>NW_022631023.1:19168408-19643031 GCF_010015895.1 Lontra canadensis
TTTTTTTTTTTTTTTTTTTTTTTTCCTTAATGCTCCAAGAGTTACTCTCTGAGCTGAAGAATAGACTTAAATATTCAGACTGGAAGGGTTTACTGAGGTTAAGGAAGAGCTACTCAGGAAAAACAAAAAAAAAAAAAACAAATAAAAAAACAAATAAAAAACCACATTTAATCTTATTTACCAAATTCCAACACAACAAAAATTACATTTAAAATTTTCAAGCAAGTTAGTGGAGGAAACTGCCTAACAACTGATTCTAGTTAATTGTGTGTTCTGCTTAGAGATGCCTAAGGATCAGGTCCTTTGCAGAATATTTCTTACAACGCTTACTTAAGGAATTCAAGATAAGTGAGAATTTGCCTTATGCACCTATAAACTTGTGCCCATTTATGAGATTTTTTTCTAAATCAAGAAATGCATTGTGAATAGTAAATAAAATACAGCTGTGCCAAAAACTGGATCTAATCAGTATTTCTGAGAGACTTCATAACTAGCAAAGTTTGAAATCCAAACGGTTCCTCGAATTTATGGATTGCCTCTCTATGTTGGTGTTCTTGGTATGCACTCAGGTTTCTCTTGTGACCTTATGGGTCTGAACCTCAGTGATTCAGGGACATTTGGAAGCTCTTTTTGGAAATTACAAGAATTCCAATATACTACTGATGTGAGTGCTGCATTTTTTCCTGTTTTATATGCTTTCATACAGTTAAAAACTGTTGGGGCACCTGGGTGGCTCAGCTGGTTGAGCGACCTGCTCTTGGGTCAGGGAGTGATATCAAGGTCCTGAGACTGAGTCCTGCATTAAGCCTCAGGTAGAGCTCTACACTCAGCAGGGAGTCTGCTTCTCTTCGTGCCTCTGCCCTATGCGGAGAGAAGCTTGCATGCTCTCTGTCTCTCTCTTAAGTAAGTCAATCTTAAAGAAAGAAAGGAAGGAAGAAAGAAAGAAAGAAAGAAAAGAAGAAAGGAAGGAAGGAAGGAAGGAAGGAAGGAAGGAAGGAAGGAAGGAAGGAAGAAAGACAGACGCACTGCATGAAGCCTGTTTTGTCCGGACAATTTGATCATCAGTTTGATCTAAAGACTGCTGGTGCTTATAGAGTGAGAGCATGATACGGAGTGGGGTCAGAAGCAGGAACAGTTCTCACATTCTCATATCAATAAGTCGGAGGCAGCCTTGACTAAGTGAAAGTTTGAAGAGGGAAGTTCAGTTAAGACTGATGGAAGAATGGGGCGCCTGGGTGGCTCAGTAGGTTAAAGCCTCTGCTTTCAGCTCAGGTCATGATCCCAGGGTCCTGGGATCGAGCCCCACATCAGGTTCTCTGCTCAGCAGGGAGCCTGCTTCCCCCTCTCTATCTCTGCCTGCCTCTCTGCCTACTTGTGATCTCTGTCTCTCAAATAAATAAATAAAATTAAAAAAAAAGACTTTGATGGAAGAATATTTGATAAATGGATAAATATGAATTGGTTTGATGTGATGAAAGTTCTGTCAATGATTCCTGGAGCTAAATATTAAAAGTGGAATTTGGATAAGACAACTGCTGGTCCTCAGCAGAGGAGTCCAGTTGCATCTATAATAAATAAAATTGAATGTCTGAGGCAGATGCACAGAGTCCTTTGGGATTATTAGGAATTAGCACACAGTGAACTGTATTCCTTATAGGAGGACAAAAGAACAGTAATAGAAGATTGAAAGTAAAATTTGAAGGTACAGTATTTGTGTAATGGGAGGAAATATAATTATTATAAAAGAACCTTTGTAAAATCAGGAAAAATAGCTATATGTCAGTGCATAATTGAAATAGATATATTATAGGAATAGAGAACATAACTGTTCTTTGGTTAGAAAGTAGACATTTACATCTTTTGCCAACTTTTATTAATCACATTAATTAGGGAGCTTTAGAATTGTCCCACATCTTCTCTATGGTGAATATCAAACACTAGTCATAAGATAAATGTTTGAAAGAGGGGATTCAATTGTTAACAACACCCTGTAAAACAGTCTTGCTAGACTTATGATGAAAAAAGCAGACGGTTCCCAGATAGCTTTTAGGACTTGAATAATCTGGTTCCACCGACAGCCTCTGCGTCACCATGTATGGTGAAACTGTTCATGATGTTTAATAGTTCATGTTGACTGATACAGGGTGTAAGGAAAACCTCAAAGACTGCCTCAATCTGGAGTAATGGGAAGTTTCCCGCCTACTCGTCTTCTTCAGGTAAGATCCCCTGCAAAACAGCCCTCCTCATCAAAAGACTCAGGCAGAGTTTCCGCTGATCGCTGAGAAGTGTTTATAGGTTTCTACAAAAAAGCGTGGAATATCTGCTCTGCGAGGACGTGCAGACCGGAGGCAGTGGCAGAACAGTCCTGTCACGCAGCTTCCAGCGGGATTTTGGACTGACAACTTCCCTTATGCCACGGCTCGCTAGAATCCTCTTGAGAGTAAATTGCTAGCCTGTGACATAGCTTTGGTAAAGACAGCTCAATTACTGAGAGACATGAAATAATTCTGAGATTCACGGTGTGCTACCTGCGCTGTTGCACACAGCACCGTGTTCAGAAGAGCTCCATGTTTTATGTTCTGCTGCCATTGTCTTGAAACTCTTAATATATTTGGATCAAAAGGCCCTGTATTTTGGGGGCCTGCATTATTTTGCCCTGGGGCTCATGAATGATGTAGCCAACCTGGATTCAAAATTTCCAATATATCAAGAGTCATGTCAATGCGCTATTCCACTAAAGATGGAACAGCTTGGCAAAGCTCAAAGATAAAATCAAAATGGTATATATAGAAGTAAGTCGTTACCAGTGGTTCTGGTTGAGAACATCATAGCTATGATCAGATCTTTATTCGGAACTTACACTAAAAACCTCAGAAGAACCGATAGCATCTATTGATAAATTATCTGAAACTGACCAACTTTCTCCTCTGCCAGTGAAGTGGATGTATTTCTGCTGGCATTCACCCTGTAGAGGGTAAAGTTCAGGAGGCATGAATAAGTCTATACATTGGACAGAACAGACAATATAGCTGATGTTATAGGAAGGATTGGGCTCTCAATTCCAAAGTGATATTTACAAATGTATGGCTTTGTTTTAAAACCACATTTTACAAAGTGATGTTTTCAAATGTACAGTGAGGCATATGACCCCTAGGTTGTCAGGTGGCAGGATATTAATGTGCAGGACAATAAATTATGAATATTCCATGAGAATTCCAAAAAAGAATTAAAGTGTGCCATGCTTATGCCTACTAGAAAAAGCTAGTTATTTACTCAGAAAAGCAAAAGCAACACACACACACACACACACACACACACACACACAAAACTAGGATGTAAAAGCAGACACCTTATTCTGGTCCACGGATTTTCCTACATAGGAAGATATTGTGATTGGTCCTTGAGACTGTAAGTTATGTATTTTTACACTGAAAAATGGTATATTTCCTGGTTGCTCACTAAGATGGTTAATTTGGTTAAAATGTTTATAGAATTCTAGCAGGAAATAAAAGAGCTAAAGATGACACTGGGTAAAGAGTATTCAAGACGGAGTCAGCTCTCCCCCCAAAAGCAGTAAATTACATAAGAGCTTTTGAAGTAGTTCCTGTTAGCTTTAAATAAATCCTGATATGAATAGACATATTCTACTTACAGTTTCCATTGTGACTAAAGACACTGCTGAGAACTCTTTTAAATGTAACAACATATTGTGTCTTAATTTTGTACTTGAGGCTACATTTCATCAGACCATTTCATTTCAAAGCTGACAGTGTACAAAAACAAACTTAAAAATACAACTTTATGTGGGTTTAATCATAAGCTTTACCACCCATGTAGAGCTGGCTTGATTGAGAATTTAATGAATGAGAGCTGGCCAGGTACCAGTGAGAGCTAAGTTATTAACAATAAGCAAAAGCTAGGAAAACTTAGAAATGTTTCTCTAACTACATGACTCATGCCCACTCAATCTGCATGTGTGTGTATGTGTTGTGTGTGATCACATAGATACCAAATACAGAGTGGCTAGGATAGCTGAAGCTTGGCCCTTAAGTCCTAAGATCTTACTCTGCTGACCTATATTCTTTTATAAACCTAAGTAGGTATGGTGGTGGG
Source organism: Lontra canadensis (assembly GCF_010015895.1). Lineage (NCBI taxonomy): Eukaryota > Metazoa > Chordata > Mammalia > Carnivora > Mustelidae > Lontra > Lontra canadensis. The sequence goes on from NW_022631023.1 coordinate 19,172,522, forward strand.
TGAGGTACATTGTATTTATGAGTTTAGTTCAGTAGTTAACCTGAATCTGAGTTTGTTGGTATTAGTTGAACAGAGCAAGTGATGCAATTATGTCATATATTTTTGGGGGGGACTAATGAGATACCATATGTGAAGTCCTTACTACAGTGATTAACACATATTTAATCCTACATAAATTATTTTGTTTGTTGTTGGCACACATGCTTTCCACTTATTCTTGGAGTTATCATATTTGTCAAATTCCAAGTTACAAACTCATTGCACAAATGCAAATATTGAGTCGTTTAAAATGTGCTTTTATAAAATTTTTATTTTAAATGTGAATTAATACTATTTTAATTTTCTTTCTTTTTTTTAATATATTATTTATTTGACAGACAGAGATCACAAGTAGGCAGAGAGGCAGGCAGAGAGAGAGGGGGAAGCAGGCTCCCCACTGAGCAGAGAGCCCGATGTGGGGCTCGATCCCAGGACCCTGGGATCAAGACCTGAGCCGAGGACAGAGGCTTTAACCCACTGAGCCACCCAGGCTCCCCCTATTTTAATTTTCTTAAAAATAGCTTAAACCGGTGGTTTAAAATAGCTTAAACTGGTTGGTTCAGTCAGTTAAGTGTCCAGTTCTTGGTTTCAGCTCAGATTATGATCTCAGGGTCATGAGATTGAGCCCTATGTTGGGCTCAGTGCAGAATCGGCTTGATATTCTCTATCATTTTTCCTCTGCCCCTACCGCCACTCACACTCTTTCTCTTTCTAAAATATAGAAAATCTTGAAAAAGAAGTAAAAATACATTGAAATAGCAAAAGTTTAAAAAGTCTATCACTCTGGCATTTAATATCACTTGTGCCACTAGGAGACTATGAAATACCTCTGTTAGAAACCTTACATTGGTCTTTCAATTTTCTTTAGCCTTTATGATATACTTCGGCAGGTATTCAACACTGTAGTTTCTATGCATGTGACCACTTCACTGTCTATGATACCAGCCTATAAAAATTAAACAATTTTAGGACCTCTGAAATGTGTATTTTGCTATTCTTCATAGAGAGAGCCCTTTAATATCCTGTAATACTTGATACTAATTTAGTTTCTAAAGATTCACTGTGGTATCAAGAACACATATGTGCATGTTCATATGTGCATATGAACAACATGTGTGTATGTATAATGATGTACATATATATGTACTGTTTTATTATGTATTGCCTAGTACACACACAATGTTTATTTAATGTGTTTTATATTTATAATATAATGAATATTATATTGTACATATATTACATATTATATTTATACATATGTATATATTTATACACACAAATTTTAGAGGAGCTAGGGAGTAATCACCTTTATTATCCTCATTACCTGTTCCTTAATGCACATTTCTTGTAGAATTTGAGTGATTTATCCCCGTGATTTTTTTTAGCTGTAACAGTATTTAGAAATACTGTTCTAGAAATACTATTCATAGAAATATTTTAGTTAAAAATGTCTTGCTGAAAATAGATCTTCATACTGAATATGGTCAAAATTATATTTAACTACGTAATTAGAATAGAAATGCATCACATTACGTGAAACTACACACACGATGCACACAATGACCAGATCTAAATGGCACAAATCTCTTCATTTGCTAGCCTGTTACTGATACCTGAAATAATATGACTAGAACTTATTTAGGATGAATCTTTGTCGCTTAATGATTGTGGTTTCCCATTTAAGAGGTGAGCCAGTAATCACATATTAATCATAAGCATCTTAGAGTGAATGAGTAATCATGTCATTTCCAGTAACCTGACTGCTAGCAGGAGTTTAAAATGAGGATGAGGACTATTTGCTTAGTAAAATCTAGCAAAGTGAGACAGGTCGGCCACCTATATGATTTGTTACATTGGACGAAAAATGGAAAAATAATACCTGACATTCTTTTTCCAGGAAAGTGGAGTAAATGCTATTAATGGTTCTGCAATGAAACTGAAAAATTAAGAGAAATTTGAGTATTGGGTGTTTTGTTTTAGATATTTGCTTAGGGACAATTTTAATATTGAACCCCGGCTCCAATAACTATTTCAATTGCTCCTTATTGGTATCTAACAAAGCTATAAGACCAAGAATCTCCATTCATTTATTGTTTATAATTAAAATGTTATTTCTAGGTATCACTTTAATAGTTTAAAAAAATTAAAAGATTCCTTTAGGGGGTCCAATAATTGATTACTTTATCTTAAATAGTTTAAGTGCAGATTTCAAAATTTCTCATAGTAAGTTTTTCATAAACTTGAATAAAAGAATGGGCAAAACATTTTAAAATACTGTATTTATGATTAAATCTTACAGAGTACTTTGAACTTCTTCAAACAGGAAGAATCACATCCTCCAGGTGGTTTCCCTCACAAAGAACTGATAAAATGAGAAATGTTGATGGTTGGAGATCAGCATAGCAAGGCCACCTCAGAAAAGCTGACAGGGTAGCTTTCAGGAAACCAAGAGTCGCTATAGCTGATGTAGGAAAGGCCTACGTGGTTATTTGTGTTTATTCTATTTCTTGGTTACTATTTATTTCAATGCTTCTCAGAACACAGTACATGAAACAACTCTGGAATAAATTACCTGGAGGGGATGAAAAGGACAAATTTCAGATTTCTAATGAGATTTCATAAATCAGTGCTCTAAATATTTAGGTTATATTATCCAAAGTCAACTTTTTGAACATTTTATCTAATATTTGTTAATGGTTGTACTTGAGTTAAAAAAAATATATACTGTTACACTAGTTCATTGTTACCTTCTTGATACAACAGTCATGAAAGGATCATATTGTCATGAGGAAACCTGATATTTGGGACACTAGCATATACTTTTCCCATGATAGGCAAAAGCGGCAGAAGACAAATGACTTAAAACTGAGCATTCTTGCAACAGGAAATTTAGTGTCTGCTAAATTTCTACTCTTAAAGAAAGGAAAACTGCCCAATGGTATCACCAATAGAAAAGAACAGCAAAAGTGTATATGTTCTTAATGAACCACGCTTTCCATAGAATCTTTTGCCCTCTTGCTGGGAGTAGGATTTTACACCAACAGTCTCACCATTTCATTCAGATTCTCAGAGAAGGCCAACTAAGCAGATTCACCTTGACCTACTTCTCTTCCTCATCAGGTGTGGCTGCAGGAAACATCAAAGCAAAAATCATTTTATAGCTTTGCCATAAAACTTTGGTGAAGGACCTCATTTTCTTCCATGCTAAAATTTACTCTATAATATTTGGAAATATAGGTTTAGGGGAAAAACAACAACAACATATCCCTTACATTTTATTCTTTGTTCTCTCTGGCTTTATTTATTCACTCATGACAACAGTCATTCCAGCCTTGGGTCTCAGGTCATATTTACCATGCCTCTGGCATTAGAAAAATTTTCTTAGTCCCATTTCTGATTCAAACCCTGGGAATAATAGTAATAATAATAAAACTTCCTTGACAAGGTTGGGATCATTTTCACTTTTGCGCCAGGACTTTTATCTTCTATGGATGGAAACCAGACCTTTCAAGCGCATAGAGATGATCTCTCCCTGAATGTTCCAACACAACTTTTGGTTTAGAAAATCTGACAAAGAAAAATTAGTTAAGCACTTGAGCTCCGAAAGAATGGTCAAGTTTTTGTTTTCAACTGCCTAAATTTGCCAAATTATATAAAGTGGCTGAGAGACTAAAAATCACCAACTTTTTTATATTTAAGTGCCAAAAAAGAGGGCTCTGTATCAAATTCACACCTTCTTATTCAAGTCTATTCTGCTTATTTAATAAATTTAAGTGCCACTCGGAGATATTAGATTAGTAGACTCAGGATCACGGAGTTAATTTATGGCGAAGAGAACGGAGAGTTTTCAGCTTCCAGTTCATACTGCTTTTCTCATCATGTCACATCAATATATCCTTTTTTTTTTTTTTTTCCTGGACAATACTTTCTTGACACAGCTTCTCTTACTTTGAAGCAAATATTTAAAGATAATGCATGGCATCACTTTGCTAAAGTTAAAATTTAAAAAAAAATTGTATATTACACTCGTAGTCATTGCAGTATTTCATTTATGGAAATATCAACAAAGCACAATATTGGGCAAACACCCGTGATTAACTAGTGAGGTATCTTTTTTTATGGGTAAAGCAAACATTTGTATAGGACCCTCTAGGAGCTTATGTGTAAGAAGAGCTGACCATTTACATTCAATTCAATTCAATATACATTCTGATTTTTTTTCCTAGAGAGTGATTCGTGTTTATGGTGATGTTCAGTTTGCATTCCTGAGAAGAAATATTTTTGAGTGGGACCAATTTAACTTGAAGAATCATTCATATAAAAAAAATTATTTGACTCAGAAATATAACCAGATTGAAAAAAAAACAAAAACAAACTAGCTTTAATTACATATTGAAGCAAGAATGAAACAGCACGGATCTTAATTACTTCACTTCACAAAGATGTTGATGCTTATTTAAATCCTTTTCTGGAAATGACAATTAGGACTCTACACATGGACTCTTTTGGGAACTCTATAGGACACTCATTCTCATACATTTATATAATTTTCCTTATGAAAAATCAAAACATTTGTCTGCTAAGTAGCTTATTCAGCTTATTAGAATAAAGCTAAAAATACAGTGTTTTTAGGGGAGTACAAAACTATACCATAAATCAAAATCATGTGGACTTCATCTCTCTCATACATATGTATTTAACGTGGTAAAAATACATAAACTGAAGTTTGTCATTTTAATTATTTTAATGTATACAGTTTTGTAACATCAAATACATTCACATTGTTGGGCAACAATTACCCCCATCCATCTCCAAAACTTTCTCATCTCCCTCAACTGAAACTCTGAATCCATTAAACATTAAATCCCCATTTCCCCCGCCTCCCAGTCCCTGGCCACCACCATTCTACTTTTTATCTTTACAGATTCGACTAACCTAGGAAACTCCTACATCATTTGTCCTTTTGGACTGGCTTATTTCATTTAGCATACTTTCTTCAAGAGTCATCCATGCTGTAGTATGTGTCAGAATTTCTCTTCTTTTTCAAGGCTGAACAATATTTCTTTCTACGTATATACCAAATTTTATGTCAACAGACACTTGGTTTGTTTCCACCTATTGGCTATTATGAATAACGCTACTGTGAAGTTGTGTGTATAAATATTTTTGTGAGTCTGTTTCAGTTCTTTTGGGCACATACTCAGAAGTGGAATTGCTGTTAATTCTATGTTTAATTTTGTGAGGAATCACCATACTGCTTTCAGCAGTGACGGCACCATTTTGCATTCCCACCAGCAATGCTAGGGGTTCCACTTTCTTCATGTCCTTGCCAATGCTTGCTATTTTCTGGGTGTTTTGTTTATTTCTGTTTCTGTTTTGTTTGTTTGTTTTAAGAATAACCATGCAAATAGGTGTAAAGTGGCGTCTCATAGTTTTTACTTGCATTTTTCTAATGATTAATGATGATGGACATCTTTTCATTTGATCATGGACCATTTGTCTATCTTGTTTGGAGAAATATCTATTCAAGTCCTTTGTCCATTTCCTAACCTCCTTGTTTGTTTTATTGTTGTCAACCCTGCTTGTATCTTGATAAACAAATATTTGGGATGCAATACAATTTTACAAATAAGTGAGGATGATATCTCAACAAACTCAATCTCAATTTTTAGAAAATTTAGAATAATCTTGAAGTATATTTTGTAGGTGAAATTATAGATAAATACTAAATGTTGCTCATATTAGGTATAATCTACCAATTTTCAATGACCAGCTGAAAATACAAATGATATGACTGTTTTGAAGAAACACCTGGAAAAAACAAAAAAACAACAGAAGAAATGAGTTCTGACCCAAGCTCTACCTTTGACCAGCTATATATATATATATATATATATATATATATATAAAATTCTTAGAGAACTTATTGCATCTGTTTCATTTTTAATTAATATATTTATCTACTAATTTTAACTTGTGAGACGTGTAGTTACCCACATTGTGTCTGATACTCTCAATCTTTGTTTTATTACTTTATGCCTTTTATGACAATCTTTTAAAGTGCTATGTAAAGTCTTTATTCAAATGTAAATTTGATATAGGTATCACATGTTTTAACATTTGAAACTTGGAAGTTCTTTCAATATTAAGAAATCCTTTTTGCATGTAAACAGACGTTTAAGTGTTAAATTAATTTCTTTTAAAGTATCAACAAAATTACATTGACAAATTCGTTTCAGACACTGATTGCAAGTCTGGAGACGGCCAAGTAGTTTATGCCAGAATCTTTGCGACTTGTAGCCTTTAAGGAAAAAGATTACCTAGTTGTCACAATCCTGTTGTAAATTAAATTACTTCAATATGAACTGTAACTAAAAATGTTATTGAGACAATGAGTGGTTAATGTGCTAAAGATTATCCAATATTTACCCTCAGAATGAGACATCTGTGAAATGCAAATTCTACTTCTGAGGTAATTTATAAAGAAAGCTTATTATTGCCAGTATTTTGTTAGTCTTCATTTGAAAAATAGTTTTCACATTGTATAAATCAAAGTTTAGAATCAGACTTAGAATCACTTTCCTGCTTTTGTATTTTTATCATTCGGATCTTTTGAAAACTGTCTAATTGATGGATGTTGGCTGGTGCATCTGCAAACTTCCGATGAGTGTTACAGAAAACATTTAGATAAAAGGAAATATGAATATACATTTTCAGGCGACTTTAAGAATGTCACTAAATAGAGTGTCATATACAATCTGTTTTTACTGATTCCTTGTATCCTCCAGTGATTTTTGAATTATATTTAATGACCATATTTACTTCAATGATTAGGAAAAAACCATGAAGAATAATCTTATTAATCTCCTTTTATCGAAAATGTGAAGTAAATTGTATTTCAAGAAGAGAACAAACGCATGAACCTAAGAACAAGAACGGATATTTTCCCCTCAACATGGCTATTTAAGAGTAGATGTCTTCAGACCTGTAAGAGCAGCAGTGTTTCCAGTACAAATACCCACCTAATGTAGCTACTGCATTATCTTTTGCTATCACTTTCTTGACGAGGCTTTGATTAAGGTAGAATTTGCTTTTCAAGTCAGACTCTGCAGCTCAAAAATTCTGCTGTAATTGCCACCTTTACACTCTGCTGGGAATCTTCATTAACTGCTAACCCAGAAGAGAATGAAAAGACCTGACAATTTTAGACGTGAAACAACTGAGTATCTCAGAGTTAAAAATAATCTCTAAATATGATATCATTTTGTGAACGTTGCAATAGAAGTATATGCAGGATAGTGGGAGAAAAATGAAGGTGATACTGACTTATATAGTCAGGCCTCAGCGCATGTTAAAATACAGATGTGTCGAGTAATTTTAACAATAGTTAATATGTACTGAATTGTCAGCATTGGTCAGTCACTGCACTGAGATTTACATGTGTTAGTATATTTAATATTCATTGGAAGCTTGCAGATGAGCAAGCCAGCATCTATAAATTAAGTAGTTTCCTCCCAATATAAATGAAATCATGTAAATAAAAAAGAATGTGATGTTTCTTCTGGGGAAAATATTTCAGTAAGTCATACAAAACTTTCTGAAATAAATATTCTAGAAAAGTTAATCATAAACTAAATTTCTAGGACTTGACCATTTTTATACTGACCTCCTAATTTGCATTTTAGATTTGTCTGGGCATTTGTCTGGATACTTAAAGTAAAAGGCTAACCATTGTATTATGATTTTAAAAACATAAAACATGATCACCATCCTGTAAGCCCAATAATTGTTCCTGTAGAAAATTCTAGATAAGTAATATATTAAAATAAGTGTAAGAGAAATTGCATTATATAATATTAGGTTCATATGAAAAGATATGTATCATGTTCTCTGTTTAAATATTCTCACGTATTTTTTAGTTTCTTTTCTTTTCTTTTTTTTTTTTTAAAGATTTTATTTATTTGACAGACAGAGATCACAAGTAGGCAGAGAGGCAGGCAGAGAGAGAGGAGGAAGCAGGCTCCCTGCTGAGCAGAGAGCCTGATGCGGGGCTTGATCCCAGGTCCCTGGGATCATGACCTGATCAGAAGGCAGAGGCTTTAACCCACTGAGCCACCCAGGTGCCCCTTTTAGTATCTTATTTAAGAAAAAAAGTAGGAGTAACTCCAAAGTTCAGTAGACTTCAAAGAACAAAGAAAAGGCAGATAGTTAAGGGAATGAAAACCCATCAACACCTAAATTCTTATGTGCTAACCAATACTGCTAGTTCACTAAAACAAACAAACAAACAATAAATAAATAAATTCAGTTTTTCTTTTAATATTGCTACTATATAAAATTATATTTTATGCAAATATTAGTTCCTATATTCAAACAAAAATTGCAGTTTTACTTACCATACAATGAGTTCACTTGGTATAGGTTTTCAGAATCACTGCTGCCAAGATTTAAGAACTTGAGATATTCACATTCTGTATAATTATAATAAATAACCTAGACAACTACATTTTAATTCATCACATTTGTGATTCTAGGTGATAACAATACATTTTATCTATAACACTTATTAGACAATGATATCTAGATTCATTGAACTAAATCAGTTAAAAATAAGAAAATTAGCAAAATAAATTTTTCCAGATTATTTAAAAAATTATATCAATGAATGTAAATGTTAGTGCAAGTTTATAGAATTTCAGCATAAATATTAGGCTGAATGTATAGCTTTAAAGATTTACAGCACCAAAAATTAAATGTGCTTTATAATTTAGAATTTTAAATTAATTTAATAATCACATTTTTATTAATGTAAAAATGTCAAAATTTTTTTAAGATGACAGCTGGGCTTTTGACAGACTTTTAAGGGTTTGTGTTTTATGGTGAATAATTTTTCTGATCCCATAAAAAGTGTACTAACATAAAAAACAAAGATCCCTTACTTGTACATTGGAAATTATACTGTACAGTCTCTAGAAATTAAATGTGAAAGGCACAACCTTCAATCTTTTCAAAACCTCTTTCTGGATAGCTCATGAACAGAGAACTTAAAAATACTTCACAAATAGCATTGCATAATGTTATGACACAAATATTGACATTTTATATGGATCTATATTTTTGAGAATAGAGAGGCAGTACCATTCAAAAATGGAGGGCACATGGGTGTCTGACTGGTGGCTCAGTCATTAAAAGTCTGCCTTCAGCTCAGGTCATGGTCCCAGGGTCCTGGGATGGAGTTCTGTATTGGGCTCCCTGTTTAGCGGGGAGTCTGTTTCTCCCTTTCACATTACCCCTGCTAGTGTTCCCTCTCACTGTGTCTCTCTGTTAAATAAAATTTAAAAAAAAAAGGCACATTTACAAAATGGCAAATGTATATTATTAAGAAGAGAATTAGAGGAATTATAAGAAACAACTTTTTAAGTAGAATAAATAAAATGATACATTTATTAGATCAAATGAATGATACATACTTGGTTTGTGATTTTATTTTATTTGAAGAAAAACACTACTTAACATTTGGACAGAACTTTACTTATTATGTTCTAGTCAACGGAGCTTTAAATAGTAAAATAAATATAGTGTTCCTGAGCTTGGCACAGGAAGGTTGTAGTTACAAATATCCTTATGGAATGGTAGAAGGAGAGGCTACAATATAATACCTCCCACTCGAATTGAGCATGCCACTTTCCAAAATTTTATAGCACAGTATGCTCCAGTATTTGTACAAGAACAACCAGCAACCAGCAAAACTCTCAGTATGTGTGTGCGTTTGTGTGTGTGAGAGGGAGAGAGAGAAATAACATTCACAGGAGTTAACAATAAGTTTTTGAGAAATTGTAGGAAGGTTGTAGTCCTGGAAAGATACTATTACTTGTCTACTTAAATTCATAAAATATACATTTTTGCCATTGTAAGCTGTAATGCATTTGTTTTCCATTACCACAAGAAATCTGTTTTTACTGCAAAAGTGAAAATGTAAAGTGGACATGATATTTTGGTTTCAGCAACTTAAAAATGCTTTTAGTACAATTCTCCATGTCAAACTAACGTCCTACAAACTGTGATTAATAAATTATTTTAGCATCATAGAAAACTATACCTAGTATCTTGAAACTGTGATTATTATAAATTATTGTAGTTTAGCTGTCAGTGATAACTGTATTGAGGATAACTGAAGATGAACACCATGTTCTTGCGTTTCAATGTTTTTATTTTTCCATGGTACACTTGGGTGGAAATTTAAATGGAAATATTTTAAAATTATCTAAAGCTCGGTATCATTAATTTTTTTATTTTATATAAGGAAAATTCTGCCTAGTAAAGCTTTTGAGTTCTACCTCCCGCTTTATATTATCTTATTAAAATTAACATTTATAAAATTTTATTTTCATATACAAAATACAACCTCCTTTTGAAAACACTCTAACATCCATCTCTGTTTATAAGACTAATGGGGTTGATAAAAAGTAACCATTGATTCCAGATAATATACAGAAGCAAGTTGTTGTATCACTCCGTATCAATGTAAATGTTTGGGAATGGTAATAGAAAGCTAGTGTCTATTTTTATGAGGTAAATAATCTCCCTAGATTTGTCGCCATTAGTCATCAAAGACTTTGTTAATGCACTAAGCACTCATTATATGTTCTTGTTTCTTTAATATAATGTCTTTTCTTTTTTCACTGCTCAGCAAAGCAAATAATTTCGGCCAATGAAAAGTGGGGGTTCAGCCAAGACAGGAATACATTGATGGTTCTTCACTGTTTAGTAGTTAATGGATTAATAATCAAATAGATTTATCAAAATAGGAATATTTGTCTGCCATTTGTACTTCCTTATGGTAATTATTAAGAGGCTGTGTCATATGGGTGTGACTTAAAGATTATATATAAACGTCTGTCAAGTTACAATGAGTTTTACAAATTTATGAATAATGCTTTTTCTCTGCTTCTAAAAACAAGAGACTGTGATCAAGGGAAACTCTCAGTAGGGCTATGGCTATTATTGACTGTGGAAACACTAACAAGGCCATGTACTGCTCAAAAAGCAGGCCTGTTATTTGTCTATGTGTGCACACTATGGCCATTGATTAGTTGACAAACCATCGTTTGTACAATATTTTGTCCATCTGAAATTTTATCTCAGATCTATATAATAAAGGGGAGTTTTTATTAGTGGTAACACATGCTTTTTATGCATCAGTAATTTCAATATTGAAGCATGATCCATCACCAAATAATATTAGATCAGTGTTCCTAGTGGGAATCTTTCATCTAAACAAGATAAATGTCCCTAAGTATCACATCAGTGTATCCTATTCTGGTAAGGCCTGGAGAGTGGCAGGATTCAGAGTGTCATAGGGGGTAATAGTAAGGTGACAGAGATGACAATAGATTCTGATGACAGGTTAATCTACTGGCTTAAAAGTGTTGCTTCCTCAGTGTGGTAATACATGAACTGCACAAAGAACTAGGAAATAAAGTGGGGACCTTAGAACTAGTCAGGTAAAAATGTTGATTATTTTTGGAGCTGTTGCCCTAAAACAAAGGATGTAGGCTTTTTCAATCTGTTCAAGGATGAAGTCAAAGTAAGCATGGATTTTTATGTCTGCCATGAGGTTGAGTTAAAATTCCAAGGCTACCAGGTAACTCATATATAGATAAGACTGTCGTGGTAGGGATGCCCAAAAAAGGTGACTGTTGAAAAGCCTTCTCCAGTTCTTGAAGTCCTGTTCATGTGTAAGCTCCCCAAGGAGAATCTTAATGTGGACTTAATTAATTAATTAGAAAAGTTTTAATCTCAGAAGAAATTGACTTTCACACCAACAGTACCTAATTAAACCAGCACTGTGGGCTAAATGTTTGCATACCTTCAGCAAATTCATATTTTGCAACCTAACCCCCAAAGTGATGGTATTTGGAGGTGAGCTTTGGAAGGCGATTTGGTCATGGGGTGGAGCCTCATTAATGGGATTAGGACTTTATAAAGGAGACCTAAGAGAGATCCTTGGTCCCTTCTACCATGTTGAGAACACAGCAAAAAGCAAGCCATCTATGAACCAGGAAACCCTCCTTCAGCAGATATAGAACCTGAACCTGACCATGTGGACACCTGATCTTGTGTTTCCAACCTCCAAAGTGAGATAAATAAATTTTTGTTATTTCTAAGCCACAGAGATTATGGCGTTTCATAATAGCAGCCTGAACAGACTAAATGTGTAGGAATTTTTTTGGCTATCAGTTTATGAGGTGTCTAATATAAGTTTGGAAAGTCTTTGGCTAATCAGGAGGGACTGTTTTCCTTCTTTAGGTAGGACATGCCCTCAGTGATGGACATTAGGTTTTTGTAGTTGCTATTAGATTCTTTAAGTCCTGTTTTGTTTTTCCCAGTGGTGTGAGTAAAGTGTGATGGAATATATATGGAGTATATAGCCTGTGCTTCTCTTCTTGAGAGTGGGGACATGGTAAATGATCCATTTTGTACCACATTTTCTATTCCTGTCTTTCCATACCCTCTGCAGCCTTTTTGTAATTACACTTGATTGCTTTCTCAGTTAGCTTCCTGCACTTAGTACCTTACTTCCTCTTTCTACCAGGCAGGTACTTGTTGGAACCTCCAACTCATTGATGATTCTCTTAACCATCTTCTCCAGGAACTGAAGATACCTGTTACTTTTCCGTAGAAATGGCAATAGTCTATTGTACATTCAATCTTGTTTTCATTTTTATTATCAACAAAACTTCTTAATAATTAGCTATCTTCTTAAATCATTCATATATGGCCACAACAAAAGATCTGCTTGTCTGACTCTCCATCTTGGAAAAGAGCAAAATGCAAATGGTAGAAGAAACTTTTCACAAAGGACTATACTTTGGGTAACAGAAGGAGAACAGGACTTAACACATGTGAATAATTAATTCATTTTAAATTTAATGAGTATGGTATCTATTAAAGAGAATCATTGCACTACATTTGTTTATTATGGTGCCACCATATTCTGTGCTTATCTACTTTCACTCAAGAATCAGTGATCAAAACATCTATAACATCAATATTGTATGGAAAATGCTCATTTATCATGCTGCTTTTCAATATTTTTCTTAGAAACAACTGACAATTATGAAATTACCACATTCATTTTGTATCCCATATTTAATTTTTTTAACTAAGAATTTCCAAAGATTACAAAATAAGAGAAAAAGTTGATATAAATTTGGCATTCAAGAAATAAATTTTAAGTAACCATCTATCACAGAGACCATCTTACAAACTTGTATACACACAGTGGACCTCACACTGACAGGTTTATTGCAATGGCCTTGTCACTAAACTGTGGGTACCCATTTGTTAAGGACAAAGCATTTTAGAGATGAATGATAGCAAATAGTAAAACAGTCATAAACACTTTAGGTAAATTATAGACAATCTGAAGAGAAAATCAAGGTTTTTTATTAATTGCTATAAATATTAGATACTCTTAGGATGAGAATTTCCAAGTGTATAAAAATTCTTTAAAAGCAAGCTGTGTTCAAATGCACCCATGAAAGTAAAAAAAAAGGCAAGAAAAATACAAAAGAAAGTTTGGCCTTGAGAAATTAAAATCCAATACAACAGTCATTCTATAGCCCTTTGAAAAAGGGAAAGATGACCTGATTTGTTTAGCATCTTCTCAACTCATTTAGTGAATTCTGATTTTGCTTCAATTTCCCCCCTGAAATTTAGTTGCTTTTGTTCAAAAGAGGGCAGTGTGTCTTCACAAATGTACAGAAAATTATAAAAATAGATTCACATGTTTCTGAATTTCAATCTCTGAGGAATATTGAGTGGAAATAAATTTGAATATAATGAATATTATAAGAACATGCTGCTTAATTTAAGTATCATTCAAAGTGGATGTTATTTTTACTTAATTTGTTTTAAAATCACATTAACTCACATACTTAAGCATGTAACATAGACTATTGGTTTTAGACAATGGTCAAAGATTAAATGCTTAGTTAATCAACAGAATTTTCAGTGTAAAATCTATTAAGTATGGTAAAATGCAGTTAAAGCATTTTCACATCTTAACGTGTTTTAGTAGACATTTGTTTAATTTTAAAGTACAGTGTTAGATAAGCATACACTTATTGTGATGAGCCCTGAGTCACATAGAATTGTTGTCATTATATTGTGTATCTGAAACTAATATGACATTGTATGATCTTTTTAATCCAATTTGAATATTTTTTAAATAAATTATAGTGTTGAGATAATTTACACACATTCCTTGACTTTATCATTCCTTTCCACCCTTCATACTAGAATTTAACCCAAAATTGGTGTTTCTGAAAGCATTATTAGCATCTTTTGAAAGATTTATCCATAAGGAGATGAAAAAAATGTACATTTATGGTGATCTAGACAAAGTTCCCTGATTCTGACTCGCAATGAGTTAGCTCAAACCTTACTATCAGCCCTACTATATCTAGGTGCTGGATAATGAATGAGAGAAGGTGCTTAGCTATATTGAGAGACAAATTATTCAAAAAGACTTTATCCTTAAATGAAATATTGGTGCATGAAGGAAACATTTCTGGAATTCCAATGATTTATAAGCCAGATAATTCAGTGGAAGGAAGCCCTGAACTGGGCATCAAGTGACCTTAAACTCATACATTTTTGTCTCTTGGTTCAGTGTAGAATTTTCTTATGAAATTTATTATTCATACCAATACATAGATAATTTCCATGTGCAATTGAAGCAAGAACAAAATGAACCTGAGTGAGTTCACCATTCAACTTAAGAAAAATAATGATGTTTATCTCTAAAATGCCCTGGTCTAGATTCCTGATTATGACATCTTTCCTCCCACCTCCCTTCTCCCAGGACAGCTATTATAATGACTGTGTTAATTATGCTCTTTTATTTCATTAGAGCTCACATTGTGTCTCTAAATCACATTTTACTTAACTTTCTCTATTAAAAAAGTAGATATTTCTTTTTCAAATATAATCACTGCAACAATACAAAATTATTGCAGAAGAACATTGAATAGAAGGTTGATAGTATACATGCTTGTCTTGTACCAGAGTATAACAGCAATGAATTTAATATTTTATCATTCAGTATGATGTTTATTTTATTTAAAATTTAGATTATCTTCTGTTACTGAATTGAAAAGGATTTATTTTATAGAATTTTTTGCACTTAAGGTAATTTATGGCATTTGTCCCATTTTGTTTACCATATTAATTGTAAATAATTTTATAATATTGTATTGGCATTTTATTCCTATAATTCCCAATCTGATTATAACCTAATCTCATTTTTATCCATCTGAGATAGAATTTTGCACCAGTGTCTTAAATGATGGTGATCTGTAATTTTAATTATTTGTACAGTCCTTGATTCATTTTGATAACAATATTAAATTGTTTTTTGGAACATAGTTGAGTCATTCCCTTCCTGTTTTATTTCTTGCAGCATTTTACATAATTTTCAAATTTCCAGACCTTAATGTTTAGGACAGTTGTCTGTACAATCATTTGTGTTCGATCTTTTCTTAGTGGGAATATTTGTAATGGATGAAAAATTTTGTCAGTTTTAGGATGTCATGGTTATGTCTTAGTAATTTGTATGTTTCCAGAGATTTGGCCCAATTTTCAAATTTATTCACACAGTTTTACATAACACTCTCTTAAAAGTGCTACCTCTTCAATATATGAGTATGTATGTCTATACATGTAGATATGGAGAGAGAGAGAGAGTCCCTCCCTGTATATATTCATTTACAGTTGAATCTTGAGCAGCGTGGGTTGGACTGTGCACGTCCACTTATATGTGGATATTTTACAGTGCAGTATTGTATATGTATTTTTTCCCTATGATTTTCTTTCTTTTTTTAAAAGATTTTATTTATTTATTTGACACAGAGAGAGAGAGAGAGATCACAAGTAGGCAGAGAGGCAGGCAGAGGGAGAGGAGGAAGCAGGTTTCCTGCTGAGGAGAAAGCCAGATGCGGGTCTTGATCCCAGGACCCTGAGAACATGACCTGAACCGAAGGCAGAGGCTTAACCCACTGAGCCACCCAGACTCCCCTCCTTATGATTTTCTTAATAACATTTTCTTCTCTCTAGCTCCTTTTATTGTAAGAATACACTGTATGATACACATAACATTCAAAATATATGTTAATCAACTATGTTATCTGTCAGTCTTCCAGTCAACAGTAGGCTATTAGTAGCTAAGTTTTTGAAAGGCCAAGTTATATGTATATTTTCCACTGCCTGGTGGGTCAGGACCCCTACCCCTTATATTGTTCAAGGGTCAACTTTAATATATATAATATATAATATATAATATAATAGTAATATATATTGTATATATAACTCATATATGTGTATATATATATATATATATATTTATATATCCTAATGTTATTTGTTCTTCCTTTATTGTTATTAAAATACACAATAATTGTGGGGTATTGAACCATTTGCCAGAGATTATTAATTAGTGTCAAACATTTTTTATTTTTTATTTTATTCTTATCAAGTAATTTTCACACATTTCTTCCTTCCAAGATTCTTTAGATTTATTTTATTTCATTCTACATTTAATATATAAGTTTTCAGCCATTTTTATTTTTCTCTAAAATGAACATTTAAGGAAATTCATTTTCTCTAAAATTTGGTGAGAATCTAGCTCATGAACAAAAATCAATGCCATTTTTGAGGTCTGGCTCCAGGAAATTACAAAGACATTACCCCACAGGCATAATGGGGAAAAGTTGTCCTTACACAAACTGGGTGCCCAATCAGGGCATTGCTCAAGTCAGTCTCTGAATAGAGTTGTAGTCAAGGACTTGAGTTTCCCTGACTGGCCATGATTTTGGATGTATCTGCTTTCCTAGACCAAGCTCTACTTGGTTTTATTTCTATTTTTCTGGTTCTTTTAGGTTTAAATTTCTCTTCTTTCTTTAGTTTTCCTAGATGGAAATTTAGATTATTGATTTCACATATTTCTTCTTTTCCAACACAATCATTTAATGCTGTAAATTTTCCTCAATGCACTGTTTTTGTTGCTTTCCACACATTTTGGTAAGTTTTATTTTCCTTTTAATATATTTTTTCACTATGCATTTCAACATGTCTTAAAATTTGCCTGGTGGTGGGTATTAAGGAGGGTACATATTGCATAGAGCACTGGGTGTGGTGCATAAACAATGAATCTTGGAACCCTGCATCAAGAACTAATGATGTATTTTATGGTGACTAATATAACACAATAAAAAAATTGTCTTGAGACTTCTTTCATGAATTAATATATTATTACAGAGTATTATTGAATTTCTTAATATCTAATTTAACATTTAATTTTCTAATACTTGGTAATTTTCCAGCTCTTTCATTATTGACTTCTAGTTAAGTTTCATTAAGATTTGAGAATATATGTTGTATGACTTCTAGTTTTTTGTTGTTGTTGTTGTTGTTTTTTTACTTTGGTAAGCAGTAGCCAAGAATGCAGGTTATCTTAGTCAACGTTGTGTGTGAGCTTCAGAAGAATGTACTCTGCTGTTCTTTGGTGAAATGGTCTAAATGTATCAACTAAATTAAGTTAGTTATAGTGCTCTTCAGATCCATTATACCCTTACTCATGTTCTGCATTCTTGTCCACCAATTACTGCAACGGATAGTTCTTCAACCATAATAGGAGTTTTATTCCTCCATATAGTTTATCAGTTTTTGCCTCATAACTTTTGATGCTTTGCTGTCAAATGCAAGTGTGTTACAGATTACTATAACTTTTAGAGAATTAATTTCTTTATCATTACATAATTACCCTATTCATTCCTGATGACTTAGCCTAGTCCAAAGTCTGTTGTGTCTGAAATTAATATAGCTGCTCCAGCTTTCTTGGAATTAGTGTGAGGATGTATATCTTTACCACTTGACTTTGTAACCAATCTGAGTCAATTTTAAAGTAGGTTTTCTATAGACAACATAATTTGGGTCTTTCTCTTCCTCTCCCTCTTTCTCATCTATTCTGCCAGTCTCTGTCTTCTAATTGGTATATGTAGACCATTATTAATTAGAGTGATTAGTTAAATAGTTAGATTAGTATTTTCCATGCTTAAACAGTTTTCTATTCATTGCATCTATTCTTTGTCCCATTTTTCCCCTCTTTTTCTGCTTTCTCTGGTTTTGAGGATTTTATATGATTCCACTTCATACCTCTTCTTAGCATATTGACTATCCTTCATTTTTAAATTTTCTAGTGTTTATCCAAGGATTTCCAATAAGCATTTGCAACTTATCATTCCCACCTCCAAACAACCTTCTTGCTTGTTACTTCTCATGTTATAGTAGTCTCATAACTGACCATCCCCAGCTCCTCCTTCCTATCCCTATGGCATTTCTGTAATTCTTTTCACTTACTCATGCTATTATCATTCAATAAGTTATTAATGTTATTATTTTAAACAAATATATTTTAGATGAATTATGAATAAACAAGTTATTATTTAATCTTTATTCTTTTTTTAATGTTCTTCTTTTATTTAGATCTGAGTCCTGGTGTATGTTTGCGTGTGTATGCATATCTATCTATCTATCTATATACACACACTGATTTTTCTGTATTAAGTATTTCTTTTGGTGTTTACTGCAGTGTAGATCTTCCAATGATGCATTCTTTGTCTTTGTTTGAAAAGGTTTTATTCTCCTTATCTTTTTTTTTTAAGATTTTATTTATTTATTTGACAGACAGAGATCACAAGTAGGCAGAGAGGCAGGCAGAGAGAGTAGGGGAAGCAGGCCCCCTATTGAGCAGAGAGCCCGATGCGGGACTCAATCACAGGACCCTGAGATCATGACCTGAGCCAAAGGCAAAGGCTTAACCCACTAAGCCACCCAGGCACCCCCTATTCTCCTTATCTTTTGAGGAAACAAAATCACTGGATATAGAATTCTAGGGTTGCTTTGTTTTTTAATTACTTCAAGTAGTTCACTCTATCCTTTTCTTCCTAGCCTGCACATGATGGGAAACCTGCTATTATTCTTATCCTCCTCCTCTATGGATACATGGCTTTCTCCCCCAACTTCCAAGTTCTGGATTCTTTCACAACTTTGCATATTTCCTTGATTTTTGGCATATACGCCTATGTGTATGTTTTTTGGTATCGGTCCTATTACATGTTCTCTGAGATTCTGGCATTTGTGCTTTGGTGACTGTCATTATTATTTATTTTTTAAATTCTCAATCTCTATTGTTTCAAACTCATTTTCTATTAAATCTTTTCTTCTTCTATTGGAGTTCCAAATATACCTATGTTTTTAGAAATTATCTAATGTTTCTTAAGTTCTCTGTGTTATCTTTTCCTCCTTTTCCTCTTCTTCCCCCTCCCCACCTCCTCCCTTGCATTTAAGTGTCAGAACTTCTTCTAGCTCATGAATTCTTTTGTGGGTTGTATCTGGTTTACTGATGATTCCATCAAAGGCATTCTTCATTTCTGCCACAGTGATTTTATTTTTTTTTAACATTTTCCTGTGTTATTTCTTAGAGTTTCCATTGCTTTGCCTATACCCTTCTTTTCTTTCTATTGTCTTCTTTTCTCATTGGAGCCCTTAACATATTAATCAAAGTTATTTATTTATTTTTTATTATTCCAACATCCGTGTCATATATGAGTCTGATTCTGTTACTTGCTTTTTCTTTTCAGACTGTCTTTTCTTCTGACCTATTAAAATGACTTATCAATTTTTTGTTGAACTTAGACATGGATGTAGCCATAACATGTTATAATGTAAACATGAGGTATTATGTCAATATTTCTAGGAGCTAGGCTATATGGAATGTTTCTTGTAGCTGTAGGTATCAGATATTTCAAATTTCTCTAATGCCTGTTTTTTTTTTTTTTTCTTCTTCCCCTTAATAAGAGTATATACTCTAAAGTGTAATCCAATATTGTCATACTGGTATAATGGTAGGGTATAAGAAAGGGAAACAATCTATTGTTTTATGTCTATTGTCTTATGATTAAATCTGAATCTTTTAGTGGGCAGTGACCATCACAAGTACGTTCTTTGCTTTTTTTTTTTTTTTTTTTAATTCCATTTTAGGTAAGACAATACGTCTAAAAGGGGCTGGAGTCGGGTCAATGTCCTTCCAATCAGGCAGGTTGAAACATTTTCCATTTCAGAGTAGATCTATGTTATGGGGAAGAGTTTGGGTACTTCCACAATAATTATTCTTACTTTTTCCTGCTAGACAAACAAAATTCTTGGTTCTTTACTATGAGAACCTAGTGGGTCCTAGAAGTAAAATCCAGCAATGTGTGGGAGACCTCCTAAGACTATGGAATTCTTAATGCTCAACCCAGTTTATATACAGCCTTAAGTAATTCATCACAGCTCCTGTTTAAGGGTTCTAAAAGTCTACAGCTCCAGAGGCTCCTGTCTCTAGTAATCATATCCTGACTGTGATTCTGTATTTTTCTATCTCTCTAGATTTCAGGGTGCTGGATTATTCTGTGACCTCAGCTTTCTTTCTACCAGAAGTAGTAATTTATTATTTCTAATATTTTAATTAAAAAATCAGGGTATGTTCAGTTGTATGCACTTATTTATCAGTCCAGACTGGAACTTGGATAATCTTATCTGAATCTCCAAACTAACAACATTTTCTTTTTTTTAAAGATTTTATTTATTTATTTGACAGATCACAAGTAGGCAGAGAGGCAGGCAGAGGGAGAGAGGAGGAAGCAGACTCCCTCCTGAGCAGAGAGCCCAATGTGGGGCTCGATCCCAGAACCCTGAGATCATGACTTGAGCTGAAGCAGAGGCTTTAACCCACTGAGCCACCCAGGCGCCCCAACTTAGACCATTCTTTAGCTCAGGAAATTTTCTTGAGTTTTCTCATGTCTTAAAAATCTTCTTTCTCTCTTTCTTTTTGTGGAGACACTATTTTTTTTTTTTTAAGTAAGATCTTGAATATAACTTCAAAGACTATATAATGTCTTCCCTCATGATTTCTATCTCTATTTTTGCTTTGAGATTTGTGGTATGCCCCACATTTATTCTCTCCAAGTTTATCATATAGATTATAACATCAAATACCTTTTCTTTAATTCAACTAACTGGAAATCAGGTTAAAATTTTAGGTTTAACTCCAGGACATAGGGATTGTCTATCCCCTTAAGCAATTGTTTTGTTTTTAATGAGTCATGGATATTCTGTCTTGACAAATACAGGTTGCTTATTTCTTTCCTTCCTTCCTTCCTTTCTTTCTTTCTTTCTTTCTTTCTTTCTTTCTTTCTTTCTTTCTTTTTTTTGATACAGATATCCTGCAAGAAAGGACGTATTTTCCTCTGCTTGCATATTGACCTCTGGGCAAGTTGTTGATGTAGCTAAATGCCAGAAATAATGATGCTTACAGAATCAGACAGGATTTTAAACTTCCCTCTTTATGGTTCTGTTGAATATAACCACACAAACTCTGTCTCCTGTTACAGAAATTAACTGGAGGTTTATTTCCTTAAAACAACTATGCAGGCCTCCTTTGGTCTTTTGAGACCTTCCTCTGGGATTTG
This sequence comes from Lontra canadensis, assembly GCF_010015895.1. Taxonomy (NCBI): domain Eukaryota; kingdom Metazoa; phylum Chordata; class Mammalia; order Carnivora; family Mustelidae; genus Lontra; species Lontra canadensis. Next base: position 19,194,133 of record NW_022631023.1, read on the forward strand.
AAGTTGTTCTCCAGACACTTACTCAGCTACTGGGTGATACATTCTAAGGGCGATAAATTTTTAGATGCCTTTAATCTCTTTCCTGGAGACATTTATATTCTAAGAGGAATAAAACCAAGGGACCTTCCACTCACCTCACAGAGAGGATTTCTCTGATAATTCTCTCTATCTTTTTGGTGGTAAGGAGAGGACAAGGTGCTGGCTGCCCTAGAAAAACTCTGGGTCTCATAATTTCAAGCTTCCTCCCTGTGGTAGAAATTCCACTAACCTTATTTTCCACCTACTTTAGTGTTAGCAATCAATATTAAAAAAACAACCTTATGCTTTAAATATCTCCATTGTAATGCCTTTTTTGGGGAAGATTTAAACAATAGCACCATGTTTGAGAAATCAGGCTAAGATATTTATTTAGTATGTATTCTAGTTTTCTCACTCAATAACTTTATTCCTTTATGTAGGGCATGTTTAGTACCTTCATAAATGTGAAGTATTTAAGATAAAACCTGACAAATCATAAACACAGGACATTTACTTACCATGTACTGAACTTATAATATCTTGCTTAATATATGATATACTGAACTAGTTTGGAAACTTCTAAGGATAGAAAATATGTTGTATTGTTCAAACTCTCACAATGATCAGTACAATGTCTTTAACAGAGAAGTCATGAAGTAAATTTTCCAAATAGTATAAAGAAAAAACTCTAAAATGATTTGATTTGAACTGCTCTTTGAAAATAATTAAAATTCCACATAAAGGGAAATATGCAGGCAATATATTATAAGGAACAATAAATATGTGTACTTTAATTTATTCATCAATCTCTAAGCCTTGTAGATATTGGATCTGAAAAAATCCTATTCTTTTTATCTCTTTTGTCTTCTTACTTCCTTCTATCTCTGCCGCCTTCATGGAGAACCTTACTTATTACATCAATTAGCAAGATATGTAAATGGTTACAACTGTGTATGTATTCATTGTTTGCTGTCAAATGACTTTAACAATTTCTAATATAGAGCAAGATGTACAAGATAGATGAGGTCATTAATAGATTATTTTCAAGTAGTCCATTACTGTTACTTTGGCAAATCCTGTAAATGACTGAAAGAATTTTCTAAAATCTACTTCTGTGAGATATTTTACAAAATGGTTAATAGATTCATTTAAAAAATAATTCCTAAGCTATTAAATTAAAGATGGTGTGTTATGAAATTATGCAGCATTTTATATATAAGCACCTGTTTATTATCTGCTGTGGACTGAATGTTTGTGTCCTCTAAAAATGTATGCATTGAAATGCCAAGGTGATGGTATTTGGAGATGGGGCTTGGGAGATGATTATGTCATAAAGGAAGAGCCCTCATAAATGGGATCAGTGTTTTTATAAGACACCTCACAGAAGGCCTTGTCTTTTCTGTCATGTGAGAACACAACAAAAATGAACCAGGAAGAGACCCCTCACAAGATATCTGTCTTGTGCTTTGCTTGGACTTTCCAGCCTCCAGACTTGGGAGAAATAAGTTTCTATTGCTTATAAGTCACCCACTCTATGGTAATCTCTTATGAAAACCCAAATAGACTAAGATAGTGTTAATTCTGAGACTTCGATAAAACCATTCTGTGTTCTTTCATGTAATTTTAAAATTTTGTGTTATAATAGGAAAGAGAGCCATTTGCCCAATGAAAATGTGCCTTTTCTCCCATTCATAAACTATTATAATCATTTTAGAATGGATATTACCATATTTCTAAGGGACATAGATGTTTGTCTACATCAGAGAAAATTGATTTAAGAAAACCCCTTCAAACCTTGTTTTATCACCAATATTTTTGCAGTCTTTGACCACTTGTTTTTTGGGGGGAAAAAGACACTGTACAATATCTGATAATCAGTGTTAAAATTATCTGTCTGTTTTCCCAATAGGGAGAGAAGATAATTTTCATCAGCAGAGAATATCCTGGCAAGGAGGTACTTAGTAGTATTATTTGGTGTAAGTCTATGAAATGTTGTAATACAACTTTGAACATCAATATTTAACTTGTCCTATGTGTTTCTTCTGTGGATAAGTGTCTAAAAATGACAATATCCTAAGGGTCACTATAATGGAAAAGGAAAAATAAGAGAGAAAGATTAGTAACTTAAAAATTATAAGATACTCTAGGGACACCTGGGTGGCTCAGTTGGTTAAGTGGCTGCCTTTGGCTCATGTCATGATCCCAGCATCCTGGGATCGAGTCCCACATCAGGGTCCTTGCTCAGCGGGGAGCCTGCTTCTCCCTCTGCCTCTGCCTGCCACTCTGTCTGCCTGGGCTCACTCTCTCTGACAAATAAATAAGTAAAATCTTTAAAAAAAATTATAAGATATTCTAGTTATGTGTAATTGATATGCTCTTATAATCAATTACAAATGCAGATGATAAGGACATTCAAATGCTTCCAACAACAAATTAGTAAAACAGAATAGATTAATAAATGGCAATAAACAATAAAAATAAGAGAATAAATAATTATACACTCTTATGTAACTTTATAACAACAAACAATTTGAATTATATGATTTTTTAAATTATTTCTCAAAATATACTTATTTTGAGTTCTTATATTTTTGCAGTAACTTTCACACAGTACTAAGTTTGAAAATAGTTAAAGTGTAAGAATTGATAGGTTTATAATATATGTAGATTTAGCTCATTGTCACTTAGTGACAATTGCTCCAGTTGCTGAAAAGATACAGAAAATAAATGGAACACTGATTTCACTAAATTGTCTTCCTGAGGCACTAATCATCAGAAACTACAGACAAGCCACCAAGGACCATTGTGCAAAAATAGAATCAATGTTGATTGCTTTTATTGTTGTTTGCATCTGCTTGTCTCATTATTTGTTCATTTCCTTTGATTTGTTGCCAAAATTTTATCAGAGTTTACAAAAGCATTTATAAAATTATTACTAAAACATCTATTTGTTTGCTTTGACAGAACCAAAAGATTTAGTGGAAAAAAAAGAGAGTGAAAGAAAAATTAATCACATTTTATGTTCAATTTGATGCCTTTTCTACCTACCTTAGCAGAAAATGAAATATATCTCTTGGTATTTCAAAGAATACACAGAATGCCATACAATTGCCAAAGAAAACAACGGTGACTTAATTTTTTCATAATTACTGAAAATAGTTGGTCTGGTAATTTATTTTGAAATAATATCAGGGACTCCAGTGGTAGATAGTGTTTGATTTTTCACTCATATTTTCAGATTTCAAGAGTCAGGCTAATATATAAGAGGGAAGCTTCATCAAAAAATAGAAAACTTTAAAAGTTGAGATTGTCACCATATGTCAAACAATGCCTAGTTTATAAAGATGCTCACATAAAACAAAAAGAAATACTATGGCAAATTCAGGTCATTTGTTATTTTTTTTCCCATTTTTTCCACTGCTAAAGCAGCCAAATTGTAATATCAATTTCTTTATAGATAATGTTTTGCAAGCCACAAAAAAATGAACTGCCCTTCAACCATTATGCTTTTTTGCCTAACGTTGTGGACTGACTGGTCCTCTCCCCACCAATTCATATGCTGACGTTCTGTTACCAATGTAGTTGTATTTAGAGACAAATAATTAAGGTTCAATAAAGTTATAAGGGTGGGACCCCAATATGACAGGACTGATACTTTATAATAAGAGGAAGAGACCGAGATCTATCTCTGTGCAAAGACAGAGGAAAAGTCATGTGAGAACACAGAGAGAAGGAGGCCTTTTAGCCAAGAGGAAACCAATCCTGCTGGCACCTTGATCTTGGACCTGTAGCCTTCAGAATTATGAGAAAATAAATTTCTGAGGTTTAGGCTACTCAGTCTATGATATCTTGTTATAACAGCACAAGCAGACTAATATACCTAATATAAGCTCCAAAATAGAATATTTTATATATTTATTTTTATTAAAGTTTAGTTACCACATGGTATCATATTAGCTTTAGGGTACAAAACAATAAAAAATGCTGTACATTATTACTCAGTGCTCATCAAGATAAGTGAACTTTTGATTCCCTTTAACTATTTTACTACTACCCCAACCCACCTCCCCTCTGGCAACCAACAGTTTGTTTTTCGTATTTAAGAGTCTGTTTTTTTTTTTCTTTTAAATTTGCAAAATTTAAACAAAAAGCAACATGTTTAATATTTTATCTGTGGAGACTGGGATTTATAGCAAAAGCTAAAGTAATTGAATTAGAACATCTGTCCCCATTTTATAAACTGTGCTCAACAGGCAAAGCCAGAGACCTGATCTTGATTCCCAATAAAAGGAACTAGGATTTCTGTAGGAAATTATTAAATTTAGGGTTGGGAAAGGCAAAACAAGATGAACCCTTGACATCTTGTAGTGGCAGAAAAAAGGTAGCGATCAAAAGACAAGAGGATGAGTACATGTCAAAGGGACATAGGGGCCAATTTAAAAGAACTCCCAATGGCAAAAACTGGAGAAAATTTAGTAATAAATAAGGTGGTGTGGGATTATAATGCAGTGTATAAAACTAAAATACATGAATTGATAGTTATAGTAAATGATTAAATAAATAAGTGGAGGTAAAGAAATGCATATTACAGAAAATTCCAAATAATATAGATGATGTTGCTAGCTAGCTAGCTATACCCTGCTCCAGGAGACTGAATATAACTCCTCCTTCCCTTTGAATGTGGGTCTAGACTTGGTGATTTGTTTTCATAGAATTTAAAAAAAAAAAAAAAAAGGAAATAATACAGCTATTTTAGAGTGGGGAAAAAAATAACAAATGCCACCTTAACCAAGTGATTGATATTAATACAACTAGTGATAAATCATTTTGATATAATGTACATTCAGATAAATGTGATGAAATGTATACTTCCTTTTTGTGGTATTCTTCCCCAAATTCCATAACTACAGTCTAATCATGAGGAAAATATGACTCCAACTCAAATCAAGAGGCATTCTTCAAAATCCCTGATTAGTACTCCTCCAAATTCTCAGTATTTGGAAACAAGTAAAGACTGACAAAACTATTTTAATTACAGGAGATTAAAGAGACAGGGTGTTGTATCCTGGACTGGATATTGAAACAAAAAATATAACCATTGAAAAACTGGTAGAGCTCCAATAAAGTCTGAATTTTAATTAATAGCATTTTCCAATACTTGTTTCCTAGTTGTGACATTTCCCTTAAGAATACAACATGTTAACAGTAGAGGAGAACTGGGTGAGGGATATATGGGAGCTCTGTGTATTATTTTTATGACTTTTTGATAAGTTTGAATCCATAGCAAAATATAAAGCTTACTAAAAATAATAATATAGAGTTAAATGTGTATAATTACACATTTCAGTGAGTATACAATGTATATATTATGTGTATATGTCTATTTTCACATGTATACCATCAGATCTGTGAAAGGACACAGTGAATCAAAAATTCAAGAATTCAAAGTAGAGTTAATAAAAGTACTAGAAAAAATAAAACAACAGTTGCCCAAACTTAACAAAAAAGCAGAAGTTGTTTTAGATTAGTGAAATTTTCAAGTTTATTACTAACAGGGTAATTCATCCTGAAATAAAGAGGTTACCTTCAAGTATAAATCCTAGAGAAAAACTGATTTGAAAATGCAAAAAGCTTCCGGCATCTGGGTGGCTCAGTGTCAGTTAAGCATCTGCTTTCAGCCTAGGTCATGCTCCCAGGGTCCTGGGATCAAGCCCCACAAGACTTCCTGCTCAGCGGAGAATCTGTTTCTCCCTCTCTCTCTGGCCCTGGCCACCGGTTGTGATGAGCACTAGGTGTTGTATGAAGTACAGAGATTTCTAGAGATTTCTACTGCTCTAAATTAGATAAGAAATGTCTGGGGAAACAAAGGAAAATATACTGGCATTGAGTATGAAGTACACACACACACACTCACCAAGGAACTGAGGATATAATATATAGGTAAAATGTCATAAGCTAGGTGGCTTATAAAAAACAAACATGTATTTCTCACAGTTCTGGAGGCTGGGAAGTCCAATATCAAGGCCCTGTATTTAAAAAAACATATTTTAATTGAACTTTTTTCTGTGCAAAATGGCATATAATGGACAAAGTTCCAGAAGATTAACAAAATATGTTGGAAATAGTTCTGTAGTTCATTGAGTGTCTATATGTGTGAGATTTTATATATATATATATATATATATATATACACGTATATATATATATATATATACACACACATACACACACACACAATCATCAAGGCAATAATATCATTACACATGAAGTTTCTCTATGGAATCTCCCTTATTTTCTTGTTCCTCTTGAATTGCATGTCTATGCTATAGTGAAGGTAAGTGAGTACTATCCACGAATTGAGAAACAAATCTCAAATGGGTCTCTTGTGGTCCTGACCTGAATGTCTTCTGAATAGAGACACTGAGATCATTGATAGATTTGTTTGGAAGGCTAGAAATGCTTCTTCTCTCCAGGGCAGCAAAGGACAGATTTTTCTTTTTCACCTCAGAATTAAAAACAAACAAACAAAATCTCTCTCTCTCTGGAACATAGGTTGGACATGCTTCCTAGCAGTTTCATTTGAAAGATTGAGATTCCTTAAACTTGGCGCTGCCCCTCAGTCATGCAAGCACGTGGTATGTGCAGCATGTTTCTGAACTACTCTGCATTGCCTAGTGGAACGTGGTGATAAGAAAAGACATTGTGAACAGAAAACTCCCATTGCCTCTGTGTCATGAGTAAGAATGTCCATTTTCTTCAATCAAGAAGTCTCATGTCTCATGTCTTCTGCCAGCACATACTGAACCGTGATAAACTAACTTGTTTGTTCTTTTCCAGTTTTTGAATCCTTGGCTTTGTTAGTCCATGCACAATTAATTTACATCAAAGTTGAGGCAAACAGTGACATCCAAGAAGGTTGGTCTTGCTGTTTCTAGTCTCCCCTTCCTTATATTTTTCTCATTCCGTTGGATCTGCTCTAGCTCTTAATCAAACAAATTTCTCCTAATATTCTGGAAAGTTTTCCATAAAAAGGTCAGATAATCCTATGCTTACGTTTTAAATTAAAAAAGAATTACTTCTGTAACAAATGGCTCTGTCAGTGACGCAGGGATGACGAATGAGTATTTTCATTAGTGCGCCTAATTTTCTACATTAACTTTCTGGAGGAGTAAAGCCTTTGAAATAAATATTTTTTGACTGCCACGACAGGTATTCTGTCTGATGCTTCCCTTCAGTTTGTCCATTGTGCAAAAAGTGTGATTTGAAGGAGACTAAATCTAAGTGTTTTTGCCCATCAGTTTGCTGAACAGCCTGGCTTGTCATAAAGACAGGTATCTCTGGTTACAGTCTGATCCTCAGCTTAGTCCTATGGCACTAGTAAGAAAGGTTTAGTGTCTTAAGAATTGGCTCATGTTAGTAGAACTTACAAACTGTTACAAAATGTGTAGAACTTACACATTACAAAATTGTAATGTGCAGTATAAAATTTATGAGAATAGCCAGCACATTTTTTTCATTATAAGAAACAAATGTTTTAAGATCTATTTTTTTTAAAGATTTTATTTATTTATTTTACAGAGAAAGAGATCACAAGCAGGCAGAGAGGCAGGCAGAGAGAGGGAAACAGGCTGCCCGCTGAGCAGAGAGCCTGATGCAGGACTTGATCCCAGGACCCTGAGATCATGACCTGAGCCAAAGGCAGCAGCTTAACCCACTGAGCCACCCAGGCACCCAAGATCTATTTTAATCAGAAGTTTGAGGAGGATGACATCAGGCTAAAGGAATATCACAGTCAATGACATCTGGCTGTCAAAAGTGCTGAACGCCTCCATCTCTAATGTGAGAATATGTGACTGCTACACAAAGTTTATACTAAAATAAAATGATGAGATTGTACATTTCATTGGATCTTGCTGATTGGGGAATGCCATTTTTCCCTCTGAAGAACTTTGTCTTTCATTTTTATTTTGTATTAGATACTCTATAGTAATTATTAGTAGAGTTTCTCTTTTATCAAATTTTATTTAAGGTGCAGTCATATTTCCAGCACTTGCTTTAGTGATTTTTAGAATTGTGTGCATTCCTTAGAATGTAATTGGCTAAAACCTCTAGAATAGCTCTGGATGTCACTTCTACTGCTAACTATCAAAAGAATATTCAGAGCAGTTATATAAATTGTGTAAACTACTGATGCCTAGAAGAATTTTTAATCTTTAGTGTTTCCATAATTTTCATCACTCTTAAATAAAACGATACAGTAGAAATTGTGAACAGGGACTATAAATGTCAGAACATTCCTTAGAGGTACATGCTTCAAACTTTCTCTTGTGATATTTTCAATTCACCTGTACCGTGCTGACATCACAGTTTTCATTAAGTCTGAAAAGTGGGCAGAACTTGTTTGCCACTTCCAAGAAAGATGTAAGGATGAGTCATCCTACTGATTTTATTTCTAGCTCTTCACTTCAAACAAAGAGAGCAAAAAAGGCCTCCCAAGAGTTCTAGCTACTTTGAGGGAATGGTTTTATAAATAATTGAGTTACATACCCCAGGAAAAAGTTCTTCCTTCTTTCCTTACTTTTTTTTTTTTACTTTTCTTTGAACTTTTCTTTTGACATTAATACTTTTTATTTCTAAATGCTGTAAGAATGACCAGGATTCTGGACAAGTGAGTTAACTGTGTCAGGTAATAAACAACATACAAAACATAAAAAATATATATATATTATTAGTTTATTCCTGGTTTATTACATTTGGAAAGGTATATATAACAAAAATTCTCATTGCCTAAGTGGTTTTACAATAGATTATTAGGTAGTTTCAAGCGAAGAGTATCAGAATGGAATGTGCCACCTGCTTGGCATAAGAATTGTTTTGTACTGAAGGCAATCAAGAGGAAGCAAATGCAAGAAAACTCTCTGCCCTCCCCTGATTTGCCTAAAGGAAGGACATAAATTTCTAAGTGTTTCCCTCCCTTTCCCCCACCAAGAAGAACAGAAATTAATTACTAGAGACAACTCTAGACCCTTATCAGCTCACCAGAGGAATCTACATAGCAAATCTTCATAAACTAATCCCTAACTACCATTTCTTTCCTCATATATTTCCCTCCTAGATTAGACAATCCTAAAAACTCAAAAATTTTTTTTCCTTTGTCTTGTCAAAACGTTTTGCTCCTTTGTTAACATGCTACTTAAGCTTAAATTCTAACCTCTGGAGTATATGCCTGATGCTCATGTTAATACATTTCAGCTTGTTTTACCTTTTTAAATATCTATTTTTAGTTCAATTTATAGGACCCTAGCCAAAGAATCTAGAGGGGAAAGCTAAAAGATTCTTTCCCTCTTCTACACAAGTAAAAGCATTTTGAAAGCATTTTGCTAGTTGATTAAGGAAATAATTTGGCGGCTCTTGTTAATATGACTTTATTTTTAAATAATAAAGCATTGATTTCCAGCAGTAAATTATTTTTTTCCTCTTGAACACTTACAAATGTGATAAATTTTTATAAATATCAAAGCTTTATTAGAAATTTTAAAGGCATAAAAACCAGCTTTAATTTGTCTCAAAAAAAAAAACCAAAACCCAAATCTAAAGACTATGAATAACAAAGTTGATAAAATCAGAAGTAGGGGGGAAAAAAGGAAATACATTTTCACTGCTTATCATTTTTTTTTCTCTTACAGATGGTTCCAAAAACTTTCAGTAAATTTTTCCTCTTATTCTTTGAGATTCAGTTCAACTGTTTCCTTTAGGTCCCACCGAACTTTGTTAGCACTCCCTTTTATCTATCTGCCTCCCTGGACCACAGCTATAACTTTTTACCTAACTTGCATTCATTTATTACATTATTGCATTCATTAGTAAACTACTTGTTTTATGCCTGGCCCCTCTGGACGGTGATACCCTTGATGGTATATACTGTATTACTATTTTATTTATTTTCAAAACACCAGCATTTATTGCAATTCATCTAGTAGTTTTTAAATAAATCCATATTTAATGAGTTAACATATTAAAAAGATTATCAAGGAAACATTTAGGTTAAAAAAATGACTTTCGTTTTAATCATTCTCAATTCCAGCTATACTAGGCATAAATTGTGAGATCTTGAGTAAGAATGTACATTTATAAGTTTTCGTTTTCTTTTTTATAGATTTTGATAATTAAACTCACTATAGCACACACACACTACTGGAGGCATACCCACATCCATCTTCCTCTAGCTATATTAGTAACATTCTAGACTTGCCTGAGGAGACACTGTGTTCCCTGAGTCCAGTTATTTGGGAAACTGAAATCTCTCCTTGGGCTTGAAAAAGCTATCTTTCAGAAATGAGGATGAGATAAGACTTACCGAGAAAAAAAAAATTGCTGAGGAAAGTTTGTCAACATTAGATCTGCCTTTGAAGAAATGACAAAGAGTTTTTCAGGTAGAAACAAGAAGATGCTAGTAGCCACACAGAAACATATGAAAGTAGACACTCACTGTTAAAGGTATCTAGTCAAATTTAAAGCACTTTAATACTGGAGTAGGGTCTATAGAATACTTTTACCTCTAACATAAAATTATAAATTACTACAGCTATAGTAATTTGTTAATGGAAATGCAGTATCAAGTCATATAAATTGTGACAACAATACCAAAATGTGTGAGTGGGAGAAAAAAGGTACAGTTTTTGTATGCAATTAAGCAGGCCATTATGACCAAAAGATACCTCATGACGATCACACACACACACACACACACACACACACACATCTGTAGTAAATTTACAAAAGATGAAAAAAAAAGGAATCAAATTATACCACTGCAAAACAAAAATAAAAAATCAATTTAGAAAAGAAGATAATAAGAGAGGAAGAAAGGAAACAAAGGAACTATAATATAGTCAGAAAACAATGAACAAAAACATCAATAGTAAGTACTTACCTGTGAATAGTTAACTTAAATGTAATAGACTAAACCCTCCAATCAAAAGACATAGACTGGGGGCACCTAGTTGGCTCAGTGGGTTAAGCCTTTGCCTTCGGCTCAGGTCATGATCCCAGGGTTCTGGAATGGAGCCCCTCATTGGGCTCTCTGCTCTGCAGGGAGTCTGCTTCCTCATCTCTCTGCCTGCTTCTCTGCCTACTTGTGATCTCTGACTCTCAAATAAATAAATAAAATCTTTTAAAAAAAAGACATAGACTGGCTGAATGGATAAAAAAAGTAATAATAATAATAAAAAGACCCATTTTAAGCTGCCTATAAAAGACTTACTTTAGCTATAAGGACATGCATAGGCTTAAAGTGAAGGAAAAGGTATTCCATGCAATGGTAACCAAAACAGAGCAGAGGGACTACTTATATGAGACAAAATAATTATGTATGAATTAGTTATTCTTGAAATTATTAATTATGAATTAATTATTGAAATGACCAGAATTTTGATTACCTTGGAAATAGATTAATCTATCTTAATAATCCACAAATTCTGTGAGTAGACTGGACTAAAAGCACAGGTCCAGAATAGACACCACTATGTTCCAATAACTTTTGAATACAGTGGAGTGGGCCTTTGATTTTATTTTTCCCTATTTACATCCTTTCATTTTAAGATTTTTTTTTTCTAATTTACCAGCAAACTCTCTCCTCAGTTAGTCTAAGCCTGGTAGTCCACGTCTTTTTTTTTTTTTTTTGTCCTTTCCAAAATCTGAGGCACCTTGTTTCCTTTTTCAATATCAGTAAGGCATAAAAATAAACCAAATAAATCATAGTAAGGCAATAAAAGTCAATACAAAAGATAAGTCTTTACATTTCACTAGAAAAACCTCTAGAAATAATCATAATAATTAAAATAAAGACTGAGGAGCTCCTGGGTGGCTCATTCAGTTGAACATCTGACTCTTGGTTTTGGTTCAGGTCGTGATCTCAGGGTTGTAAGATTGAGCCTCCCCTTCACCCCATGTTGGGCCCCACACTCAGTGTGGAGTATGTTTGAGCTTCTTTGTCTCTGCCCACCCCCTTTCTGCTTGTGTGTACTCTTTCTGTCAAATAAATACAGGAAATCTTTTAGAAGATAAATAAAATATAATAAATAAAATAAAATGAAACAAAATATAAAATAGAGACAGAGGTTGAGTGGAGATACGGTCCCTATTGTTGAAGCTGTATGACAGGGAAATTAAAGCTCATGATACTATTTTCTGAATATGCTTGAAAATTTCTAAAATATGTAGTTAAATTTGCAAAAAAGAAAGTATAGAAAAACAGTAGGATTAACTGTTTGATGTGAGATGACTAGTACAAAATACAGATTAAAAATTTGAAAACACAAAACCTAGATATGCTTTTTAAAACTGAGAGCATGCATAAACTTTCAATAACAAAAAAGCATATTTCTCAGTAGTTGTCCCCCCAAATTTTTAGTTCTGCTAATACTTGTTTCATGATTAAAAAGCACTTGGGAAAGAAAAACAAAGCCCATTTGTTATTCCCACTGCTTTAATAAATTATAAGACACTACTCATCTGTTGAAATGTCATTCATGTCTATTGCCTATTTCCTATTTCTCCTGATGTCTTACACTAAAACTTGCCCAGAAGCAAAAGTATCGTTGTAATTGTCATCTTAACTCCTGGCTCTTTCATCTTCCATTTTCACAATGCCAAATGATCAACACTGCTGAACATTTATGATTTTCTCATCCTTCCAACTATAATTTTAAAATATTCATAGTTGAGAAAACTACATCTAGCTGGGATTGGGAGTTTTTCCTACTGTTCAAAACCCTTCGTGATCCTCATCATTCAATTCACCCAACTCTACTCCTCTCAGATTTTCTGATTTGTAGCCCTATATTGCAAACAGGTCCTTTTGAAGCAGGTGTCTCTTAGATCATGTAACATGTCCTAGCTTGCCTGCCTGTCTGCCTGCCTGCCTTCCTTCCTTCCTCCCTCTCTCCTTCCCTCCCCCCTTCATTCCTTCTTTCTTTTTCTCTTCCTTTTTTCCTTTCTTCCTCCCTCCCTTTCTTCCTCCCTCCCTTTCTTTCTTTCTTTCTTTCTTCCTTCCTTCCTTTCTTTCTTTCTTTTCTTTTTCTTTCTTTCTTTCTTTTTTTCTTTCTTCTTTTATGAGAGAGAGAGAGCATGTGCACTGAAGGGCAAGGTACAGAGGGAGAAGGAGAGAGAGAATCATTAAGGGGATTCATGGTCATGGGATTCTATCTGATGACCCTGAGAACATTACCCGAGTGCAATCAAGAGTCAGAGGCTTAGCCAACTGAGCTACCCTGGCACCCTAGTCTTTCATATGTTATGCCTTTTGTTTCATTTTCTGCTTTCTGAAATGTCCTGCTCCTTTCATCACCCCTTTTTCCACTCATATCATCAATTAAAGCTGGACTCATTGCCAACCTTTATTACACAGTTTACATAGGGATCATTATTCTCTGAATTTCAAATAACATTTACTTTCAACATTACACGTTTGATGTATGACTAATTATGCACATCTGATACTAGAATAGGCCCAAAGGCCAAATCCCTAAAATCAGTAAGAGGTAGAACCAGGACACAACTAGCTCCCCAAGATCCAGGAAGGCAAGGGCTTAATTTATACCTCATGATTCCCTTCAGAGTTCCTAGCAACCCTCTGGGCACATATTTTGGGCTGTTGTTATTTGTTTAAAATAACGGGATATTTTGGACTAAAGCGATTCAAAGAGATTATGGAGAGTATAAAGCATGTCTACAGCACCTCATGTAAGCTGTAATCGTTCATTGCCTGTCTGTGCAGTATCTGATGGTGTGAATCATGTCTTTCCCTCAAGGACTATGAGTAGGGAGCAGTTTTTTTGTAGCCTAATGCAACTGCACTGAAATGTGGTCTTATTAGAGCTAATGTCAGTGAACCTGTCAGATTCAACATGAGTTCCTGTCATTGTCTCTGGAGCAGTGAGGTATTTCTTGATGGATCTGCAGAGTTGCCAACTGCTTGACATTACTTAGCTTTTTCCTGGGCTTTGAATGAGTTCATGGCTATCAATCAATTTACATGCACATATACAGGAGACTTTTCATCTGGAAAGACTCATGGCATTAATATTGCCAAATTTCTTGTGATTTAAGTCAATTGTATTGGATAAGAGTGCATTATTGGTGAAAAGGGCAAGAGATATTTACACTGTAAACTAACTTTCAAAGCCACAGTGAAATAGCTAAAGCTTTCAGTAAGCAAACATGAAACAAACCATGCTTTTCCTAATTAACTTCCCAAATTGTGAGTTTTGTTTTCTAAATTAGTAAAGTAGCAAAGATAAAAGTAATTTTAAAATTACAAAGTTTGTGGTGTCTGGATGAGTAAGCCAGTTAAGCATCTGCCTTCCAATCAGATCATGATCCCAGTGTCCTGGGATCAAGCCCCAAGTTAGGCTCCCTGTTTAGTGGGGACTCTGCTTTTCTCTCTCCCTTCCCCACTGTGCCCTCTTTCTCATCCTCAAATAAATAAATAAAGTCTTTAAAAAAATTATGAAATACTTTACTAAGAACTCAATTTAATATTAATAGTTCTACACATAACAACTTTTTAGGAAAAGCTTAATAATTTCTAACTGGAACCTATGCGATTTTTGTATGTACGAATAGCAGATTTTCCTATGGAATTTTTTTAATTATAAGGAGGTGACAATAAATATGTCTGAATGGATGATACTGTGGTCTGAATATTTGTGTCCTAAATTCACCTCCCAAATTCATATATTTAAATTCAAATCCCCAAGACAATGGTATTAAGGGGTGGGACCTTGTGGAAGTGATTAGGTCATGAGGGTGGAGCCGTCATATTTGGAATTAGTGCCCTTATAAAAGAGGCCTCACAGGCAGCCCTCAGCACTGGCAGGGTGTCCTCCCATGGTGTGAGGTCACAGCATGAAAGCACCATTTATGAACCGGAAAGTGGGCTCTCATCAGACAACTAATCTGCTTGGAACCAGCCTCAGAACTGGAAGAAATAAATTTCTGTTGTTTTTAAACCATCTGGTCTATGGTATTTCTGTTATGGCGGGCTGAGTAGACTCAAAGAAATGATTAGGGAGGTTTCATAACATCTTTTGAGGATGGAAGGTGGAATGAACCTCCTTCCATTCTTTCTAGTCTTGTGAATCTATATATGACCAATATTTGTATAAAAAACTGACAACTTTGAGTATACTCTCTTAATTCTAAAGTACTCTCATTGTTTTTTATCACCAAATCCTAGATAATTCCTCATAGAAATTAGCAGCTTACACTACCACCAACTCTTTGTCATAATGCAAGTGACTTTGCCATGGTCACCCAGCAAGGGGACAGATCATTGTATAGGCCAGAGTTATGTTACAGTTGGATTGGGAGATATTTATCCTTATCCCTAAGGAGGCCAAGGAGTCTAGCTTTGGCTTTTGGCCAAGACAAGGGTTAGTGAGTTAACTAACAAATTAATGATTCATGAGGTACTCTTTAAAAACCAAAACTCCTCTCCTGACACCCAGGTCCAGTATATTTATGAATAGTTTTCACCAAGCCGTTGGACCAGAAAGGCATAAAAGACATAGCTGGAAGCTTTTGTTAGAAGTCTTCTGAAACTATTATTCATCACACTCATTGTGGTGGTTCACTTCAAAGGCAAAGCATGGCCATGAATGAACAAGAAAGCTCGGGGGGTGGTTTACCCTAGAGGTCCTTCAGACCTCTGATGCTAACTTACTTGCTTTCTTGCCCCCTCATTATATTCTTTGTCTTTATTACAAGTCTTAGGTGAGTATGCTCTGTTTAGTCCATGAAACTTCCATATATTTAAGTATTTTGTGACCATTAGAATCATCATGAAGACTTCTGTTTTGGAACAAATAAGTCACAGAATAGAAGGCACAGCCTAGAGAACATAGTCAATGATATTGTATTAGTGCTGTATGCTGACAGAGGGTAGCTACACTTGTGGTGAGCATAGCATGAGGTACAGAGGCTGACTCACTATGTTGTACTCCTGAAATTAATATAACATCATGTGCCAACTATACTCAGTTGTTTTTTAATTTGATAGGTTTTATAATACTTGGCTTCTTGACTTAGCACTGCTCTCCTATCCACATCAGATGGATCTTATGTGTACATCCTAAACCTTAATATAATTAGAAACTGCCCAATTTTCAATAAAAAGACCCAACTTCATCATCTTATCTTTCCTTCTTTCTTGCTAAAACCTACTTCTTTGTCTGGTTTATTAAGTATTAAAATATGTACTCCTTGTCTATCAATACAATTCTTAATTAATTTTCTTTTATTTTTAATTTTTTTCTTCTAAATTTCTATTTAAATTCCAACTAGTTAACATATAGTGTAATATTGGTTTCAGGTGAAGAATTTAGTGATTTTTCCTTTATATATAATACCTAGTGTTCATCACAACAAATGCCCTGCTTACTACCTATCACCCATTTAACCCATCCCCCCCCCCAGAAACCCTTAGTTTGTTCTCTATAGCTAAGAGTCTGTTTTTTTGGTTTATTTCTCTATCTCTTTTTCTAAATTTAGTTCACTTTCTTATGTTTTACACGATTCCATGATTCATATTTTAAAATCTGGCAAAATCTTTCCCTGATTTCCTTGTCAAAATTGCCTGGCAAAAATCCCAAGCCTGGACTAACCAAAGTAAATGGTTTATGTTTATTTAAAAACAATTAGTGATATACTAATGAATAAAAACTGAATAAAAGAAAAATATTATTTTTTTTGTTGTATTATGGTCAACCATTTCAGTTGAGTCTCAATACTTCCTAGAAATTTTATTTTATTTATTTATAGCCCTTGATATTTATTTCTGCCTTTTAATTAATTTATTTATTTTTAAGATTTTATTTATTTATTTAACAGAGATAACAAGTAGGCAGAGAGGCAGGCAGAGAGAGAGAGAGGGAAACAGGCTCCCTTCTGAGCAGAGAGCCTGATGCGGGACTCGATCCCAGGACCCTGAGATCATGACCTGAGCTGAAGGCAGTGGCTTAACCCACTGAGCCACCCAGGCGTCCTTATTTCTGCCTTTTAAAGAAAATAGATGGAAAATTCATAAAGGGACCTATAATATGCCTAAGCCTTTAAGAGAAAGTTTTCTAAGTAATAATTCATTTCAAGAGGAAAGAGAATGAGGCATATCTACTTATTCAGTAACATTAGCTTGATCATCAGAAGGAAGGGATGTATTTAAATGTAGCAATGTGTCTCTAAGGGTGTTCTCAAGACCAGCCTTGATGGACTTTTATTTGGCATGGTAGTGAAAACAAAGGTTAGGGGCTCCATGAAAAAATACCAAACATTGAGAGGATTACTTAACAATTTTAGGATTGACATGTAGGATTGCTTTGAGAACAATATCATAAGGAAATATCTATCTATCTATATATGTATATACATATATATACATATATATAGTGTGTGTACATCGTGTGTGTGTGTGTGTGTGTGTGTGTGTGTGTGTGTATGAGAATGGGATTACCCCTTCTTAAGGACCAAAACACAGGAAGGCCCCTGCACACTGTAGTTCCAAGGAAGTAAGTCCAGTTGATAAATATATTAGGTTTCATCAGTGTTAGATAGGAACTCTCCAGGCCCGCCATACCTGAAACTAGTGCTTATAAAGTCTGTGACAGGGGTCAGCTACAGCTCTAAGAATGGTATCACTTAGTGTCACAAGTTTGATTAGCATGGAAAAGCAGTTTTAGCCAAATCAATGTAAGAGAGCAGCAATTCTGTAAGCATTAAGAACAATGCCCATGACATTTATATCTAGACTTTAGACACTGAGGAACTGAACCTCTCACAGGGGATTTTCTGAATTTAGTGCAAAGGAGTTTAGAAGTAGGTGATAAGTCCAAAAAGAATAAATGGGACTAGAAAAAGCAAAATGTTTTCCTGAGTCTTTAATGAGTTTGTATGCCTAGGCTGTTCATTACAGAAACATTTATTCATGCTGTAGTCACACAATTTAAGTTACATAATTTATAGTCACACAAACTAAGCTTAAAGGGGTGACTTACTCCCCCAAACTGGACATAACTCTTTAGTTCTCATCATTTCTCACAATATAACCATGTGTGATATGATTTAATTATTAAATTAAGCACCTTGAAACATTAAAAGAACTTCTTATATTTAAAATGTCAGAAAACAATTTTAAAATATCTTGAATTTTAACTAACACTAAATTATGCACTTAAACAGTTTCTATTTTTCCAAGATCGGTTATAAAGTTATGGGTATTTTTGACATACTAAAATTCAGTTTGACACAGTTTATTGTAAAAAACTATAAAATGATGTCTACCTTAAATCCTACGTCTTAGTGATTCAGATAAATTTAAATGATGGCATGTTCTGCCAGAGTGATATGAATCAGGTACTACTTGTAGTATGTCTTAAAGGAGGATTTCACACTGCTTGCAATAGGGATATTAAAAATATCTCTCTTCCTATCAGGCTGACATCTTTGAAATATGGTTTTTGCTTGTTTTTTTTTTTTTTTGCTTGTTTGTTTGCTTTTTCCTTTTCTATATGGTGTTGTTTTTTCTTCAGCAGCATCAGTTCCTGTCTGTGCCTGTTTACTGTCATGAGGTCAAGAGTTTATTCTAGTTGCAAATGGAAACCAACTTCACTGAACTGTCAAAGCACTTAAATCCTGTTTTACGCAAGAAATTATTACTTACTATCTCTAGTAGTAAGCAACGTAAAGGTTACTTGATAACAATAACATATAAGGCCAAATAGAATATCAAATCTAATTAAGATCAAAATGAACTCCTCTCTTCTCCTCTCTCTCTCTGGTTCCCACAACTAAATTTTTCAAGAACCCCATATATTTACTCAAGACTAAAGGGTCATTGTGCAAATACCAGGGAAAAGAAAAATGAAGTTACATTATCAATCTCCTTGTAAACCACAAACTCCGATTCTCCTTGTTTTATTCATTGCTCAGTATGGCTCTGTTGGAAATGAAGACCATGTGGCTTTATTGAACTTGTTTACTACTGTAAAGTGTCCCTCACTTATCCCAATCCCTAAGTTAGCTGCAATGGCTCTTAGAAAGATGGGGATTCTACTGCTTCCAATGTTCTGCAGTGAAGTGTGTTTAATACCTGAAACTGCAGGGCTCTTTTATTTTCCTTTATTTTCTTTTTACACAGTTTTAATATATATTATTATGCTTATACACTATTCCCAAAGTGTGTTCGTTATCTAAAGTCTTCAAGGTAAAGAGTTCCTTCTAGCCTCCCTTAAGTGTTGTGCCACAGGCAGATTTACCTCCACAAATGTCTAGATCAGTGCTACTTGAAATGTGGTTTGTCATTAGAATGGAAGCTGTTAACTTAAAACAAAAACAAAAACAAAATATTATGCATTTAGAAATTTGTATAGCAATATATTACCATGGCAATACCCAAGAGCATATTCTTTTCACTCAACAAGGTATAGATCATGTTGGGTATAGGGAAATGCACATGATGAGTTTCAGAAGGTGTACTAAACAAAACAACAACAACAACAACAACAACACTTTCAGGGTGGTTTTTTTGTTGTTTTTCGTTTGTTTTTTGTTTAATTTGTCCTTTTGGATCTTTTATAAAAGAGAATTCCCAGTTGCATTAAAAATTGTGTGTGTGTGTGTGTGTGTGTGTGTGTTTCAGCTTTGTTTCTAGCAAATGCAATTAGTTCTGCACTGTATCATGTTTTCTAAAAACATTTACTTATTTATTTGAGAAAGAGAGAGATTGGGGGAGGGGCAAAGGGAGAGGGAGACTCCTCAAGCAGACTCTCAACTGAGGGCAAAGCTCAATTCCAGGCTCAGTCTCACAACCCTGAGATCATGACTTGAGCTGAAATAGTCAGATGCTTAACCAACTGTGCCACCCATGCACCCATGAACTGTATTATATTATGAAGGATGGCATCATCAACAAATGTTGTTTGGAGTTTAACTTTTTTGTTAAATGGCTTGGCTGCAACCTTCCAAATTAATCACCCACCATACGAAGTTTATGTCAGAATTTAAAGTAACACATTGCTTTTTCATCAAGAATGTCTTACTATGAAAAACAAAATGGTAGCTGAACTAAAGAGTAAGTTTAGTAATATAAAAATAGTAAGATATGTAAAAGTTAGTCTTAACGTTGAAATCGTTCTCTTTGCTGTATAATAATATGGATTCTGGGGCACAGGTGTGGCTCAGTGGGTTAAGCCTCTGCCTTTGGCTCAGGTCGTGGTGTCAGGGTCCTGGGATAGAGCCCTGCATTGGTCTCTCTACTCAGCAGGGAACCTGCTCCCCGCCACCCCAAACCCACCTGCTGCTCTGCCTGCTGCTCTGCCTACTTGTGATCTTACTCTTTCTCTGTCAAATAAATAAATAAAATCTTTCAAAAAATAATATGAATGCTGATTATGAATAACTATAATTGCATGCTGAGGGTTAATGGTTACTGAAAGGTAAGTTTTTTTAGAGACTATTCAAACTGTAAATAGACTTAGTATTTCTGTAGAATATGAAAAAATTTGTACCAACTTCTTAAATAAAATAAGCAGCCCAATTCATTTATTTACCTAAAAGATCTGCAATAAATCTCTGCAATAATTATAATTTCCTTATGTTTCTTTTTATTCTGGTTATATTTACTAAAATGTAAATATTATGCCTGATTAATATTAGCAAAAATATTGTGTGTCTTTTATGCCATTTTTTCAAATTTGTATTAATATTTTATCCTATTATTATTTTATAACATTTTATTTTCATTTTTATATATTTATGTTATGGGGGGAGGGGCTAAGGGAGAGGGAATCTTAAGCCATTTCCATGCCTGATATGGGGTTCAATCTCATGACCTTCAGATCAAAATCTGATCCTAAATCAAGAGTCGGATGCTCAAATGACTGAGCCATCCAGGTGCCTCATTTATGGCATTTTTCTAATAATTTATTTATTCAGCATTTGGTTATGAAACATTTTCAAACATGCAGCAAAAATAAAATAATTTTATAATTTATAATTTTATAATAATGTTAAAAATTAACTAATTTTAAAATTTATGATTTTATAGTTACCATGTGGGATTATCATTAAAATGTTACTATACCTGTTTGATTACTTATCTGTCTTTCTTTTTTTTTTAAGATTTTTATTTATTTATTTGACAGAGATCACAAGCAGACAGAGAGGCAGGCACAGAGAAGGAGGGGAAGCAGACTCCCTGCTGAGCAGAAACCCCCCCAACCCCGCCCCAGATGTGGGGCTCCATCCCAGGACCCTGAGAGAGACTTTAACCCACTGAGCCACCCAGGCACCCCCTTATCTGTCTTTCTAACCTTTTATCCAACTTGTACATCCTTCTTTTTAATACATTTTAAATTGATAAGATCATACTCTTCTCTCTAAATATTTCACATTAATAAGAATTCAGTGTTGGTGCTTGGATGGCTCAGTCTGTTAAGCATCTGCCTTCAGCTCAAGTCATGGTCTCAGGGTCCAGAGATCAAGGCCTGCATCAGTCTCTCTGCTCAGCAGTGAGTCTGCTTCTCCCTCTTGCTCTCCCTCTGTGCTCTCTCTCAAATAAATAAAATATTTTTAAAAAATTTTCAGTGTTTATTTTTTGACAAGTATTAAAAATACTAACCTTAAAAAGTACTTTTGCTGTGTATTTTAACAACTATAATATAACCCAAACCTATAAGGAGTTTGAGAACATTAGTACTGACTATTAAATTCACCAATATCTGTGTCCACACCATTTTCTCACCATTGATGGGTATTGTATATTCTAGAATTTTATTTAATTAGGCTCACATGGAATGGACTCTGTATAAGTTTCTTCATTCACCATTATGATTTTGAAAATTCATACATATTTTTGCATGTATCTATAACTCATGACTTCTATACAGGATTTCACTATAGGAATAAAATATAGTCTGTTTATGGTCTGTTTATCCATCGATGCACACCTGGTCTTTTCAGTTTTGAATCTTGGTAAAGCTTCACTTTCCTTGTTTGTACAAGTTACTTTATGAACATAAGTTCTTATGCCTCTTGGGTGAATACTTGAGTCTGAAATTTCTGGATCACACCTCTCCCCCTAAAAATTCCAGACCTATTTTCTACACAGGTGTACTATTTTGACATGTTTGAGAGTTCTAGTTGTCCTACTATCTTGCCAACATTCAATGTGGCTGATCTTTTTAATGTTATAAAATGTCTTTTCATTTGCCAATTTATGCTTTTGAAAAATTTCTTTGGTTGTAGTTCTTTATATATACTGGATTTCAACTGACAAAATGTTGGAAGTCTGAGGAAGAAGCTTTTATTTCATATTCAAGTAGAGTCACCATTTATTTTCTCTGGCAAGGAACTTCATCCATGTTCACCACGGTATTAATGGAATTGCTAGAATATTGGACATCATCCATTCTCATATAAAGGTGTTCTAAATCAAGAATTGTATCTTTATGACTTCTTATCAAGTTTTTGCCAGAATTGAATGGTGCATGCAGCTTGGTCCTTAGGGATGATGGCTTAGAAAACCATCTTTTCTTGGTTGCTCTGAATGGATGTGCCATATTCTCAACAAACTGGACCTCCATTGTGGGAGGAATGTGCCATTTTTAACTTGAGGCTTAGGTATTGCTCTGTAGGTTATAAAGAGGCTCTGTTAGATCATTAGTTACATTATTTATAAAAACAGCTTAAAAACATATATTGATATATATGAAGTGTCCCATTGAACTGTAATTGTAATGGGAAAACCAACAAAAAGTACAACGATAAGTGAAGATATACACAATATTTTATTAAGTATAAAAGCTTAATAGAACTGGCATCCACATATAGGTATATGTGTGTTTGACAAACTGTGCTTCAGGTTTTAAAATACACAGATCTATAGCTATCTCTTTCTATCTTTTTCTCTACTTTATCTCCCTCTCTCCATCTCATCTTTAACTCTGAATCTATGTGCTATATATTTTTTAGACATTGACTATAAAATAAAACAACATGGTGTGGCTGACTGCACATCTAAGTCCTTACCATCTGTCCAACATCTTTGCTCTTCTTTTTGATAACCAAATTTCAATCTCAATGACATTGTTTATTGCATGACACCTGAGGCATGGGAGATGATCCCTCTTTGATGATTAAGGAATATTATTGTCCTCTACCATAACACTATATTTAGTATTACTTATTTGAAATACTAGCAGCAACCTAATCCACATTACCAAATGTCCTTTAGTAAAACATTTAGTTAAGTTTAAGTAATTTTAAAGTTAGAAGTTAAACAGCAACAGAAACTGATATATAAGCCTAAAGAAAAAGATGCCACTTTTTTCCATCTCGGAATAAGGAATAGTAAAAGAAAAGGAATATTGAAAGAAAATTAAACATTCTATTATTCTAATGGAATGCTTTTTCTCAGATGTAAGTTGACAAGATTTTTACTACTTCAGAACCCTAAAGATGATGATTTTGATTAGCTAATCAAAATCACATTGCATGTAGAAGTATGAGGTGATTTAAAAGTGTTTACAGTACACTTTAGCTCTGACATGTCAATAGTTTTATACTAGTTTACCATATGATACAGAGCATATTTTCTTGCTTTAAAAAAAAAGATTTATTAATTTATTTTAGAGAAAGGGAGAGAGAGAGAGAGCTGGGGGAAGGACAGAGGAAGAGGGAGAGAAAGTCTTAAGCAGACTCTCTGCTAAGCACACAGACCAATGTGGGGCTCGATCTCACAACACTGAGGTCAGGACCTGAACTGAATCCAAGAGTTGCACACTTAACCAAGTGTGCCACCCAGATGTCCCACTTTCTTGCTTTTTAAGCTGAAATAGAATCCAGATTCTGCGGCTACATGGTAGTGAGACACATGAACTCTGTTGCCTCATTACTTGATTTTGCCTTTTTGCTTTACCAGTTGTTAAACATGTGATCTCAGGCAAGTTACTTATTATCACTAAGCCTCACATTTTGTTTTTGTAAAATATGAGGATACTTGTAACTTATTACCATATATGTTTTATAAAGTTTGGTGAGATAATCCATATAAAGCACATAGCAGTGCCTGATACTTAGACACTGTTCCATAAATGTTAGTTGTTGTTCTTATCTTTATCAGTATAATGTTGATATTAACAGTATGATTAAATTATGTTATAGCTTTAATATTTCAGTACTAAGTTTTGATGACAATGCCTTTGCATATCTCATGTGCCCTAAGTTAATGACTTTGGAGCTGAGAGTTTTTGAATGAATACAAATAACTATATAAAGCTTAACCATGGGAATTAAAGCTAGAGGGTGTGTGGCATGTTGAATTATAGATTAAAAGCCCACTGGGTCTGAAATATAAAGAACAATAGAATAGGTGTACAGGATGGCCCAGAGAAAATCTACCAAAGCCTAGGAATGATGTCAGGAATGTCGCTTCTTAGTCTATGAAGTCTGGGAAGCAAAGAATATTATTGAAAGCTGGAGTGAATCATAATAAGGTTTGACTTTGAATAAGAAAACTCTTTTTGCAGCGAGGATAGCGGATTGAAGGAGAATGTCCATGCATATAAGTTTGAGATGATAGTGATTTGGGTTAAGTACTGATTTTGAAAAACGGATAGGCTGCAAAGTTTTAGGAGGGGAATTTGAAAGGATGTTATGGATTGGAAATAGATGTCTGAAATAGAAACCTATGAGGGAAAAGAGGTGAAGGAGAATAAAGTTGCAATTGAGATAAGGTAATTTGATGGCACATTCATTGGAGAGGAACTTCAAAGAAGGAATTCAATATATATGTCTAAAAAAAAAAGAGACATGCCCTAAACATATACATGTAGAGTAATTTGTGTATAGTATTGGAAGCCATAGTTATGGAAGGGAACCACCCAAGAAGACAGTATAGAATAAAGAAAGAATGAGCACTGAACAACAGAGCTAAGCAGGTGATCTGGGGAAAACATAATGAAAAAGAGTAGGAAGAGTGGGAGACAAAATATGTATTAAAGTAACTATCACTTAATTCCTTTATTAAAAAGTGAAGAACTCTGTCTGGCAGTGGAGCTTGGAGGGAAGACATAAAAGACAAGTGAAAGAGCCAGGAAATAGTAGAACTAAATTATCTTTTTTTTTTTTTCTACTTCATTCTTTGTTCTGATGGATCCTGATAAACAATGTGAGAATATTCTGTGTCCATACAGACTCATAGATGCTGGCCTATTTTTATAACATTTGACACAAAATAAAATGTACTACAAAAACAAAGATATAAGTATGTAGAAATATGGAGATAATTTCATGATATTATTGAAGAATACAGTAAGAAATACTCAAAAATCCTTATTCTTTGCAACCATACACTTGGATTTCTGGTTCTGTACATCATTATATAAACATCTGTATTAGAAACTACATCAATGAATTACTGTATAACTGATTTTAATAAAAAGGAAAATTAATAAATGAGCTTCACTAAATAAGTTAAAAATAAGCTAAAAGATGTTAATTCTCATTTAGAAAAATAAAATAATATGTAGCTAAGATATGGAAATAAAGTGATTGTATGAACTTGAAGGACAATAATAATCCAAGTAAGAAAGATATCCAATCCTTGTGAATAAAGATTTTTCATAATTAAAATAAATTTTAATTATTATCACTGAAAAGTTTAATCAAGGAAGAAATTAGAGCTCTTCAGCATGAAATGAGAAATGTGATAGGAAGGACAATAAAACTGCTGAAGTATTAAATGAATATTTCCCAATGTATTTATAAAGAACAGCATTAATGGGTCAAGAACTGGAAATTCTTAATTAATATATCTTTACTAACACTTAAAAAGTCAGCATTTTAAATGGGCTTTACAATTTGCCTTTAGCAAATTTGATGGCACTAAAAATTAAAATCCCTATAATTTATACTGATCCTATTGAGTTTTGTATTTTATCTAAAAATGTTTAAATAACAATAACAGATTTTTTTAAAAAGCTGTTTTAAAGACTCAATCCATTTGGCTGCTAATGCTAGCAAAGTAATTTTATTAATTGCTTTATGATCTCCAAAAACAGGAATGGCAAAACTGGTTTGTGTTTTATCCATGTCACTTAAGAACCTTTTTAAAAATAACATGCAATATATTTGTATGGTTAAAAAAAAAAAAAAGGAGTGATCACAGAAAAAAGTATATAAACGAGAAAGTACATTTGTCCTTAATCTCACTATCTAGAAATATCCATCAATAACATGGAAAACAAATACAGTTCCATAGAAAAGAAGGCACCTGATATCTACCCTTTAAATTTAGTAGTATTCTATTACCAAAGCAAGTTATATGGCCAAGCCTAACATCAATGTGGTGGGCAACATAGTCTGCCCAAAATGAGAAGGGCTCTCAAATGATCATTTGCTAAACAAATCTTCAAACTGTCACACCTTTCATCAGGCTTTCCTCCTGGTGTCTTGTGTGTGGGTATGATAGCTCAAATTCAGGGAGTCGTCTTGGACTGTGTGGACTGTAAGAGGCATTGCTATAGATGAGGACAGCAGAACAACAGGATAGAAGGATCTACTTGCCCACATGTCCAAAGACCTCTTTTATATAAGGCAAAGGTGAATTTTCTATTTTTTTAAGTCTGATGACTTAGCCTTTGTCATCCTTCTCAGGTGAACCAAGTCCCAACAGACTCGAATCCTTTATTTATTTATTTTTTAAGATTTTATTTATTTTTTTTGACAGAGATCACAAGCAGGCAGAGAAGCAGGCAGAAAGAGGGGGGAAGCAGACTCCCTGCTGAGCAAAGAGCCCAATGCAGGGTTTGATCCCAGGACCCTGGGATCATGACCCAAGCTGAGGACAGAGGCTTTAACCCACTGAGCCACCCAGGCACCCCTCGAATCTTTTCCAAGTAATGTGTAGAAGCAGCACTTGAAGACACAATTTTTTGAAGTGAAATTTCAGCTACATGACTGAAGTCACAGAAAGTGTTACTTTTGGAATGGGTCCCTATACCCATATATGCATGAGACATGGCAGTAGTATTTAGTATAGCAACAGAACTAGAGTGAATCAGTAATAAAGCAACGGCAGGACAGCACAGACCCAAGAATTCTGGGTCTACCTCAAAAATGTCAGCCTATGGGCATCTGGGTGGCTCAGGCATTTAAGCATCTGGCTCTTGATTTTGGCTCAGGTCATGATCTCAGCATCCTGGGATGGAGCCCTGTGTCAGGCTCTGTGCTCAGCGAGGAGTCTCCTTGAGGGTATTTAAATAAATCTTTTTTTAAAATGTCAGCCTAAGTAGAGATGAGATGTATTGTGGAATTCCACACAGATGCTAATGGTCTGCAAACAGAATATGTATGAGATTTTTCTCCATGGACACACAGAGATATCAGGAAACATTTGTGGGTAGGGTGGCATTGAAGTATTATGGTTGTGGAGATGGGGATAGTAAGCTAGTTAATTTCAAATATTAATACTACACAGAGTCACCAATATCCTGGGATGGGAAGTTCTGAGTTCCCTTTCCCTATCATTTAGAGAGTTTGGCAATTAGCCACTAAACTTCTATATCTTATGCTTGGTTCCCTTGAAAACAGAGCTTGAGGGAGAAAATGTATATACTAACACTTCAGTAGAAAACTTAATCACTTGAAATTAGCTGAGGGGAAAAAGAGCAAGTATTTAACTTTTCTTTGCTAAACAATAAAAAGTAGGTATTGTTACAAAAAGCAGGAAAAATATAGAAGCCTCAAAGACCTATTATAAAAGGGAAGCATTATATGGCTGATATGGACAAACAACAAGTTCTGTGTTGCTTGCTAATTTAGTTAGGTTTCAGTTCATTTGACCCTTGCAGGGAGTACAAGGAAAAGATATTGTCTTTGTAGGGGATGTGCTAGAGAGTACCGCTAAATATAGCTAAAAGCTTATTTTACTGCAAACATAAAAATAAAAATAATTGATGGCATTATCTAAAGCACATGACTTCAAGCAAAATTCGCAAGCTGGAACACATAGAGAAAGTGATATTCTGTTTATATACAAAGTCTTTTCCCACCTGGAGCAAAGACACAAAACTAAGGATTAAAAAGGTCAATGCTTAGAAATACTCTATATTTGGATTATTATAATTTTGCGCTAATTTTATTTTAAGGTGAAAATCCATCACATATGAAAATGACAGTGTCAGTTTAACGACAAACATGTGAATAATATTTTTAAATAGATATGGAAAAGACAGGCAAAGATAAATCCAATAACAATTGATATCGAATAGATCAACATGGTACAAAGTTTGCTTAAAAGTCAACATTAAATTGCGTTAGAGAAAGTTTTGTTAAAAAGCAATGTATCGTACAAGCTAGAGTTAACTATTTAGAGGCTGGATTTGTTAAAATGTTGGTGCAACAAAGCTTTACCTAATGAGCCAATTAAAACCTATGAGTTTCCTTTCTCTTTCTCCATCTCTCCTTCCTTACCTCCTTAACAATTCAGCTCAAACCCACTGGATGGGGGTGAGCAAGGTAGGAGTCAATGCCTGCTGCATGTTTGTGTGGAGATTGGGCATCATCTGAATATGACTGGGCGAACACACATGATAAATCCAAATTTAAGGACATCCTTCAAAATATCTAATAAATTAATACATGTGATGCCTAACTTTACATAAATGCAGTGGATTTGTTATTGTATACAAGCAAAAGAAAAATAGACACAATTAAAGATACAAGGGAAAGGTACTGGTAATTTTATTTCATAGAAGTTAAGTTTAAGAAAAATATTGATTTTTAAATAAATGAACCTAAACAAAAGTAGGTTTCCCAGAACTCAAAATTTACTTATAATATTAATATCCAGAATGCTTTGGCTTAAATTTACTGAGGCAAGCAAGTCTGGGAAATGTGATAGTTTTTAATATTTTTAATGCTGAAAATATTTTCTAGTTTCCATGAAACATCAAATTAATGTACTTATAAAATCAAGTCATTTTGAAGCTGGAACTATCATAATTTCTACTTAGTGAAAAAAAAAACAACCCATAAGATTCTAAAGGTTACTATTTAAAAAAGAAGTTGAAGAAGAAAGTCTCTATAGTCCAAGTCTGAATATACCAGTTTAGGTGTTTTCAGGCTGGAAGGGAGCCTGTGGAAGACAGGTGTAATAACTCAAGAGAGCTACTGGAGCTAAAATTCCTTTCCTAGTAGCAGATGGATGTGGGTCTCTTTGTTAAAACCAAATGTCTCAGTTCATTACAGCTACAATGCCATGCCCAGAGGCTGGCCTGTCAAATGCATACTCTGAACGCAACTGCCTCATACGGGCCCTCAAACAAACAAGGTTTCTGTGTCTCTGGCTAACTATCTGCATTATTTGAAAGGTTTGCGGTGACAAATTCAGAACCTATGCAGGATTCGTTTTTTAAAATACGTACTAAATGGGGGAGCCTGGATGGTGCAGTCAGTTAAGCGAGCAACTCTTCACTCCAGCTCAGGTTCTGATTTCAGGGTCATGAGATAGAATCCCACACAGGACTCTGTGCTCACCAGGAAGTTTGCTTAAGTTTCTCTCTCTCTCCCTCTGCCCGTCCAATTTCCCTCTCTAAAATAAATAAATGAATCTTGAAAATAATTAAATAACTAAATAATAACATACCAACTGATCAAAATGCACCACAGTTATTCTAATTTGGGGGTTTTTTATCCCATAGGCAGTAGCCAAAGTCCCTTTAGTTTAGGTAAATTTGAACCTGGATCGGGATGCGTATTATAAAACAGTATGTCAGTGATCTCAGTTTGCTGCAGGTGAAAATGTTACTTCACAACCAGTGATGTCATGTTGGTAGCTTGAAATCAGCTATGGTTAGTGTACTTCACCATGGAAACTGACTGCAAATCAGAGCTTAATTGTTTGGTTTAGTGGATCAAGAAAATATTAATACTGCAGATCAAGTTGAAAAGTGTAACCATTATATTGTGAATGGCACAAAAACTGAAAAAGTAAACTTCTAATACAGACTATTATCTGATCCAGCAAAAGAAATTCATTCATGTCACTAGAGAATGAAGAAAGTTCTAACATATGTTTTCGTCTGTCACTTCTGTCACAGTCTTTAACACAGACACAAGTCTCAACTAGTATAACCATTGGATGGCTGGAGATGTGAGAGTTCACACACACACACACACACACACACACACATACACACACACACGAAAGTCAAAGAAAGCATTTGGTGACATTCAAATAGCTTTATGGAATTTATACAAAAGTGTATTATTTACTTTATCATCATTTGTAAATTACATGCTATGTATCATTTGTATTAGTAAAATTTGTAAAAATATATATATATATCTATTGGGGGGGTTGAACCTGGGGTTACACCTTTATCAGTACATTATTTCATGGTTTGGTTATACATAGATAGCTGGGCTGAGAAGAGTACCTAATCATTAATATTGAGATTCTACAGGGCAGCATAAGAAAAATAAGAAGAGCAGCACTGGCCATTGTTATTGTTTACTGAAGAAAAGATTCTGACATCATTTCCTGTTCTGTGGCCTGAGAATAATACCTATTGTACATGTTCATTGAGATCAATTAAAAGATATAAAAATATCAAGCTGTTATAAGTGCTTTGTAATTATTCATCTTTCTCCCATGAATCTCATTAAGACAATGGCAATAATAATAGTAATAATAAGTGCTTTAGAGCCCTTTATTAATATCCCAAACATTTTATGTATATTAACACATTTAATGATCAACACAGCCTTCTATGTAGGTATTATTATTGCCCGTATCTCACTAATGATCAATCTATATTTTGATATTTAAATACAGATATGTAATTTATAATGTGAAGCATTTAATACCACATTGGCAGCAAAGATATTACTTCACTTTCTTTTTTTTTAATTTATCTATTTAAATTCAAGTTACTTAACATGTAGTGTAGTACTGGTTTCAGGAGTACAACTTAATGTTTCATCACTTATGTATAACACCCAGTGCTCATCCCAACAAATGCCCTCCTTAACGCCCATTACCTATTTAGTTAACCCCTTAAACCTGCCCATCCAGCAATCCTCAGTTTGTTCTCTATTGTAAGAGTCTCTTATGGTTTGCTTCCTTCTTTTTTTAATGCCCTTCCTGTGTTCACATATGGAATTCCCCCTCAAACTCCACATGTGAGTGAGATCACATGATATTTATCTTTCTCTGGCTTATTTTGCTTAGTGTAATACACTCTAGTTCCATCCATGTTATTGCAAATGGCAAGATATCATTCTTTTTGTTTGCTGATTAATACTCCATTATATATATATATATATATATAACACATCTTCTTCATCCATTCTTCAGTCAATGGACATTTGGGCTCCTCCATAAGTTGGCTTTTGTGGATGGTGTGGCTATAAACATTGGGATGCATGGGCCTCTTTCAATCAACATTTTTGTAACCTTCGGATAAATACCTAGTAGTGCAATTTCTGGGTCATAGGGTAGTTCCTTTAACTTTTTGAAGAACCTCCATACTGTTTTCCATAGTGACTGTTCCACTTTTCATTCTTACCAACAGTGCAAGAGGATTCCCCCTTCCCTGCATCCTCACCAACATCTGTTGTTTCCTGAGTTGTTAATTTTAGCCATTTGGACCAGTGTGAGGTGAAATCACCTTGTGGTTTTGATTTGTATTTGCCTGATGATGAGTAATGTTGAACATTTTTTCATGTGTGTGTTAGCCATTTGCATGTCTTCTTTGGTGAATATCTGTTGATGTCATTTGCCTATTTCTTAACTGGATTAATTATTTTTGGGTTGTTGGTTTTGATTAGTCCTTTGTAGATTCTGGATATTATCCCTTTATCCAATATGTCATCCACACCTATCTTCTCCCATTCCTTGAGTTGCCTTTTAGTTTTGTTGATTATTTTCTTTACTGTGCAGAAGATTTTTATCTTGACAAGGTCCCAATAGTTCATTTTGGTTTTGCTTCCCTTGCCTCTGGAGGTGTCTAGTGAGAAATTGCTCTGAGGTCAAAAAGGTTGCCACCTGTTTTGTTCTCTAGGATTTTGATGATTTCCTGTCTTACATATAAGTCCTTCATTCATTTTAAACTTATTTTTGTGTATGGTGTAAGAAAGTGGTCCAGTTTCATTCTCCTGCGTGTTGATGTCCAGTTTTCCCTACATCATTTGTTAAAAAGACTGTCTTTTTTTTCCACTGGATATTCTTTCCTGCTTTGTTGATGATTAGTTGACATTGAGTTGTAAGGCCATTTATGGGTTCTCTATTCTGTTTCATTGGTATGTGTCTGTTTTTGTGCCAGTACCATATTTTCTTGATAATAACAGCTTTGTGATACAGCCTGATGTTTGGGATTGTGATGCCTCCCACTTTGCTTTTCTTTTTAAACATTCTTTTGGCTATTTGGGGTCTTTTCTGGTTCCATACAAATTTTAGAATTGTTTGTTCTAGCTATGTGAAAATGTTAGTGTTATTTTGATCAGGCTTGCATTGAATGTGTAGACTGTGTTTGATAGTATAGACATTTTAACAATATTTGTTCTTCCAATCCAAGAAGATGAAATATTTTTCTATTTCATTGTGTCTTATTCAATTTCTTTCACAAGTATTCTATAGTTTCCCATGTACAGATCTTTTACCTCTTTTTGTTAGGTTTATTCCTACTTATGACTTTTGGTGCAATTGGAAAGGGA
Organism: Lontra canadensis; assembly: GCF_010015895.1. Taxonomy (NCBI): domain Eukaryota; kingdom Metazoa; phylum Chordata; class Mammalia; order Carnivora; family Mustelidae; genus Lontra; species Lontra canadensis. Next base: position 19,226,923 of record NW_022631023.1, read on the forward strand.
ATCAATTATCTGATTTCCCTTTGACTACTTCATTATTGGTTTATAGAAAGGGAACAGATTACTGTATATTAATTTTTAATCCTGCAACTTTGCTGAATTCATTTATCCATTCTAGCTATTTTTGGTGGGGTCTTTTGGTTTTTCTACATAGAGTATCATGTCATCTGTGAAGAGTGAAAGTTTGACTTCTTCCTTGCTGATTTGAATGCCTTTGATTTCTTTTTGTTGTCTGACTTCTGAGACTAGGACTTCCAGTACTATGTTGAACTACAGTGTTGAGAGTGCATATCTCTGTGGTGTTCCTGACCTTAGGGGAAAAGCTCTCTTTTCCCCATTGAGGATGTTATTAGCTGTGGTTTTTTCATATACAGCCTTTTAGATACTGAGATATGTTCCTTCTATCCCTACTTTCTTAAGGGTTTTTATCAAAAAAGGATGCTGTGTTTTGTCAAATGCTTTTTCTGCATCTATTGAGAGGATCATGTGGTTCTTATCCTTTCTTTTATTAATGTGGTGTGTCATGTTGATTGATTTGCAGGTATTGAACCACCCTTGCAGCCCTGGAATAAACCCCACTTGATCATCATAAATAATCCTTTTAATGTACTGTTGGATTTGATTTGCTAGTGTATTATTGAGAAGTTTTTGCATCTATGTCCATCAGGGATATTAATCTGTAATTCTCCTTTTTATTGGGGTATTTGTCTAGTTTTGGGATCAAGGTAATGCTGACTTAGTAGAATGAATTTAGAAGTTTTCCTATTATCTCTATTTTGTTGAACAGTTTCAGAAGAATAAGTATTAATTCTTCTTTAAATGGCCAGTAGCATTCCCCTGGGAAGCCATCCTGCCTTGAATTCTTGTTTGTTGGGAGATTTTTGATTATTGATTCAATTTCTTTGAATTGAATAGTTACAAGTCTGTTTGATTTTCTATTTCTTCCTATTTTAGTTTTGGTAGTTTATATGTCTCTAGGAATTTATCCAGCTGGCTTAGTGTTCACTAACTATCTTAGTTTTTGCTTGTCTTTGAAACTCTTTGTCTCCCCTACTATTCTAAATGACAGTCTTTTTGGATAAAGTATTCTTGGCTGCATATTTTTTCCCATTTAGGACGTTGAATATCTCATGCCACTTTTTTCTGGCCTGCCAAATTTCTGTGGACAGATCTGCTGCTAACCTAATGTCTTCCCTTAAAGGTTAAGAACGTTTTGTTCCTAGCTGTTTTCAGAATTCTCTCTTTATCTTTGTATTTTGCAAGTTTCACTATGATATGTCTTGGTGACAACTGGCTCTTTTGGACTTTGAAGGGGAGTTCTCTGTGCCTCTTGGACTTGAATGCCTGTTTCCTTCCCCAGATTAGGGAAGTTCTCAGCTATAATTTGCTCAAATAAAACTTCTGCCCCTTTTTCTCTCTCCTCTTCCTCTGAGACTCAGATGATATAAATATTATTCCTTTGTGGAATCACTGAGTTCCTTAAATCTGTATTTGTGATCTAATAGTTTTCCTTCCCTCTTCTTTTCAGATTCATTATTTTCCATAATTTTATCTTCTATATCACTTACTTGATCCTCTGTTTCTTCCATCCTTGTGATTAGATCCAGTCAATTTTGTATCTCAGTTATAACAGTTTTTAATTTTGGCCTGACTGATTTTTAGGTCTTTTATTCCTGCCTTAAGGTTTATCTTTCAAGTCCAGCTGGTATTCTTATGACTGCTTTTCTAAATTCTTGTTCAGATATATTGTTTATATATCTTTTGAGCAAATCCTTGACTATGATTTCCTCTTGATCTTTCTTTTGGAGAGAATTCCTCCATCTTGTCATTATGTCTAAGTTTCTGTGTTTTGTGTACTATGAAACTTGTTATGTTTCCTGCTTCTGGGAGTTATATGGTATTAAGAAGGGGTCATATATTGTCCAGGTCCTGATGCTTCTGGAAGTACTTCTGGTGTATGCTGTGTCCACTCTGCTATTGTGTTTTGGCTGCTCTCTCTCACAGGTCAACCCTCCACAGAATTCCTCCTTGCCAGCAGTGGAGAGTGTTTGGAACTTTAACCAGGTATTCTTTGATTTGTTTAAGACAAGTCTGAAAGAAAAACAACAACCGCAACAACAGCAACAACAACAACAACAACAACAACAACAGCAACAACAAAGAAAAGCCTGGTCCAAGAAAAGAGAAAAGGAAAAGGAACAGAAAAGCAAACAAACAGATGAAGAACTATAAGCCCGATTACCAAGAATAAGAAAGAAGGAAAGAAGGAAGTAAAAAGTAAAAAAAAAAAAAAAAAGAAAAGAAAAGAAAAAGAAAAAAGAAAAAAAGCCTGATCCAAAAAATGAGACAAGGAAACAAACCGACAAACAAAAAACTATAAACATGATATCAAAAAAAAAAAAAAAAAAAAAAGAAAGAAAGAAAGAAAGGAAAAGAAAGAAACCCTGGTCCTATTTCCACCAGAACTGAAACTGATGTTTTGGAGCACTCTATATTCAGTAGACTTGGTATATGTGGGGTGCTAGTGTTGGTCTTCTGAGGGAGAGGCCCACTGTGGAGGCTCATTGTCATCCTGCCCTTATAAAGGTGCCCCTGTCAGGCACAGGGGTGCAAGATGTTGGGGTTAATGTAGAACATGAAATCAGCCATGATACCTGGCTTGCTAAAATTTTACACAGAGGCCACTGGGGATGATGGAAGGTTTCAGAGAAGGGTATAGGCGTTAGGAATGTCCAGGCCTGCGTGACCACTCTGCTCTTGGAATGCTGTGGGCAGTTGCCTTCCCTGAAGCTTTCTTAGTCCAAACATCCTCCCTGTGATCTAAGAGATGTATGCATTGCCCCTTGGGCTATGTTTAGAAGAATTTCTAGAACATGCAGATTAGCATATCATATCTTTCCTGTAAACAGATGTTCTTAGTTTCAGTAAGACCCCTTGTCACACATCACATGTTTAAGAAACACTGATAAGGATTTGTGATTATCCTGAAGGACCAATAAAAAGCAGGAGCAAAGAAGAGCAAAAGGTCTTCATCTCTGAGTGTTGACCTCCTTGCTTTCTCCTCTCTTTCACAACAAAGTTTGAAATTATCTTTCATCCATCAGTACAGGGATTGTTGGCCATTTCTGGGAGCAGGGTTTGGTGAAATCAACTCCAGCCTCCACTGGAGATGTAGTATTTCTTTCTGAACTCTAATTGTGCTAATGTGCAGGTGGGGGTGGGGGATGGAAGATGGCATCACCTGGCCTTTACATCCCCAGGGAGAGGAACTTGCACTGGTGGCCATTCAGGAGGCCCTCACAGAGAAATGTCCAATCTCCTGTTCTGTGTTCCAGGCTTTCATCACATCCCTGCCCTCAACCTGTCTGTTCCTGGGAATTTGGCATGCCTCAAGCCACTGATCTGTGTGTTATCTCTGGCTGGTGACTGGGACTCAAAACTCCAAGTCTTAAGATGCGTGGCAAAGTGTGGACCCAATCCCTATTCATGAAGGAGAGCCTAGGCATGTGCCTGGCACCTTTTTGTCCCAGAGAAAGAGTTGCACAGTGTGCTGGGTGGCTGGAATCTATTCTGGTGTACAGTGAAAAGCTGTGACCAGATAATATCTGTCCTCTGCTGTTGATCAGCTGCCAATGTTCCTGGTGGCCCTTTTGTCCTTGGAGAGGCAAAATACCCTCTTCCAAATATACTCCAGAGAGAGGAGAAATCTCTCCCAGAGTGACACAAGGGATCCCCTTACCCCTATGTGTTATGTAAGTCCTATGCACTGGTCTATCTCCTGCTTTCTCCCTCTCTCCCTGACTTCAATCTGTACTCTGCAAAAAGGGCTCCCTACTGTTAGTGGCACCATGGCCTTTTTTCCCCCAGTTCACAGCTCTGAATTTCATATCTGCCTCATTCTCTCCCTCTAATTGTGCAGATTATTTTCTTAATCCTCTGATCAATTTCCTAGTTGTTCAAAATGATTTGATGTTGATCTAGCTGTGTTCAAGGGGTGAGGCAAGCTCAAGGTCCCCCTACTACTCCACCATCTTAACTCCTCCCCTTAACTCCCTTAACTCCTCACTTTCACTTAAGACTACTAATGCTGTACTTTCTAATCTCACTATTGTGAATTAAAGAGTTCACTGAATAATATGAAGTTAACATTGAACAGAAGTTCCAACACATAAGCTTAAAATAATAGGCCAGTAAACTGGCTGAAAGTTAAGGATTCATTAGTCATTTTTTGATACAGAAAGAAACCCAATTTTAAATTAGACTCTCTTCCAGGCTTATTAAAGGAAAATTTCTAGGGGTACTATAATGCATTCCATTTTAAATAAGACAAAGTCTATTGTATAAACAACAAATATAAATTACCTCAAAAGAACATACTGATGGAACAGTTTTAATAATTTTTATCATGGCTTGATAATTTTATTAAAATATATTAAAATATATTTCTAATCAGCATAGCACGTAATCTAGATTTGAGGCTTTATCAAGAAGCTGCCTTTATGTTACCTGCAAATCTCAAAAATTAAAATATTTTCTGCAGACTGTTTTTAAGAACATCACAGTCACAAAAATTTCCTAAATAATTTGCTTATTTATGAATCTACACAACTGTCCCAGCAGAATATAACACTAAATATGTTTTTGGCAAATTACCAATAATCACATTACCAAGACATCTTTAAATTTAAGAAATAGTGTGTCAATGATATCAGGATAAATATTACTATTAAAAAAATAAAGAAATATACCAGGGAAAAGGAAGAAATTTTCACAGTGAGTAAAACATATTGAAAGATGCAGGTACATGTTTTGTATAAGGAAATCATTTTAAATATAGGGACCTATATATGTCACAACTAAAGGAATGTAAGAAATAAATTATATATCCCCATATTAGCAATAAACAACCAGAAATTGAAAAATACATTTATGATACTATCAACATTATAAAATATATAATAATAAATTTTATATAAAACATGCACACTGAAGAGGCAGCTGGGTGGCTCAGTCGGTTGAGTGGCTGCCTTTGGCTCAGGTCATGATCCCAAAGTCTTGGGATCAAGCCCCAAGTCAGGCTCCTTCCTCAGTGAGAAGCCTGCTTCTCCCTCTCCTCTACTTACCACTGTACCCACTGTGCTCTCTCTTTTTCTCTCTATCAAATGAATAATATAAAATCTTTAAAGAAAAAGGAAATACACACTGAAGACAACAAAATATTGGCACACTCAATTGCACACAGAAAACAACAGAATGTTTTACAGAAAACTTAAATACATAAATAAATGAAGGGATGTTCATGGGTAAGAATGCTCAATATGATTAAAATGTCTATCATTCGAAGTGTGCTATATATACCTATAACACAATCTCAATTAATATCCTAGCAGACATTTTTTGTAGAAATTTTGAAGATAATTTTAGAATTCACATGAATAGTATATGCATTTTTGACAGATTACTAATGATTTATGATATAAATTCTAGAATTATATATGGATAAATAAATTATTATACACTAATAACTATTATGTTCTCGATATCTATGACTACATATCAGTATATGATATTTACATATAATATGCAGACATATGTATTATAAATTAATAAATATAAATAAATTACATATATATATATTACATACACACACAGAAACCAATGGAAAGGCAACTTGGAAAGGTAAAACAAATGTGAAGTTTTCAAACAAACCTGTGTTAATTTGCCTTCTTCCCCCTGAAATGTCTTGTTTATTTTTAAAATCTGTCAATGATTGGATTGGCCCCACTTTCTTTTCTCTTTCACTATCAATAATGTCCTCCAATTAGACTGGATGGATCATTTTTTCCTTTATTTGCCCCAAATCCATCATAGAGTAGCAGAGCTCACAACAGTGGTTCTTCTATAAAGTATGAGTTTGTTTATATTTTGAAAGAAATCACTTATTAGTTTGCCAGGTTAAATCTTTTATGTATTAAGAAGTAATAAATTAATGTAGCAAATGCATTCTCCCACAAAATATTGATATTTACGTCTATATGAATGAAATATTCACAACTGTTGGAAAGATTATCTCCCTTGCACTAATTTCAAAAGAAATCCAGTTCTCTATTTCTCTAAAACCATGGAAGGCACACAAATTCTAATTATTAATCTTTCCCCACTTCCCCTCACTTTTCATCTGTTCTTAAAAACCATAGTTGCTCCAGCACCCCACTTTTCAACTGACAACCCAATCTATATGGCTTTTATGATTTCTGTAATCTTCCCTGAACCCAGATTGAATGAACCTTCTAAAATTAAACATTTTGTCTCCTCTCCATATTTGAGACTTTTGCTGATTCACAATTTTTATATTCTTAATATAGGAGTTGAAAAGGACAACTCTCAGAGAATTGAGCTTTGAAGAAGTCAAGATTCTAAATCTTCTTTAGAAAGAAGAAAGCAGGGAAATTCGGCAATAAATGCATTCTATAAATGAATTCATCCAAATTCACACATAAATATATGTTCTTTAAAAACCCTGAAAAAGATAATTGAAATAGAATTCGCAATAAGATAAGGGTTTGCATCATAATATAATTTTTCAAATACTTTATCTGTAAATACATGTTAAAAGTCATTATAATGTTCCTTTAATAGAAATGACCTTTAACAAGTCAATATTGCAATTTAATTTTGTAAAGGATATTTTATGGGAAATAAAATATTTATTTTTAGCTTGTATAAAAAAGTTACAGTAGCATTAAAATTTTTAAGAACACTGAACATTTTATCAGAAGTGTTAACTTCTCAGATGGTGATTATGGATTTGGTCACACCCAAAATTTTGTGTCAGATTAATTTGGGGCCATTTATTTTCACATTAATTGTGTAAATATATGGAAGCCAAGGTCAGGGCATAAGGTAAAATTGAAATCCAAAATGAGGATAAGGAAAAAAAAAAAAGAAATGGAAATATGGAAAGAGAATAATGAAAAAACCAACTGAATAGTAAAGTTGCTCTTGGGTACTTGGTAACACTTCAGCTTTTGTGGAAATGGCTGTGATTGTTCAGACCTCAGGATGATTGACAGATACATTGTTCCATGGTCCCCCAATAGGGCACTATTACCACAGAATCCCTGACCTAGAAGCAGAATTTAAAAACTCTTTGAAATTTTTACTCCAAACACTGGTTGCTGAGATAAAACAGAGTATGTATGATGTGGAGGTTCAGATTTTAATATTCATTGCTAAAATATAAAACATTCTTCTTATTATTTATTTTCTATACTTTCTGAGAGAAAAAGGAAAGAGGATTCCCATTTCATTTCATGGTTTATGCAGACAGACAGAACTACAAACCAAAATTGAAACAGTCATCTTGATTGATAATAATGAGTGAAGCAAACATCAAGTTGGTAATTTCTCATTCCAGACACAAATTTGATTTAAAATAAGTCACCTGATATTTTAAAGCCCATAGTTCACCAAACTCAGAAGCATTTTCAAGTTCGCAAGGATAGATTACATGGAAAAACAGACCTTCAAAACAAACAGGAAGAAAATAAGAGGAAAAGCAGCTTGTAGTCTTAACATAGCAACCTCCTCAGGAGATAGTTTTTGGTTTTTTAGAGTAGTTTTGGTGTGAACATAGAGCAATTGTCAAATTGTTTGGGTTTTTTGTTTGTTTTGTGTTGGTTTACTTTGGTTTGTTTTGCTAAAACTGTTAGGATACTGGTGCAATGTGAGCTACCAAAAACAAGGAGATAAGGAAAATAAACAAATTTTCTTATTATAATCACAGAACACTGACAGCAGGTGATTTCATCCACATTAAGTGATATGCTTTTGGGAAAAACTCAGGGTAGCATTAGCACACTCTGTTTAGCACTATAAATAAAATACACATTCCTTTATTTTAAACCAATTTTGAATGATTTTTATCTGTTAAAGCAAAAATTGCACCTGACAAAGCTAAAAACAGTTGAGGACTTTACTCAAGGATATGGCAATGGAGAGTGAGACCAGGACTGCCTTGAAAGTCAAATATTCTCAAAAAGTTGTGGAATGTTGAGGATCTGGGGTGGTAGGGTGGGTATCACAGGCCATCTGTGTTTGGGTTTGTTAAGTGGCCTACGTAAAGGAAAAGTACATTTGCTCTCTCTTTCTCTCTCTCTCTCTTTTTTTATCTTACCTCTTGAAAAAAAAAAAAGTAGTTTTACAGTGTGGAGCAGGGCCTACCTAAGTTGGGCTCTCACCATCCTGTAGAGACTGGGAGAGAAGGGCTCTATCTCCTTTGATGATTACAGTTCAGAGGGTTAGTTTGAAAATTCTTGAGAAACACTTCCTGGGTTATAAAATTGACAAGAGGTTTTTTTAAAAAAAGATTTACACCTCAAAAAGGCAAATAAAAGTTTACAATTACAAGTAGGACAGGGAGTGAGAGACAAGAAGAAGCCCATCTAAAGTTTGGTCAGGTGAGGGGCACAGTGAAGCCACCTTGGTCAAACCCTACATTTGATCACACATACATTCCTTACTTAAATTTACCAAATTTAAATATTTTTTCTTGCTTGATTTATCTTTACTCTTCAATTGTTAATATTGCCATTTTGCTAGCTACTTTGTGAAATAAGTTGCAAGTACTATGACCTTTTCTCTTTTGCCAAAATATCCTCTACGGAATTTATATTTCTCATCCATTCTCAAATCTGGGAACTTTCATTACATTTACTTATAACACTCTTTAATCTCCCCTCATCTGGAAATATTTTTTTAGCCTTTCTTTACTTTTCATGACAGTGCTATTAAAGAGTAAGGATGGTTGAGTTTGTCTGATTGTTTTTCCATGATTCAGTCTAGGCTCTTTATTGTTTTTAGGAGTAATAATCTAAAGGATTTAATATTTCAGCAGGTCATGTTCTAAGAATAATACATTATTATCTTGATTATGCTAACCCGGGCCACTTGGATAGGGTGGTTTCTTAGATTTCTTCAAAGTGAATGTACATTGTTTCCCTTTATTTTTCCCTTATTTAAGAAATAATTTGCAGGTAAACACATTGATATTGTCTTTTAACAAAAGTTCACTCACCTTTTTTACCAACCATCTGTGATTCTACCTGCCATGGTTAATTTTATGTGTCAAGTTAGAAGGTATTTTTAGATGAAATCATCTAAATTAGTGAGTTTAATGTAAAGTATATATCCTCCCATGATATGAATGGGGCTTATACAATAAATTGAAGGCCAGTCTTCTCAAAACAGAAGAGACCAGTCTTCTCAAGCCAGAAGAGACTCTCCTCCTCCAAACTGCCTTCAATTTCACCTGTGCCATTGGCTCTCCTGGGTGTCAAGTCTGCCAGCCTTCACTGTAGACTTTGGGCTTGGCAGCATCTGTAATTACATCAGCCAATTCCTTTTAATAATGGTTTAGGAAATGCAGAGGAGAGCATGCAAGGGACAAACTTATGGGCAAGGAATGACAAGTCACAGTTTCTAATACTCAAGTAATACTTCAAAGGTCCAACAAGACCCCTGCCTGCTTCTCCTGATCTTACCCTCCTTCTGTCCAATCTATTCTTCTACTTCAGGCACTCTGGCCTTCTATCCCTAAAACATGTCAAGCTGAATATTAGTGAAAGCACAATACCTGCCTCCTTCCTTGGCCTTTGTTCCCTGTTCCTAGAATATTCTTCCCTAGAGCTCCACATGGCCAGTAACTTCTCATATTCAGGTCTTGACTAAGCTACCCTCTCTGAGGAAGGGCTCTCCTGACTTCCTTAGCTAAAATATCCACCACCCACCACCCCTCCCCACCTCCAGTCACTCTCTATTTTATTATGCTATTTTATTTTATTTATAGCATTTATCAATATCTGAAATTGTCTTAACTGTATATTATTTGATACCCCACAAAACTGGCTCGTCTATTTTGTTCATACTGAATCCCTAGCACCTACTCAAAAATATTTATTAAATGAGTGAATGAGTGAAATCTTTTATGACATCTTTCTAGCAGAATGAACTGCCTCCTCCTGGGTGAGTTATGGCAGTTTATTTATTCCTATATGCAGTGCTTATCTTAGTTGTGGTAACTGATACATGGACGATCTACAGTGAAACACAGCATCCGGTATTCATACTGTTTTGTAGTCACTCACATAGTAACTCTGGGTTTGACCATGTAGTCACTCACATAGTAACTCTGAGTTTGGCCATGTGGCTTGCTTTGGCCAAATGGAACATGAAAGCAGGGACTTGCTAAGAACTTGGACTCTGGTGCCAGGAATGTCCAACAATCCCTGTACCAATGGATGAAAGATAACTTCAAACTTTGCTGTGAAAGAGAGAAGGCAAGGGATCAACATTCAGAGATGAGACCCCTTTGCTCTTCTTTGCTTCCCACTTTTATTGGTCCCTCAGGATAATCACAAATCCTTATCACTGCTTCTCAAGGACGTGACATGTAACAAGGGGTCTTACTGGAACTAGGAGGATCTGTTTATGGGAAAGATATGATATGCTAATCTGTATATTCTACTAAACATAGCCTAAGAGACAATGCATACATCTCTTAGATCACAGGTAGGCTGTTTGGGCTAAGAAAGCTTCAGGCAAGGCAACTGCCCACAGCATTCCAACAGCAGAATGGTCACACAGGACTTGACATTCAAGAGGCCTATGACCTTCTCTGAAACTTTCCTTCACCCCCAGCGGCCTCTGTGTTACATTTTAGCAAGCCAGGTATCATGGCTGATTTCATGCTCTACATTAACCCCTTGTCTTCTTGGGACACTGTCTCTCGAGGCCCTGAGTTACCTTCTAAAGAGGTCCAACTGCACTGATTAAGAAACCACTTGTATACTTGATTTCCAGCCATCCCACTATTTCAGCCATTCCAGCAGAAGTGCTGGAGGGAAGAAGCTCTCTTACACATTCCAGTCTCAGCAGATACCAGGTAGAGTAGAAGAACCACCTGGGATGAGTTCAGCTCAGTTGCAGAATCATGAGAAATAATACATTATTTTTTAAAAAAGTTTGACATGGCTTATTACACAGTAATAGGTAGCTGAAACAGCACTTTACCTTCCATTATAAAAGGGGAAAGAGTCTACTCCCTTCCTCCACTAGACTAAGCCCACTGCATAAAGCTGCAACATAATTATCTTTGCCTTCCCCTCTTTGCCTGGCATCCTGCACAAATTAAAGTCAATCCAAGAATGCATTTTAAGTCAATAAGATACTTGAGGTCCTCAACAGACGTGTCCAGTCAGGGATAGAGAAGGATGTGAAAGTAGTGAAGGTTCATTCCCCAAACATTTCACATGGCTGTTCCTTAAATCAGGGGACCAAGTGCAGGGGATGGCATCAGTGTCCAGAGAGATCAAAACAAATGTCTGTGGGCTTCTTGAGTAAATAAATTATTGGTTGCATTTATGAACCAATAAAGACTATAACATCTATCATTTCAGAACAATAAATATCCCCAAGTGTCGCTTTAACACATTATGCATAAAATAACCTGGCCTGAATAGCCTCTTTTTGGCCTTTATGTTTTTAAAGTTCCTAGTAAACATATAATTATTATTATGAAATTCTTTATACTCATATCTTACATGTTAGGTTATAATAGTTTAAAATTAAACACAAATGTAAGCATAAGAGAAATGAGAATATGATATGAATCACACAGATGACATTTTCTTTCAATATTGAAGAAACTTTCATTAATAGGTTTCTTTAAGTTATACAATAGTATCTTTAAGATTTTGAACTTACGTCCAAATTTAAGAATATTTTATATGGAAATAATTGTAAGTGTTCAGGAAATGGGAAAAATAGTCTAAAATTTGGTTTTAATCTTGGAATTTTCAGTCCATGCAAGAATTCTCAGTCCACAGAATTTTCTTTTTTTTATCTTCTCTTAATGTTACAAGTAGACTATTTTGTCCTATTATAACTAAAGATTCTGGAAAGGATTTTTAAAAAAGGGAGTTGCCTTAAATATTGAGTAAGAATCACTATGTGCGTCTAGGACAAATAGTTTTAAGAAACAAAATATTACAGTAAGTTGCAGAGTTTTGGAGCTATTGTGTTAACAATGATAATGATAAGAATTGTAAGAATGTGAGCACTGAGAAAATAACTTTATATCTTGGCAACCAACCTCTGAGGTACATACAATTAAAACAGCATAAACTAAGAAGTTGGTTTTACTTTACTCTCACCCCAGTTTAGCAGTTGAAGGATAGTATAGAAAAATAAAACATAGCTGAGCTGTATATAGAAAAAAAAATTAATAGAAAACTGAAATCATGAGTCTGTTTCAGTTTTATTTTTGCCTGAAGCATATCAGTTAAATGTGTGTGTGTTTTAGTGTTTTTAAAAGATTTATTTATTTGCCTTTGGAGACACTGAGAGAGACCACAAGCAGGAGGGGCAGAGGGAAAAGAAGAGAGAATCTCGAGCAGCCTCTGTGCTCAACATGGAGCCCAACCAGGGACTTGAACTCACGACCCTGAGATCATGACCTAAGCTGAAACCAAGAGGCAGATACCTAACTGACTGTGCCACCCAGGTGCCTCTAATATGTGTTTCTTAATGCCAGTATTATTATTATTGCTGTTATTTTACAGCATACTATATACTTTTAAAGTGTGATTTTAAACTGGCATTGCAAAAATATGAGATTAAAATAAAGTTAGGGATCCCAAGCACATAGAAATTTACTCTATAGATGATTTTTTAGGCCAAAGAGAACATTGAATATATTTAATAAGTAGAATTGTATCATTTTGTTAAAATTTGGTGAACTGCTAAATTTCCTTTGAGTCTACATCCCTGTAAATTTGTATTTATCAGATGAAAAAAAAATTTTGAAGCATAAAATAATTGTAGAATTAGCTAAATCAATTTAGCAGCTATATCAAAACAGAAAAGATTAATTTTTAAAGATATGGTTTCAAAGGTTTTAATATAATTTTTAAAATTTCCCCATTTTATGTAGTAATTATTTATAATGAAATATAAGTGGTTTTCTGAAACTGTAAGGAGAATTAAAAGCAATTGAAACCTTATCAGAGCATTCGAGATTCTCCAAAGATGTTATCTATATCAAAGAGTTTCTGTTTGAAGAGGTTACTAAATTATGAATAGTTCAAGACAGCAACAAACTTAAAAATTAAGCAAAGAGAATTCTAATTTTCCCTCCTTAATTTGCATGTGTCCTTGAACAAATCACTTAAATATTCCACATCTCACTTTTGTATGTTAATTGAGAAAAGGAATTACCTTTTAGTGAATTGAAGAAGCAGTAGAATCAATTTTAATAAAACTTAGATCTAATAAAATATAAATTGCTGTCTTGTGGCAAAAAAGAATAATCTTACTTAGGAACTATCAGCAGCATTGCTTTGAATCACAAAATGGGGCACTTTGCAATCATTTATAAAGTTCACACTTAAACCTTGTATCCAGACATTAGAAGATTTTTAAAAAATCAATATATATGGAAAATGGATGCCTTTCTTAAAATTCTACTCTGACATGCTCTGTATTAAAATGTCTTATCATTTCTTCTAAAAACCACATTTTGAGTCATATTGATTATTTTACTATAAAAGCTTAGCATACAGTTTATTCATAAGATTTATGTAAATTTAAATGTCTTTTGCCTTAAAAATTCAAATTCTCAATAGGAATACAGATTTAGAAAACATTAAGCATTAAAAATTGAACATTTCATATGTTCTTATAGCATAAAGTGTGAAGGATGTTAATTCCTAGAATTTTATGTGCTCACTGATTTAGTAGCTTCTTGCTTTTTGGTTGCAGGTAAGGAAAGAGTAACTTCAGTAGTAGAAAAGCACATGATGAAAGTTAAACTAAAACACCCTTTAGTGTTTTATATTTTTTATAATAGTATTTTAATAATCCATGTAGACAATTAAATTTAGCTCCATGTAGTTATAATATGGCTTACATTGGTCTTATTAAATAATTGTTTTTCAATTAATATTTTGAAAAGATAGTTGAAATTATTTTAAATTTCAAGCAAAATGATATTTACCTCCCAATGTTCTAATTGCTTGTTTATATTAAGAAAATTTAGGCAAAATCTATAAAATACAGTTGGATTTTTATCTTCCTTACATATCTTGAATTATTATAATCATAAAATCAATTTTTGTCTATTGCATTTTTAAGAGTTTTTCAGTTATTGAATTTCTATTATATGAAATACTAATATTTGTCAGTTTTGTATCTCCTTCCCTCAAAAAGATATCATTTTGTTTTTCTCTCTGATCTTTTATTCTTCAAATTTGTTTAAATGACATCTTTCATTATAATAAAAAAATCCTTTTTTGATAAGTCTGGCCAGGGGCTTATCAATCTTATTAATTCTTTCAAAGAACCAGCTCCTAGTTTCGTTGATTTGTTCTATTGTTTTTTTGGTTTCTATTTCATTGATTTCTGCTCTGATCTTTATGATTTCTCTTCTCCTGCTGGGTTTAGGGTTTCTTTCTTGTTCTTTCTCCAGCTCCTTTAGGTGTAGGGTTAGGTTGTGTACCTGAGACCTTTCTTGTTTCTTGAGAAAGGCTTGTACCACTATATATTTTCCTCTCAGGACTGCCTTTGTTGTGTCCCACAGATTTTGAACTGTTGTATTTTCATTATCATTTGTTTCCATGAATTTTTTCAATTCTTCTTTAATTTCCTGGTTGACCCATTCATTCTTTAGAAGGATGCTGTTTAGTCGCCATGTATTTGGGTTCTTTCCAAATTTCCTCTTGCAATTGAGTTCTAGCTTCAGAGCATTGTGGTCTGAAAATATGCAGGGAATGATCCCAATTTTTTGGTAACAGTTAAGACCTGATTTAGAACCAAGGATGTGATCTATTCTGGAGAATGTTCCATGTGCACTAGAGAAGAATGTGTATTCTGTTGCTTTGGGATGAAATGTTCTGAATATATCTGTGATGTCCATCTGGTCCAGTGTGTCATTTAAGGCCTTTATTTCCTTGTTGATCTTTTGCTTGGATGATCTGTCCATTTCAGTGAGGGGAGTATTAAAGTTCCCTACTATTATAGTATGATTGTCAATGTGTTTCTTTGATTTTGTTATTAATTGGTTTATATAGTTGGCTGCTCCCACGTTAGGGGCATAGATATTTACAATTGTTAGATCTTCTTGTTGGACAGATCCTTTGAGTATGATATAATAAAAAAATCCAAGTTACATTAGAAGTTCTGCAACATAGTACAGAATTATTTTATGCAAAGAAAATGGCAGAGTAGTTAAGAAATTGTGTGTTTTCCAGAAATTTTATAGAATTCTATTATTACCTTCAAAAATGTTTTGCTTATATGATAGCTTACCCCTCACTTACTCAGAATTTTCTTAATATCAATTTAGCTGATAGATTAATGGGTTTCAGGCAATCCCCTTTGTTCTCTGCAGGTACAACCCCTACTGGATAGTGGGTTAGGAATATATTGTGAATGCCAGAGGCAGACCACAAACCCTCTTTCAACTACATCAGCTTTGCCCTTTTCCATTTCAGTTACTCCTGTGCGTGAGCATGTGTGTTTTATATTACCTTTCATTATATACCATGGTTTCTTGGGCTGAAAATTCTACAGATATTTATTATAAATTATAATATCCTATCGCTTTCTGTTTCAAAAATATTTGATGATGGTACTTTTCCTTTGGAACTATAAGAATCCCTAAAACATGTTTTCACACAATTTATTTATTTATTTATTTATTTAGATTATTTATTTGACAGACAGAAATCAGAAGTAGGCAGAGAGGCAGGCAGAGAGAGAGGAGGAAGCAGTCTCCCTGCTGAGCAGAGAGTCTGATGTGGGGCTCAATCCCAGGACTCTGGGATCACGACCTGAGCCGAAGGCAGAGGCTTTAACCCACTGAGCCACCCAGGTGCCCCTGTTTTCACACAATTTCACAAAGTACATCTTTTTTGTATAAATTTTTGATTCATGAAAATCTTTGAGAATTTTTGTTTTAATGTTTTTATTAGTCATAATTATCATAATTATCCAAAAGTTAACCTTAAAAATATTTGTAAATGTTAAAGTGCTTGCCTAACTAGATTTACTTTAAACCTGTTTTATAAATTATCTTAATGTTTCTAGTTATAAGACTATGCCATGTATCATAACAGTTATGTTAATGTTAAATGATTAACAATCAATTAATATTAATATATAATTATTAGCTTATTAATTAATAATATTAATATTAAAAGAGGTATTAAACTGGGTGTATAGGTATATAGATATAATGGGATATTAATTAGGTTTAAAAAGAAAAATGATCCTCTCATTTGAAACAACATGGTTAAACCTAGAAGGCATTATGTTAATTGAAATAGGCCAGACACAAAAAGAAAAACAAAACAAAACAAACTGCATCATTTTGCTTATACAGGGAATCTAAAAGAGTAGAATACATAGAAGCAAAGAGTGGAACAGTGGTCACAGGACAGGGAGGGGGGCAGGCAGGTTGGAGGAATGGGCAAATGTTGGTCAAAGGATACAAAGTTGCAGTTATGTAGGATGAATAAACCAAGATATCTAATACACAGCCTATTGACTGTAGTTAAAAAAACTCAATTGAATACTGGAAATCTAAGAGTGCAGATTTCAAGGGCCCTCATCACACACACATAAACACACAAAATTATTAACTATGCAAGGAGGTGGTATGGTAATTAGCTTGACTATAGGAATCACTTCAGTAATTTTATGCACACAAGTCATCATGTTGTACATCTTAAATGTATATGTTTTATTAAAAATAAAACAAAAAAGAACTAATATAAGAGAATGTAAATATAAAATATTATGAAATAAATTAATAAAATATACATGAAATTATCTATAGACTATGTTGTACATATTCTCGTCAAATTAGAATTACAGAAGTCTACTTTTTTAGATTTTCATTCTAGTCGCTTCTGTAGTCAAAATTAGGAAGAACTGATTCTGTATCTATATTTATATACATTGAATTTTTAACAGTGTGAAGGAATTTCTGAAAACTATTGCACTGTATTAGAGTAATGAAAATGATTACAACCAATTTTATCTTTCATAAAGTTTATTGTCTAAATATAAGAATTTTGATAGGGATTTTAAGTGAGGTTTCATAAGGAAACTTATGAAAGTGTCCAGATTATTCCATTAAATAAGACAACAAATTCTATGGATTTGTAATTTAAAGAGAAAATCATCTCATACACTCATACATAAAACAAGAACCTTAATAGTTTTGTTTTCACAAATTTTTTTTGTAATTTTATTTATTTATTTATCAGAGAGAGAGAGAGAGACAGCACAAGCAGAGGGAGAGGCAGTCTCCCTACTAATCAAGGAGCCTTATGGCAGGACTTAGTCCTAGGAGCCTGGGATCATGACCTGAGCTGAAGGCAGACAATTAAACAACTGAGCCAACCAGCCATCCTTGTCTTCACAAATTGTTAATGAGTTCTATCTACTTTTACCTCTATAACCCTATAACTGAGATTTTAAAACTTTATAAAAATTATGTTACTGATTTTAGAATCATGTTGCTCATTTACATTACAAATTATTTAAATTCCAGTTAGTTAACACACACTGCATTATTAATTTCAGGTGTATAATACAGTGATTCAACACTTTCATACAAGGTGGTGCTCATCACAATTGCTCTCCTATTTAACCCATCCCCCTACCTACCTTCTTCTGGTAACCATTAGTTTGTTCTCTATACTTCAGAGTCTGTTTCTTAATTTGACCCTCTCTCTCTTTTCACCTTTCTCATTTGTTTTGTTTCTTAAATTCCACATATATGTGAAATAATATGGTATTTTTCTTTCTCTAACTGATTTATTTTGTTTAGCACAATAATCTCTAGCTCCATCCACATTTTGCAAATGACAAGATTTCATTCTTTTAAAAAATGTTTAATTATTTTTATTTTTATTTAACTTAATTTATTGTTTTTATTTTATTTTATTTACTTATTTATTTATTTATTTATTTATTTTGAGAAAGAGTGAGCACATAAGCAGGGGAAGGGCAGAGAGAGAGAATCCAAGCAGGCACTATGCTCAGCACGGAGCCTGGTGTAGGACTCAATCTCATGATCTTGAGATCATGACGTGTGCCAAAATTAAGAGTCAGAGACATAACTGACTGAGCCTCCCCAGGGACCCCGGGCTCTTTTTATGGCTGACTAATATTCCATAGACATATGTTACATCTTTATCCATTCATCAACTGATTGACATTTGGTCCCTTTCACAGATTGACTTGTTGATTATGCTGCTATAAGTATTAGGGAGATATACCCCTTCAAAACTGTATTTTTGTATCCTTTGGGTACAAAAATATCTAGTAATCCAATTGCTGGATTATAGGGTAGTTCTATTTTTTCTTTTCCTTTTTCTTTCTCTCTCTTCTCTTCTCTTCTCTTCTCTTCTTCCCTTCCCTTCCTTTCCCTCACTTTCCCTTCCCTTCCCCTCCACTTTTTTCTTTTCTTTTCCTTTCCTTTCTTTTCTTTCTTTTTTTTCTTTTTCTTTTCTTTTCTTTTCCTTTCTTTTCTTTTCCTTTCTTTTCTTTTTTTTCTTTTCCTTTCTTTTCTTGTCTCAACCCTCAGCATGGAGCTCAACATGGGCCTTTAACTCATGATCCTGAGATCAAACCTGAACTAAGGTCAAAAGCCACACTGTTAATAAAGTGAGCCACCAATGTGCACCAATTCTATTTTTAACTTTCTAAGGAACTTCCATACTGTTTTCCATAATGGCTTCACCAGTTTACATTCCCACCAACAGTGCAAGATTTCCCTTGCCAGCCTTTGTTTTTTCTTATGCTGCTGATTTTAGTCATTCTGACAGGTGTGAGGTGATATCTCATTGTAGTTTTGGTTTGTGTTTCCCTGATGAACAGTGATGTTGAACATATTTTCATATGTCTGTGGTCCCTTGTATGTCCTTTTTGGAAAAATGTCTATTCATGTCCATTAAAAATTTTAAATGTGAATTATATTATCACCTGAGTCAACAAGAGTCATCTAATTTGGACCATTTTTTTAAACTATTGTCTATGGCTATGTTAGGAAAATATATTTGATAATGATATAGAATGATATTATTACAAAAATATCTCTTCTCTGAAGAGATCAGTATATTTCTTTGACACATTGTTTCCAGTTTGTTTAGTTTTTGATAACTTTGGGTTCTTCCTTAAAGGAAATGTTGTAATACCTGCTATAAACCAAGAAGAGATGGCACTATTTTAATATATATATAGTTATTAGAATATAATATGAACTATAAAAATTAAAAGCTGCACAAGTTATGATTTCTTGGGTAGCTTCTAGTAAGATCTATATTTCATGGAGTATTAAAACAGAAATGATTCTTTGACCTCACAAAACACACTGTTGCCATGGTAACCTTATTTCTTGCACATACTACATTTTCTCATATTGGATATTACATCTAACAATATATTGAATTCTACTGTATATATCCTACACATTACTTTAAGTTTTCCTAAGAAAACACTATTGGATTTGAGAAGAGAATTTCACATCTTATAACCACAATGTATTTTGTCTAGTAAGACTGAATAAAAACATATAAAACTGTATGTAAGATTGTAATTTTGTGTGTGTGTGCATGTTCAAATTAGTGAATGTGGCTCCTGACAAGAATACCAAAAAGAAAAAAGTAGAAATAATTAAACTGATCAGAGCTATTTAAAATTATCACTATCTAGCATGTATATGTTTTATTAACCTTGTTTATTTTCTATTTAACTCCGCATAATATATCTTCTATAAGGACAAAAATTTCATTTATGACAGTGAATCTCCAGGGCCTGTCGTGGCAACAAAAAATTGTGTGGTAAACATTGTCAAATAAAAAAAAATCAGATTATATTCTTTTTATAATTAGAAAATTATAAACATCTTTAAAATATTTGTTGAAGTCAGAAAGTAATATGTTAATTCTGAATAAGAGATATATTAAGAAGTTTGTATTCTGACATTCCTTCAAATTTCTAAAGAATAACCATTCTCTTTTTTGGTTCTGCATAATAATATCTAAAATTAGCAGAATAGAAGGAGCCCAGGGAGCATGCCCAGCCAAGGTTCATTGTCAGATATGCACGCCCCAGTTTATCATCACCTGATTTTTAAACTTATACTTAGGTCAAAAATTTGGAAACTGATATGACTTGGAATCACTTCCCCAACTCAAGAGGGAAGTGAGATTAAAAATTCTTCCCTTTTTTTGCTGTGCAGAAGCTTTTGATCTTGATGAAGTCTCAAAAGTTCAGTTTAGCTTTTGTTTCTTTTGCTTTTGGAGACACGTCTTGAAAGAAGTTGCTGTGGCCAATGTTGAGGAGGTTACTGCCTATGTTCTCCTCTGGGATTTTGATAGATTCCTGCCTCATGTTGAGGTTTTTTATCCATTTCAACTTTATCTTTGTGTATGGTGTAAGAGAATGGTTGAGTTTCATTCTTCTACATGTAGCTGTCCAATTTTCCCAGCACCGTTTGTTGAAGAGACTGTCTTTTTTCACTGCATGCTTTTTCCTGCTTTGTCAGAGATTGATTGACCATAGAGTTGAGGATCCATATCTGGGCTCTCTATTCTGTTCCACTGGCCTATGTGTCTGTTTTTGTGCCAGTACCATGCTATCTTGGTGATCACAGCTTTATAGAAAGGCTTGAACTCAGGCAACGTGATGCCCCAGTTTTTTTCTTTTTCAACATTGCCTTAGCAATTCGGGGTCTTTTCTGGTACCATACAAATTTTAGAATTGTTTGTTCCAGCTTTTTGAAAAATGCTGGTGTAATTTTGATCAGGATGGCATTGAAAGTACAGATTGCTCTGGGCAGTATAGACATTTTAACAATGTTTATTCTTCTGATCATGAGCATGGAAGGGTCTTCCATCTTTTTGTCTTCTTCAACTTCTTTCATGAATGTTCTGTAGTTCCTCGAGTACAGATCCTTTACCTCTTTGATTAGGTTCATTCCAAGATATCTTATGGTTCTTGGTGCTATAGTAAATGGAATTGATTCTCTAATTTCCCTTTCTATATTTTCATTATTAGTGTACAAGAAAGCAACTGATTTCTGTACATTGATTTTGTATCCTGCCACATTACTGAATAGCTGTATGAATTCTAGTAGTTTGGGGGTGGATTCTTTTGGGTTTTCCATATAAAGTATCATGTCACCTGCAAAGAGACAGTTAGACTTCTTCTTTGTCAATTTGAATATATTTAATATCTTTTTGTTGTCTGATTGCTTTTGCTAGGACTTCTAGTACTTTGTTGAACAACAATGGCAAGAGTGGACATCCTTGTGTTCCTGATCTCAAAGGGAAGGCTGTCAGCTTTTTCTCATTGAAGATGATATTTGCTGTGTGTTTTTCATAGATAGATTTCATGAAGTTGAGGGATGTTCCTTCTATCCCAAGACTTTGAAGCATTTTAATCAGGAACAGATGCTGTATCTTGTCAAATGCTTTTTCTGCATCAGTTGAGAGAACCATGTGGTTCTCTCTTTTCTTATTGATTTGTTCTATCACATTGATTGATTTGCGAATGTTGAACCACACTTGCATCCCAGGGATAGATTCCACATGGTCATGGTGGATAATCTTTTTAATGTACTTTTGGATCCTATTAGCTAGGATCTTGTTGAGAATCTTGGCATCCATATTCATCAGGGATATTGGTCTGAAATTCTCCTTTTTGGTGGGGTCTTTGCCTGGTTTGGGATCAAAGTAACGCTGACTTCATAAAAAGAGTCTGGAAGTTTTCATTCTGTTTTTATGTTTTGAAACAGCTTCAGGAGAATAGATATTATTTCTTCTTTGAATGTTTGGTAGAATTCCTCAGAGAATCCATCAGGTCCTGGGCTCTTGTTTTTTAGGAGGTTTTTGATCCTGCTTCATCTTCATTAGTAGATATTGGTCTATTTAGGTTGTCAATTTCTTCCTGCAGAACAAAGGAAACAATCGACAAAACAAAGAGATAATCTATGAAAAGGGAGAAGATATTTGCAAATGACACTACAAAGGGCTGATATCTAAGATCTATAAAGAACTCCTCAAACTCAAAACACACAAAAAAGATAATCATGTCAAAAAATGGGCAGAAGACATGAAGAGACACTTCTCCAAAGAAGACATACAAATAACTAACAGACACATGAAAAAATGTGCATTATCATTAGCCATTAGGGAGATTCAAATCAAAACCACATTGAGTTACCACCTTACACCAGTTAGAATGGCCAAAATCAACAAGATAGGAAACAACACATGTTGGAGAAGTTGTGGAGAAAGGGAACCCCTCTTACACTGTTGGTGGGAATTCAAGTTGGTGTAACCACTTTGGAAACAGAATGGAAATTCCTTAAGAAATTAAAAATAGAGCTACCTTATGACCCTGCAATTGCATTACTGGGTATTTACACCAAGGATACAGATGTAGTGAAAAGAAGGGTCATCTGCACCACAGTGTTCATAACAGCAATAGTCACAGTCACCAAACTGGAAAGAGCCAAGGTGCCTTTCAACAGATGAATAGACAAGAAATGTATGGTCCATGTACACAATGTAATATTATGCCTCCATCAGAAAGGATGAATACCCAACTTTTGTATCAACATAGATGGGACTGAAAGAGATTATGCTGAGTGAAATAAGTCAAGCAGAGAGAGTCAATTATCATATGGTTTCACTTACTTGTGGAGCATAGGGAATACCATCGAGGACATTGGGAAATGGAGAAAAGTGAGTTGGGGGAAATTGGAGGGGGAGACAAACCATGAGAAACTGTGGACTCTGAGAAACAAACTGAGGGTTTTGGAGGGGAGGGGGATGGGGGATTGGGTGAGCCTGGTGGTGGGTATTAAGGAGGCACATATTGGATGGAGCACTGGGTATGTTTTATAAACAATGAATCTTGGAACACTGAAAAAAATTATATAAAATTACAAAAAAATGAATCAATTAATTAATTAATTGAAATAAATTTTTTAAAAAGTAAAATAAGATATCCATAGAACTTGTAATTATTTTAAAAAACTTACCGTTTTTATTCATGGAAGTAATGAAATAGACTAAGTACCGCTTGTCAAAAATTTATCATTTATGTTCTCTCATTAAATACTTTTGGATTGAAGTCATGACCATATTTAACTGTGTTTATATTATGAAAGAAGCCCTCAGTATTATACATTCTGAGTAAGGTTTGTGATCTGTATATTCTACCATGTGTTTGTTATAGGATGATTAAATTTTCCTTTTAAATATAATTTTGTAGATCCAAATAAAAGAAGATTATAGGTATTTTAAGAAAGAAGAAAGAACTATGCTACCACAATAAAAGAACAGACTTTATTAGCTTTTTTAATCTTTGGAAATAAGACTGACATAGTGTTCAATTTCAGTCAACAATCCAAATGAAAAGCACTGTTAGCTCATTCTTTTTTTGTTTTCTTGTGTTTTTTTGTTTGTTTGTTTGTTTGTTTGTTTTTCCTTCGCTAAGATTTTGGAAATAGTTTGCCAAGAACTAAATAAATATAACCTATTTTTTCTTCCAGGATAATTCTCATGCAATTCATATTAGAATAATACTTAAAATGAGGTGTAATTCTTAACTAAATTCAAGGTAAATAAGAACATTGCTTATGATATGTTCTGCATTTATATATAAATATTTATATATTATATATGTTAATTTTCAATAATGAAACTTATATAGCACATTTATAATCATTTAAGTGTGTTTTTTCTTGAAGTTGATTATGTATGAAATGGAAATTGGCTAGCATATGAGAATTAACCAATGATATTTTAAGTTTTCCTAATCACAGTACTTGACAGTCTACTCTTTACTGTGCACTTAAATAAGTTTTAAAATTATATATATATATGTATATATATATATATATATACGTATATATATAGGTATATATATATATATATCTCCTATTAACATCCATGTCCATGTAGTACAACAAGAGGATTAGGGTACAATGATATTCAATTTAGTGACATTGTGTCAAGAAAGTCATTTAATTCCTCAACATACTACGATATATATTTTTAAGGTTTTATTTATTTATTTGACAGACAGGAATCACAAGTAGGCAGAGAAGCAGGCAGAGAGAGAGGAAGTGAAGCAGGCTCCCTGGTGAGCAGGGAGCCCAATGCAGGACTCGATCCTGGGACTCTGGGATCGTGATCTGAGCCGAAGGCAGCCGTCCAACCAACTGCCACCCAGGCGTCCCATCCTCCTTACTTTCTATCAGTATTATTCTGTCAATGTGACATAATATTATTTTATATGATCTCTGTTTTAATTTTAGATTGATAATTAATAACTTTTCAGGCATCTCCAAGTTCTGCAATGAAAAAAAAAAATAATGGGATTTATGATTTTAACATGGGCTATAATATAATAAGAAAATATATTGGCATTGTCAGTATTTATCAGTTAATTATAAGGGCTCAGAATTGGAAATGGAACAGAGTCATATGTAAAAATTAATTCAGATGTAAAAATAAAACCATAATATGTACCTAAGTGCATATATATATATATATATATGTAAGAGTACAGGAACATATATAAGTATATATGTAAAGTTCATACATATATAACTTAACCTCCATGTATCATTTTAAGTGGGATCAATTGTATATCTAGAAATTTGTGTCATGAATTGATTGAGGTGGGTATTTAAGGTATAATACAAGGGACAAAAGTACATCTTTTTGTTTTGAATAGGAAGAATTTTCTTTAAATTTCTTGGTTAATATGTGGAAGTTTCCAGCTCAGCTTTTCCCTGTAAAGGTAGAACTAGTATATACATTGATCTTACATTACAGATGAAACATGCATTTTATATAAATGAGTTAATTAGAATTTCATTGAAAATAGTTGCTAATGAGAATTCCATAGCAAAAGTTAAATAATTTATGTACCTTTCTTATAGAGTCGAACTAGGATGGATGTTGGATAACAGCTCAATGATTTTTTTTCTTTTTTTAGAAAACATATGTGAGAGAAACAATATTGAATGCCAAGACTATAGAACTATTTTCAGTTCAGAGATATGAATCTTTAAGTAAAAGTAAACTTCATAGGACAATCAGAACAGGTGTTTATGTAAATGCGACCTTGAATGTTATATTATATATGAGTAAAATGTACCAATATGTGACAATTTTCCTTTGTATATTTAAAATACTTTAGTTTCAGAAGTTATTTTATATTCTCTGCCTACACTCAAAACATCATCTTATGTCAAATTACAAAAAATCCAAACACAAAAAAGCTGATATACAAAAATTTAATTTAATTTTAATAATATTATTTTCCCAAAATACTAAAAGTACATACATCTATTATGGCATTTGTAATACTCACTCAAGAAAGAATGCATGGCCATTGGTCTTTCCTGATATTAAAATAATGTAGTAGCTTTGGTCACAAATGGAAATAAAGACAAGTCCGTCCCTGGTTTCATATCTGTTTCTATCTGTCTCTGGGGCTTTGCTGGTCCTATAACTAAAGTGTGCAGCAGATTGGTTAATTCCTCTGTGTGTGAACTAGAGCACAATGAGAGGGAAATAAACTCTCCCCTGGGAACAACTGAGCAGAAGTCTGTCTGATAACCATCTGATTCATGATCACTGCTATATTTTAGCCGTTGTAATGAAGTACTCCCTAGTCAAAGACTTGGCTATAAAATAATGGGTGAATAAACTTTAAGGTGCTTAAGTTATGGTGTTTAATCATGTATTTGAATTGCATAGTATAAATTATGTTGACCATGTCATAGGTCAATTGTCTCTGAACATATAATTTAACTATATAAAAGGTTATAAACATTTATTATATTAATCATAGAAGTTAATCAAGAGATGCTATGCTTTTATTTATCTTTTTTAAATTTAACATTACAGTATTTTAATGAATCAATGAAATAATTTTCCTGACAATGTAAGTTTAGCTGTCTACATAAATGTCAATGTTCAATTATTGTAAATAACCCTTTTAAAAAACACATACCTCAAGAAGAATGTTGATTTTTTAATTTAAATGTGCTTTAACATCAGTTTTTTTTTTTTTTCAGAGTGTTAGCAATGTATTTACATATGTTACTAATGACTAACATGTTCTTAGATCACTGGTTCATGTTTGGTTCAATATTGAAAGTAATAAATTATTTTAATTGCTCTTATGGCTATAAAATTAGATTATTGTAGTTTGGGCATAAAAAATGAATTATCTAATATGTAAGAACCTGTAAATATATCAAGGAAATAGGATAGGTTTCTCTAGATTGTCAACCTTTTAGTTTTGCTTACAGATCAGAAATCAGGAGTTTCTGGTCATATATCCATGTCTATCATCCCTTCATTCAGTAAGTAGTAACCTAAAGCCTACTACTTATAAGGGATGGATGTGGAAGCGAGAGCTACACCAGTGATCAAGGAAAACATTGTCCTTGCGTGTTTAGAGCTTATAGACTAGCAGGGATAGAGATTGTAAACTCAGTAACTCCCCAAGTCATGTGTTAGGTGTTTATCCTGCATTTTCTATACTATGAAACCCCAGAAATAATTTGTTTCTTTACCTTGCCTTGACACACAAAGTCATTGTGAAATTGCTCTAAGAGAATAAAGTGCTATGTGTATGTATATTAGGGAGGCCTAACTAACCCTGGCCTTTACAAAACTCTTCCCGAACAGCATTAAACCAATTTTTAAAATGCAACCAGAAGAATGAAGGATCATTCAAATAGACAAGGTAGCTAATGGGATATTTTTAGCCTAAGAAACCTGCATTCAGAATTCCAAGGCAGAAACAAATACACCCAAGTCGAGAATATTAGGGATCTATGAGGCTGCAGTTTAGAAAACAAGGCTGGGGGTGGGGAGCAATGGGCATAGGTAATGTTACATAGGACTATGTGTATTATTTTAGGGATTTTTATTTTATGTGTTGACAAATATCAAAAGGATTTAGAAACAGAAATTGACATTGTTTACGTGTTTGAAAGTTTCTATTGTTATGTTTTATAATAATAATAATCTCCATATACAAAAGATTTGATTCAGTTGATATTCTCTTAAATAATGAGGAAATGATATCCAGGTAAATGAACAAAGAATTCTCTATATAATAATGTTTTTATTACAGGAGTTATGCATAAAAAAGATTATTTTCCTCTCAGCGATTTTTCTTAGCTCCAGATATTAGGCTATTTTCATAAAGAATCAATTTACTCTAAAGTCATCTTGTGGAAAGCACAGCTGCTTATTGGTAAGCATATTGTTTGGGAATCCCTGCCACAAAGTAGCCTAGAAGGCTTTTTTTTTTTTTTTTTTAAGCTTTTACAGTTGATGAAAAATTACTCAATATGACTTTTGTACTGTTTGGGTACAGCAAACAATACTGTCAATAGAAAAAAAATAACAGAAAAATGGAGTCTTAAGTGATAGCAACATTGATAATCAAATATGAATTGGTGTGGGTGTTTGGAAGGAAAGGGCTGGGAAGTTCCACGTGTTTGCAGTAGAAATGGTGCCTTGCTAGACACATGCATGCCCTGGGGTAAATGTGGAGGCTAATCTAATCTAAAAATCTGTAAGGGGACTCCTGGGTGGCTCATTCAGTTAAGAATCTGCCTCAATCAGTTAAGAGTCTGCTCAGGTCATGATCCCAAGGTCTTAGGTTTGAGCCCTGCTGAGTAGGGAGCTTGTTTCTTCCTCTCCCTTTACCCCTCCCTCCACTTGTTCTCCATCTCTCTCTCTCTCTCTCTCTCAAATAAGTAAATAAAATCTTAAAAAAAATACAAAAAAGTGAAAAGTGTCAGCCTTCTGCTCAGGTCATGATCTTAGTCAGGGTCCTTGGAATCCAGCTCCACTTCTCCTTCTCCCACTGCCCCATTGCCCCTCCCCTTATGCTCTCCTCCTCTCTCTCTCTCAAATAAATAAAATCTTAAAAAAAAAAAAACCTCTGTAATAATGTACAGTGAATTTGATCAATGATATGTATACACACCATAAAATATGGAAAAATAGCCCTGATATTATATCAAAGAATTAGATAGCATATATTTAAAAAGGTGAAAAACGTCTCCTTTGAAATAAATGATCAAGCATTGTTCCTTCATAATATAATTTCAATAAAAAGATGGACTTATCAAAGAAGATGCCTTTCAAAGCAAGCAAGCAAACAATGGAATTATATTAAAACTATTTTCACATGTAAACATTTTATAAAAAAGAAAAAAAGAGAATCAAAAAATCTAAGGACTATCCAAACAGAACCGCCTCTGAGTGGCAGTAGTTTATTTCTGAGCACCATTCTCAAAGAAAAGAGTCTATTTCCCTGTCTTCATGAACATCCAGGTATAAGTAGACTGTGGCAGAATCAGATTTCTTCCCCCAAGTGAACTGTAATAATATTCCAAATGATTCATATGAACTGTTTGGAGAACTTTCATGGGACTCCTTCAGATTCATATAGCAAGTCACTCCATGAAGCCATCTCGGTATTGACATTGGAGCCATAGTAGCTAAGTAAAGGGAGCAAGACCCCCAAGCTTCAGATTGAACAATCTCCAATATGTGCACCACACAAACAACTGACCATCAGTATAAGTGACTTTTTCTGAGGTATTTAGGCTTTCTCATTCACCCTCAGGAACCTGGGCACACACATGCTCTCTGCTCTTCGAATGTAAATAATTGGAAGGACAGAGTGCAGATCCCCATACTTGACCCAACTGTCTGGATTTTTTCCAAAAACCCATTCACCTAATTTAACCTGCAGGGGATGTTTTGGCTTACATTGTTTTGCTTTAGTCTTTTCATTTTTTTTTTAATTTTATTTTTTATAAACATATATTTTTTTCCCCAGGGGTACAGGTCTGTGAATCGCCAGGTTTACACACTTCACAGCACTCACCATAGCACATACCCTCCCCAATGTCCATAACTCCACCCCCCCTCCCAACACCCCTTCCCCCAGTAACCCTCAGTTTGTTTGTGAGATTAAGAGTCACTTATGGTTTATCTCCCTCCCAATCCCATCTTGCTTAATTTACTCTTCTCCTACCCCCTTAACCCCCCATGTTGCATCTCCTCTCCCTCATATCAGGGAGATCATATGATAATTGTCTTTCTCCGATTGACTTATTTCACTAAGCATGATACCCTCTAGTTCCATCCACATCGTCGCAAATGGCAAGATTTCATTTCTTTTGATGGCTGCATAGTATTCCATTGTGTATATATACCACATCTTCTTTATCCATTTGTCTGTTGATGGGCATCTAGGTTCTTTCCATAGTTTGGCTATTGTAGACATTGCTGCTATAAACATTCGGGTGCACGTGCCCCTTCGGATCACTACGTTTGTATCTTTAGGGTAAATACCCAGCAGTGCAATTGCTGGGTCATAGGGTAGTTCTATTTTCAACATTTTGAGGAACCTCCATGCTGTTTTCCAGAGTGGTTGCACCAGCTTGCATTCCCACCAACAGTATAGGAGGGTTCCCCTTTCTCTGCATCCTCGCCAGCATCTGTCATTTCCTGACTTGTTAATTTTAGCCATTCTGACTGTGTGTGGTGGTATCTCATTGTGGTTTTGATTTGTATTTCCCTGATGCTAAGTGATATGGAGCACTTTTTCATGTGTCTGTTGGCCATCTGGATGTCTTCTTTGCAGAAATGTCTGTTCATGTCTTCTGCCCATTTCTTGATTGGATTATTTGTTCTTTGGGTGTTGAGTTTGCTAAGTTCTTTATAGATTCTGGACACTAGCCCTTTATCTGATATGTCGTTTGCAAATATCTTCTCCCATTCTGTCAGTTGTCTTTTGGTTTTGTTAACTGTTTCCTTTGCCGTGCAAAGCTTTTGATCTTGATAAAATCCCAATAGTTCATTTTTGCCCTTGCTTCCCTCGCCTTTGGCGATGTTCCTAGGAAGATGTTGCTGCGGCTGAGGTCAAAGAGGTTGCTGCCTGTGTTCTCCTCAAGGATTTTGATGGATTCCTTTCTCACATTGAGGTCCTTCATCCATTTTGAGTCTATTTTCGCGTGTGGTGTAAGGAAATGATCCAATTTCATTTTTCTGCATGTGGCTATCCAATTTTCCCAACACCATTTATTGAAGAGGCTGTCTTTTTTCCATTGGACATTCTTTCCTGCTTTGTCGAAGATTAGTTGACCATAGAGTTGAGGGTCTATTTCTGGGCTCTCTATTCTGTTCCATTGATCTATGTGTCTGTTTTTTGCCAGTACCATGCTGTCTTGATGATGACAGCTTTGTAGTAGAGCTTGAAGTCTGGAATTGTGATGCCACCAACTTTGGCTTTCTTTTTCAATATTCCTTTGGCTATTCACAGTCTTTTCTGGTTCCATATAAATTTTAGGATTATTTGTTCCATTTCTTTGAAAAAAATGGATGGTACTTTGATAGGAATTGCATTAAATGTGTAGATTGCTTTAGGTAGCATAGACATTTTCACAATATTTATTCTTCCAATCCAGGAGCATGGAACATTTTTCCATTTCTTTGTGTCTTCCTCAATTTCTTTCATGAGTGCTTTATAGTTTTCTGTGTATAGATTCTTAGTCTCTTTGCTTAGGTTTATTCCTAGGTATCTTATAGTTTTGGGTGCAATTGTAAATGGGATTGACTCCTTAATTTCTCTTTCTTCTGTCTTGTTGTTGGTGTAGAGAAATGCGACTGATTTCTGTGCATTGATTTTATATCCTGACACTTTACTGAATTCCTGTACAAGTTCTAGCAGTTTTAGAGTGGAGTCTTTGGGGTTTTCCACATATAGTATCATATCATCTGCGAAGAGTGATAGTTTGACTTCTTCTTTGCCGATTCGGATGCCTTTAATTTCTTTTTGTTGTCTGATTGCTGAGGCTAGGACTTCTAGTACTATGTTGAATAGCAGTGGTGATAACGGACATCCCTGCCGTGTTCCTGACCTTAGCGGAAAAGCTTTCAGTTTTTCTCCATTGAGAATGATATTTGCGATGGGTTTTTCATAGATGGCTTTGATAATATTGAGGTATGTGCCCTCTATCCCTACACTTTGAAGAGTTTTGATCAGGAAGGGATGCTGTACTTTGTCAAATGCTTTTTCAGCATCTATGGAGAATATCATATGGTTCCTGTTTTTTCTTTTATTAATGTGTTGTATCACATGGATTGATTTGCGGATGTTGAACCAACCTTGCAGCCTTGGAATAAATCCCACCTGGTCGTGGTGAATAATCCTTTTAATGTACCGTTGAATCCTATTGGCTAGTATTTTGGTGAGACTTTTTGCATCTGTGTTCATCAAGGATATTGGCCTGTAGTTCTCTTTTTTGATGGGATCCTTGTCTGGTTTTGGGATCAAGGTGATGCTGGCCTCATAAAATGAGTTTGGAAGTTTTCCTTCCATTTCTATTTTTTGGAACAGGTTCAGGAGAATAGGAATTAGTTCTTCCTTAAATGTTTGGTAGAATTCCCCCGAGAAGCCAACTGGCCCTGGGCTTTTGTTTGTTTGGAGATTTTTGATGACTGTTTCAATCTCCTTACTGGTTATGGGTCTGTTCAGGCTTTCTATTTCTTCCTGGTTCAGTTGTGGTAGTTTATATGTCTCTAGGAATGCATCCATTTCTTCCAGATTGTCAAATTTGTTGGCATAGAGTTGTTCATAATATGTTCTTATAATTGTCTGTATTTCTTAGGTGTTAGTTGTGATCTCTCCTCTTTCATTCATGATTTTATTGATTTGGGTCCTTTCTCTTTTCTTTTTGATAAGTCTGGCCAGGGGTTTATCAATCTTATTAATTCTTTCAAAAAACCAGCTCCTAGTTTCGTTGATTTGTTCTATTGTTTTTTTGGTTTCTATTTCATTGATTTCTGCTCTGATCTTTATGATTTCTCTTCTCCTGCTGGGTTTAGGGTTTCTTTCTTGTTCTTTCTCCAGCTCCTTTAGGTGTAGGGTTAGGTTGTGTACCTGAGACCTTTCTTGTTTCTTGAGAAAGGCTTGTACCACTATATATTTTCCTCTCAGGACTGCCTTTGTTGTGTCCCACAGATTTTGAACTGTTGTATTTTCATTATCATTTGTTTTCATGAATTTTTTCAATTCTTCTTTAATTTCCTGGTTGACCCATTCATTCTTTAGAAGGATGCTGTTTAGTCTCCATGTATTTGGGTTCTTTCCAAATTTCCTCTTGTGATTGAGTTCTAGCTTCAGAGCATTGGTCTGAAAATATGCAGGGAATGATACCAATCTTTTGATACGAGTTGAGACCTGATTTAGGACCGAGGATGTGATCTATTCTGGAGAATGTTCCATGTGCAGTAGAGAAGAATGTGTATTCTGTTGCTTTGGGATGAAATGTTCTGAATATATCTGTGATGTCCATCTGGTCCAGTGTGTCATTTAAGGCCTTTATTTCCTTGTTGATCTTTTGCTTGGATGATCTGTCCATTTCAGTGAGGGGAGTGTTAAAGTCCCCTACTATTATTGTATTATTGTTGATGTGTTTCTTTGATTTTGTTATTAACTGGTTTATATAGTTGGCTGCTCCCACGTTAGAAGCATAGATATTTACAATTGTTAGATCTTCTTGTTGGACAGATCCTTTGAGTATGATATAGTGTCCTTCCTCATCTCTTATTATAGTCTTTGGCTTAAAATCTAATTGATCTGATATAAGGATTGCCACTCCTGCTTTCTTCTGATGTCCATTAGCATGGTAAATTGTTTTCCACCCCCTCACTTTAAATCTGGAGGTGTCTTTGGGTGTAAAATGAGTTTCTTGTAGGCAACATATAGATGGGTTTTGTTTTTTTATCCATTCTGATACCCTGTGTTTTTTGATTGGGGCATTTAGCCCATTAACATTCAGGGTAACTATTGAGAGATATGAATTTAGTGCCATTGTATTGCCTGTAAGGTGACTGTTATTGTATATTGTTTCTGTTCCTTTCTGATCTACTACTTTTAGGCTCTCTCTTTGCTTAGACGACCCCTTTCAATATTTCCTGTAGAGCTGGTTTGGTGTTTGCAAATTCTTTCAGTTTTTGTTTGTCCTGGAAGCTTTTAATCTCTCCTTCTATTTTCAATGATAGCCTAGCTGGATATAGTATTCTTGGCTGCATGTTTTTCTCGTTTAGTACTCTGAATATATCATGCCAGCTCTTTCTGGCCTGCCAGGTCTCTGTGGATAAGTCTGCTGCCAATCTAATATTTTTACCATTGTATGTTACAGACTTCTTCTCCCAGGCTGCTTTCAGGATTTTCTCTTTGTCACTAAGACTTGTAAATTTGACTATTAGGTGACGGGGTGTGGACCTATTCTTATTGATTTTGAGGGGGGTTCTCTGAACCTCCTGGATTTTGATGCTTGTTCCCTTTGCCATATTGGGGAAATTCTCTCCAATAATTCTCTCCAATATACCTTCTGCTCCCCTCTCTCTTTCTTCTTCTTCTGGAATCCCAATTATTCTAATGTTGTTTCGTCTTATGGTGTCACTTATCTCTCGAATTCTGCCCTCGTGGTCCAGTAGCTGTTTGTCCCTCTTTTGCTCAGCTTCTTTATTCTCTGTCATTTGGTCTTCTATATCGCTAATTCTTTCTTCTGCCTCATTTATCCTAGCAGTGAGAGCCTCCATTTTTGATTGCACCTCATTAATAGCTTTTTTGATTTCAACTTGATTAGATTTTAGTTCTTTTATTTCTCCAGAAAGGGCTTTTATATCTCCCGAGAGGGTTTCTCTAATATCTTCCATGCCTTTTCGATCCTGGCTAGAACCTTAGGAATCGTCATTCTGAACTCCAGATCTGACATATTACCAATGTCTGTATTGATTAGGTCCCTAGCCTTTGGTACTGCCTCTTGTTCTTTTTTTTTGTGGTGAATTTTTCCACCTTGTCATTTTGTCCAGATAAGAGTATATGAAGGAACAAGTAAAATACTAAAAGGGTGGCAACAACCCCAGGAAAGTATGCTTTAGCCAAATCAGAAGAGATCCCAAATCGTGAGGGGGGGGAAGGGGATAAAAAGAGGTTCAGAAAGGAAAAAAAAAAAAAAAAAGAAATAAAAAAAGAAAACCAATAATGAAAAAATATTAAAAGGAAAAAAATATATATATATTAGATAAACTAGTTAAAAAACATTAAAAAAGAAAAGGGTAAAAGTTAAAAAAATTAGCAGAAGAAGAGAAAAAAACATGAAAAAGAAAAAAAATATTAAATTAACTGCAAGGCTAAAGAATCATGGGGAGAAAGCCATGAGTTCCATGCTTTTCCTTCTCCTCCTCTGGAATTCCGTTGCTCTCCTTGGTATTGAAACTGCACTCCTCATAAGTGAACTTGGTCCTGGCTGGGTTTCTTGTTGATCTTCTGGGGAAGGGGCCTGTTGTAGTGATTCTCAAGTGTCTTTGCCGCAGGCGGAGTTGCACCGCCCTTACCAGGGGCCGGGCTGAGTAATCCGCTCGGGTTTGCTTTCGGGAGCTTTTGTTCCCTGAGCACTTTCCGTAGAGTTCCGGAGGACGGGAATGAAGATGGTGGCCTCCCAGTCTCCAGCCCGGAGGAGCCGAGAGCCTGGGGCCCCACTCCTCAGTGCGCCCTCAGAGAACAGCGCCCAATTATTCCCGTCACCCTGGCCTCCGGCCGCCTTCCGAGCTGACCGAGCTTGTGACCGGTTCAAGGTAACCCCGAGCTGAGAGTCACTCCTCGGCTCTGTCTCCTTAGCCGGCTTCCCCGTTCTAATACCTGCAATCTCTGCGACACTCAGACACCCCGATCCTTCCGTGACCCTGCGGGACCTGAGGCCACACTGGCCCCGCGTGCTTCACCCCAGTTAAGCCTCTGGAGCGATGTCCCTCAGCAGAAGAGACTTTTAAAGGTCCTGATTTTGTGCTCCATTGCTCCGCCGCTTGCCGCGAGCCGGCCCCTCCCCCCGCGATCTATCTTTCCGTCGCTTTGGATTCACTTCTCCGCCAGTCCTACCTTTCAGAAAGTGGTTGATTTTCTGTTTCTAGAATTGCTGTTCTTCTTCTCTTCGATCTCCCATTGGATTTGTAGGTGTTTGCAATCTTTAGATAAGCTATCTAGCTGATCTCCTGCAACCTGAAGTAGTCTCAGCCTGCTACTTCTCCGCCATCTTGACTCCTTTCCCTTCTGCTTTAGTCTTTTCGATATGTGGCAGGGAAAAATTAATTGAAATATTCTAAGTCTACTATTCGTGTCAGACTCTACCTTTTTAGAGCCAAACAATAAAAAAAGAGAAATGTTGGATTTTGGAAAATGTCATTCTATATTTT
Organism: Lontra canadensis; assembly: GCF_010015895.1. NCBI lineage: Eukaryota > Metazoa > Chordata > Mammalia > Carnivora > Mustelidae > Lontra > Lontra canadensis. Next base: position 19,262,313 of record NW_022631023.1, read on the forward strand.
ACTTGACTCATTTCTTTTGATTTCAAACATAGCTTTGGGTTATTTTCATTATTTTAGGTCTCTTTCCTTTCATTGAAACAATTAAATTTTAAATATATATTCATTTTATATGGTACAAAGAAGGTAACTACACCTCCAAAAATATCAGAAACAAATCCAAACAATAAAAATGAAAAAAAAAAAAAATAATGTGATCCAATCATATTTATCAATGTAGCAAAATATAAACTTCATTTCAGTGATTATTTTATACAAACCTGATTGTAGTCCCAGTGAGAAATTGGCTGGCTAACATATCCTTTATCAATGACAACTCTTACCCAACTATATCGTATATGATTAAGAAAGGTCCTCTTCTCCCTGATAGCACCCAATGCAAACCAGACTAGTGTTTTCCTAATTGTTTCTTAGCATCATGCAGCATGATACCAAATCAGGTGATAATCTGCTTTCAGCTCCCTCTTACTGAAAGGTCCCCCAGCTCCTCTGATATGCATACTACTTTACTCCCTCAAGTCAATAATGGTTTGCCTACAGACTTGGGCTAAGTGGTTTTGTCTGGCAGACTCTAACAAGTCAAGAGACATTTAAAAGTTCAGCGGTAACTTCACTGGGTGTGTTAGAACAAGTTCTTTAGTTTGTTAAGAAATGAGTGTACTAACCATAAGCATTTGCTTCCCAAATTGAAGAAAAACTGTGTAATTACAAAGATTCTTATTTAATTGGGTAGTTTTATTGAACACTTCCTTGGGGGAAAAGCATCTTATAGTTGTGCTTTTTTATTACTGAAGTATAGTTGACATATAACGTTAAGTGTTAAGCGTACAACATAGTGATTCAGTTCTATGTCTTATTCAGTGCTCACCACAATAAATGGAGTCACCATCTGTCACCATATAACATTATTATGTTATTATCAGTTACATTCCCTCTGCTGTACTTTTCATCTCTGTGACTCATTAATTTTATAACTGAAAGTTTATACCTCTTAATCTCCAACTACTTCACCTAGTTGTATTAGAAACACAAAAGCAAGGCAGTCACTGTTTCTAGGTAGCTTATAATCAGCTATGTCATATGAAATCTGCTATAAATAATCAGAAACTTAGTCACATGTGACCCAGGAGAAATGCTAAAAATAACATTAGAATGCCTTCATTATTTAACGAGGAGTGATAAAAACTACCTTATCTTAATAGAAAACAATCTTTAAGGGACATCTGAGTGGTTCAGTGGGTTAAGTGTCTGCCTTTGGCTCAGGTCATGATCCCAGGAACCTGGGATCAAGTCCCACATCAGACTCTTACTCAGCTTTCATGGTGCTTCTCCCTCTGCCTGTTCCTCTCCCTGTTTGCATTATCTCTTTGTCTCTCTCTCACAAATAAAATCTTAAAAAAAATCTGTAAATGCCATAAAAGATATACTAAAATATTACTATATCCCCTTACTTTTCTTATTAATACAGTTCTCCCTTCCATATTAAAATGATTATTTATTTACATTATAATTATACTGTTTCATGTTATAATTTAAATATTTATGCAAAAGTGCAATAAAAATATATATTTGCTTATAATGCTGATTTTTTTTTTATTTTAAGGTTTTATTTATTATTTATTTATTTATTTAACAGAGAGAGAGAAAGAGAGCACAAGCAGGAGAGGGGCCAGTAGTGGGAGAAGTAGGCTCCCTGCAGAGCAGAGAGCCCAACATAGGCTCAATCCCAGGGCCCTGGGATCATGATCTGAGCTGAAGGCAGACACTTAACTGACTGAGCCATTCAGATGCTCCTCTGGTAACATTAATTCGAGGAAAAAATATTACAGAACAAAAGCAGGTATAGTAGTAAGAGACTATGCTTATTCAGTACCAATAAATCACTCCCCAATATCTGTGACTTAACATAACACAGTTTTTCTAACTGTACAATACATTGAAAATAAGTGAATGGAGAGCTCACACAGTTCCATGTGTCACATAAAGGTCCAACATGCTAGGCACACTCTTTTGGCTCTCACTGTTCTTCTTTTGTGTGACCCCTTTCCTCTGAGTGTGGAGAAACCTGGGACTTTCTCTTAACCAATAATATATGACAAAAATGGTGGGATGTCATAATAAAATCTTTAAAAAAAGATAAAATGTCATTAAATAAAACATAAATAAAGCAAAAGCTAACAGCAAATATTCTATTTACAGATTAATGATGTAAAGAGCTCATCAGATCTTATTCCTAGTGAAAAAAAAACTATAACTGGTAAAAATTGTTGATAAATAAAAACATTTAAATACTTTAAAAATGTCCTAAGGGCATGGAGCAAATGTAGAAATATTTATTCAATAAAATAGAGTAAATTTTAGGATGCATTTGATAATAATGTGTATATTTATACTTTGAAAATTACAAAACTTTTTTTGAAGAAATTAAAGAGACATAGGGGCATCAGGGCATAGTCAGTTAAGCATTTAACTCTTGGTTTCTGCTCAGATCTGATCTAAGGGTTGTGGGATTGAGCCCTTCATTAGGCTCTGCACTCAATGCAAAGTCTTCTTGAGATTCTCTCTCTCTTTCCCTTTGCTACTCCCACTCTTGTTCTCTCTCCCTTTCTCTAAAATAAATAATTAAATCTTTAAAAAAAAGAAATTAAAGAGACATAAATAGTCAAAAGACAACCCATTTTCATTGAATGGATTTAATATTGCTAAATTGGTAAAGTTCTCTAATTTTATCCTCAAATTCAATTAAATTCCTATCATAATCACAGCTGCCTTTGTATATATCTTGATCTTGAAACTCATGAAAATGCTGAAAACGATCTTAAAAAAGGAGAAAAAGAGCCAGAAGACTCACATTTCACAATTTCCAAAACTTATGACAAAGCTACGATAATCAAGAAGTAATGGAACTGGCATATGAATAACACTGTAGATAATGCAATGTAATAGTATCAATGTAATAAATATAATTGAGACTCTAAAAATCAATCCTCATATTCATGGTTTGCTTTATTTTCTATCCATAATGAGAAAGAAACATCGACTTTCATTAAATGTTTCTGCCACTATATACTTCAAATATTGTTATTACTCAGAGGGGAAAACATTCATCTCTAAGTACTAAGTGGGATCCTAGAACCACTTCAGTAAAGTAGAGGAGGGCTTCTCAGATTTCAATGTGGCTATGAATAATGAGGATATCCTCTTAAAATGCATATTCTGAATCATTAGTTCTTGGGTGGAGCTTGAAATTCTATTAATGTAGGGTACAGACTTACTTGGAGTGACAAAGAACCACAATATTTTAATTTAAAGCAGATATTAGTAAAACAAGAATTTCTACGGTAATAGGAAAAAACAGATGATCTACATGGTCAAGCAGTCTGGATATACCTCAAATACACATATTTTGCCAAAAAAAAAAAAAAAAAAAAATCTCATCCTGGGAGAACCTGGGTAGCTCAGTCTGTTAAACGTCCTGATTCTTGGTTTCAGATCAGGTAATGATCTCAAGGGCCATGAGATTGAGCCCCATGATCAGGTTCTATCATGGGCATGGAACCTGTTTAAGATTATCTCTCACCCTCTCCCTCTCTGCCCTTCCCCTTCCCCAGCTCGTGCACACACACATGAGCATGTATGCACCCACCCCCCACTAATAAAGTTTCATCCTGGTAGAATATTATATTATCACAATATATTCATAGTAGATATAGAATAGGGAATATCACAAATTAGAAAATATCAATAGTATTAATTGATAAGGAAAATCTGTGTTCGAAGATGGCCGACCAAACCAGCAGGGGAATTCCAGTCCCTGCTCAGCCCCTTCCGGGTTCTTCTCCCTGCCCCGCTTGTCACGCATTCCAAAAGGGCCACGTGTACGGAAGTCAAAGCGTATAAATTACTCCCCTTGCTAGTGCTCAGGACTCAGACCTTTGGAGATCACTCCCCTCTGAGCCCGGCAGAGTCAAACAAACTTCCTATCCTCCAAGATCTCTGATTACTGCTTGGTTCTTCCCTCAGGCGATCCAGTCCAGGTTCTGTAACGTAAAAACCTATATTTCTTTAGTGCTCATAGAAGAATCTTATATGAATATCCTTCTTTAATGCTACATTGTGTGGTACCGTTAAAGAGAAAACACCACACAGAACAAAATGAGAAAACAAGAGTTAATTTATTCCTGATACTCTGCAGCAATAGGGGAGAGAGCACAAAGTGCATACCCAACTCCACAGACACGAAAGGCAGGAGTGCATTTAAATGCTGAGGTGATCTAGTGGCCATTAGGGGGGAGGTTGATCTAAGTTATTCCTGAGTTTGCAAATGTTTTTTTTTTTTTTTTTCTGTGATTAGGCCATCTGTGTTTCCTAATTGGCTTTACCCAAAGGAAAAACAAACTTTCTCCTATCTTGATCACCAGAAGTAGTTTCACAGCTTGGAGCAAGACTTCAAGTTATGCTGGACTGGAGCCCCTGCTCTCCCATAGAGACTGAGAAATAGGGCTGACTAACAGGGAAACTGAATTGCAAAGGGAGGGCTCCTAGGCCAGGTTCTTGAGACACAGTCCTGGGTTGTCAAACTGGGAAGAGGCTTTTCAAAAGATTTACATCTCAAAGGGACAAAGAAAGAATTTAAAATTACAAATTTTGCAAAATAAATGCCCTTAGAAAAGGAAGGTCACTGGCTTCTTTACCAGATACTTGAGGATTTTTCAAATTCAGTGCAACAGTGAGGTAAAACTATCTCTGATGCACACATGCAAATGTACACAGTGAATGTCCTTCCAATGACAGGAAAGACACCTGTGTTAAAATGTGGCTTATAACTTCATGCACAGTTTCTCCTAAACAAGTATTTCCTTTCCCCTCCCCAATTTTATTGAGAAATAATTGAAATATGTCACTCTCCAAGTTTAAGACATGCAATCTGATGGTTTGACTTATATATATTGTGTAAACAAGCATCTCTCATACCAACAGGTCACAGTTTCTTATGTCATCCTCCTTCCATTCCTCAGTGTCATGCACTACCCTCTGCTTCAATCCCATCAGCCTGGTTTAGGCCCCTCACATTTCTGGGTTGCATGGATGCAATCGAAACCCAGTTCCTTGCTGCCCAAAGTGTGGTCTCCTGAGGGCTTGTTAAAAATGCAAAATCTCAGGGGCACCTGTGTGGCTTCGTCAGTTAACCGTCGAATGCTTGATTTTGGCTCAGGTCACAGTCTCAGGGTTGGGAGGCCCCACCTGAGTCTTCCTAAATCAAATTGTAGATATCTCCAGGATTCCCACAGGATTGGCACACATTTGGAACTTTGGAGAGTACTCTTATCGTTTGCTTCCACTATCCACCATTTCAGGTTCTCCAATTTATTGTATACAATGCTGATTTTACAGAGAGTAGCCCAAATGCACTATTTTTTGCCAAACAATGCCTCATAATGATTTAATTAAGAATTGTAGTTTTGGATAGTCAGGTGCAAGCCTCCTTCTTACTTTTCCCTCCCTCTCTTTTCTAAACCAATGCAGCAAGTGTCTTTACTAACCCCTCTCCCATTTAGAAAATGAGCTGTCACTTCTCCTTTCTCCCCATACTTCCAAGTCTTTTGCTCTACGTACTCACACAGGCACAGATACCTATGCAAGGTTTTCCCTTCTAAAATGTCATTTTAAAAATCTTATAATTGCGAAAAGGAATGATTAAGTCTAATAAAGTATGGTGTAAACCTTGGTATAAACTAATCAGTCTATGACGTAAAACCAAGATGAACTTAACACACAGCTCTTAGAAAATCAGCCTCAGATGCTCTTCAAGAATATCAGAGAGTTACAGGGAAAAAAGGATATCCTGAAATAAGCAAAACTCATTCTATAAATGTCAACATAATGGTAGGAAAAGATGCAAAATTAAGAACGGTATAATTAAATTCAGGTATTAAAAAAAATAAAACTCGGGTATATTGTTCCTTTATTTTTTTATACTTTCATGACATTAGCTTAAACAGTTTTACTTAGCTTTGAATTATTTCATTATTTTCACAACCTCATGTAGTGGTTTGGAAAGTGGATTGAAATTTGGAAAATTTGGGATAGAGTCCCAGGCCATCTTGTCTTTTAAATGTGATCTTAACTAGTAGTTTAACCCCACTGTCTACGCCATGCTGTTATTCATATGGAAATAGTGTGCTAACTATCTTACACTTTAATTGTGGATATTAAATGTAATATTGCTTATGAAGCAATGAGCATACTGTCTGCTCTAAATAAATGTTATTCTGTAATTATCATTATCATAATGGATTCAAACTTATTTAACCGGCATTACTGTCATATGGTATCTGATTCAGCAGATCATATGCTTACCTATCTAAAGTTTGTTCTGTATATACATACCCATTGTTTCTGTTTTATTGACCGTCCAGCAAATGTTCAGAAAACTGATGAGATTTCAGTGATCCAAAGGAAGAAAAAGAAAGAAAGAAAGAAAGAAGGATAGAAAGAAAGAAAGAAAGAAGGGTTAAGAGGGTGTGGGTTCATTAAAGGTATAGCTTTTCTATATTTCTTGCTGTAAACTAGTTCTACATCTAGGTTTTGGCATGATCATGCTATTTTCCTTTGTTGGAGAATACTCTTTGTACCCTCCTACGGATGAAGAGTCCACAGATTTTTCATTCTAGAATTCTACTTTTCCCAAACAACTTCCATAGACTGAGTCAACATATCCCCTTCTCTGAAGTTCTATTAATTTTATCACTTAAACATTATTGTACACCCATTTTCCCATCACTAAAAATGCTACCATTTTTATTGTAAGCTACTGAACAGAAAACAAATTATAAAATACATTTTTTTTTCTTCCTTGACTCTCAGCCAACTTTGGTTTTATTTGGACCAAAATAAATACACAAAGTGTATTAACAGCAGATTGAAATTTGATAGATTGGAAAGTGATGGCCTAAATGTGTAATTCGAACTTAGCTTATTTGAATCAGTAAACAACTGGTCAGAATTAAATATTTTTACTTTGAGTTGAGTTGGAACATTTTACTAACTCACACTGAACTCTATTTATGGAAGAGATCATCAGACATGCTTTTTGAACTTTGAAAGACTGGAGATAAATATTCCAAATGGAGCCTCATTTCTCCATTAAAGAGAATACATTAAAAGTGAAATTTAAGTTATCAAAACATCAATTCACCTTTTATGTACATTTTTAAATTATTTCTGTTATTGAAATTACTTTTCTTGTTTGAGACTTAAGGCATCTGCTATGCCGCTGGATTGTAATCTATTGATTACAATATAAAGATCTTATTGGTGTATCTCTATAATTATTCAAGAGGTAAGTAGGGAATAAGTAATAAGATATGATGAATCGACAGCTATTCCTCTTAATTTTAGTTGCAGAAGCTCTGGACAGACTGTTTGACCTTAACCAAGCAGTTTACCTTCAATGCTCACAACCAATGTATGTACATGATCACTTGGCTGTCAATACTCATAACCATCTGTTATAATGGCAACAGTCCTACTTTCAAAATACTGTGATAATTTAGACTGCAGATGCCAACTAAGTAGATTGGCAGCCGGAAATTCTGAGAGCACTTTCTCTTCTTCCACAGAGAGTGATGCCACATTAACACCAACATAGCTTCTTACCCCCAAACCACCTGTTCATTCATTGTAGGCCAAAAACATTCATGGAGGGGGCAGCTGTGAGTACATGAGAAATTATTGAGTAAGGATCTGTTGTGAAAGAGTAATACTCTGTTATATTCAGATCTAAATTTTAAAATGACCTTATATATTTGAGAGTGTAAAACCCCTATGCCCATGAAAAGTCACAACATTAATCCAAGGATTTGAAAGCAATATTGTCAATGTAAAGTGGGCTTGGGCTAATGTGGATTTTTAAGCATAAATAAAATCAATAATTTGTTTCCAGGACTTAGGCTGGAGGAAGATCCTATGCTAAATATATCTCTGCTTCAGAATTCCAAACCAAGGGGCAGGACAGGGTTTGGATTGTCATTAAAACTAGATTATCATTCAAAGATTCTAATATTAGCTGGCTTTGTAATGCATGACATGTGCTTAAAATTACCCTAATATTTTCTTTTGTTTCCTTCTTTCTGTCCATATGCTGTATGCCGGGGAAAAATTGTTAATGTCCTGGAACGTTTTTCCTCCCAATATGGTGATACCTTGAATCTGAAATGTTAACATCCCCAGTTTCAGAATAAAAGGAGAGCCAGTAATTGTCCTCCATAAGTATTCCACACTTTCTCAATTCTATTCAAATTGCAATCTTCCAAAGAGGTCAAATTTTGGCTGGAGTCTCAAGGCTTTTATGCAATGGTAGCCTCTGTATTCAAAACAGAGTCTTCTATGGTGTGTCTGGTCTATTAGAATGAATGTACTGGCATGTTTGGGAAAATGATGGATTTCAGCAACAATGGTAGAAATCTAGCTGGTGCAGTTTCATCAGTAGCTTGACCCCAGTTGGTCATATCAGAGATGACAATGGTAGAAATCTAGCTCGTGGAGTTTCATCAGTAGCTTGAATCCAGTTGGTCATATCAGAGAACAGGGTTTGCTGTGGCATCTACATGAGGGACCCAGAGGTTTGATAAGAAGCTGGAATTCTTTTTCAACTCTTCACTGCCCCAAAGAAGTATCTTTAAATTTCTCAGCCTATAGTTTTCTAAGTGTCAGACCAAACAGACCATCAGTAAAAATAGAACAAAATTTACCAAAATAATTATTGACCACGGTAAGAGAAGGGCCCTGACTTCTGTCCACTAAGTAGAATAATCAGGCCCCATTTAGGCTCTAGTTTGAAGCTGTAGAGTGGAGAATAAAGTCTCTATCAAAGATGGGAAAAAATGTTAATTTTTCACAATTTTTTTTAAAGATTTTATTTATTTATTTGACAGAGAGAGATCACAAGTAGATGGAGAAGCAGGCAGAGAGAGAGAGAGAGAGGGAAGCAGGCTCCCTGCTAAGCAGAGAGCCTGATGCGGGACTCAATCCCAGGACCCTGAGAACACGACCTGAGCCAAAGGCAGCGGCTTAACCCACTGAGCCACCCAGGCGCCCAATTTTTCACAGTTTAAAGCTGACATGCTGTTGGACCCAAGCTTTCCATATTCTTGGACATACCAACTCACTTTCACAATTGAGGCATGTTGGACTTTTCCCATGTATGGTGTTACTCACCAAAGTCTGAGTTGACACACCTAAAATAAAAATATCAACAACTTGTCGCAGAATCTCCACTGTTCTGAAAAAAAAATGTGTTGCTAACTGATTTATCTTAAAATAAACAGTAAAGTAAGTTCTTCAGGCTCATACAATCCAAACCACAATCCAAAACAATGAGTAATAGTAACAGTAATTATGTAACTATAAAAAGACAGTTAAAATGTTATTATCTTCCTTTTTTTCTTTTAGTTGATTAAACTGATTTTTAACTGATTTTTATACAAACATTTTGTACCCAATAAACATATGAAGAGATGTTCAACACCATTAGACATCAGGGATAGAAATTAAAACCACAGTGAGATACCACATTACATCCACTAGGATAGCTATCAAAAAAAAAAAAAAATCAAACAGATAATAACAAATATTGGCAAGGATATGGAGAAATTGGAACCTTCGAATATTTCTGGTGTGAATGTTAAATTGTTCAGTGACTTTGGAAAACCATCTGGCATTCTTCAAAATATTCAACATAAAATTACCATAAGATTCATCAAATTCACTAGTAGGTATATAGTAGTCTTCAGAGAGCTGAAAATATCTGTCCATAAAAAAGTTTATGTGAATGTTCACTGAAGCAGTATTCATAATATATAATTCATCAATTGATGAATAGATACATATGATATGGTATACTCATTCAATATTGTTTGGCAATAAAATAAATAATGTTCTGATTCATACTACAATTTAGATAAACCTTGAAAACATCATATTAAATGAAAGAAACCAGTCATGAAGCCTGCATGTTTTATTTTTCTATTTATAGGAAATGTCCAGAAAGGAAACTCTGTAGTTACAGAATGAAGATTAATGGTTGCCTAAAGCTAAGGCTGGGAGTTGGGTGAAAAAGAGGAGTGATACCTAAGGATTTCTTTTGGGGTGATTAAATGTTCTAAAATTGATTGTGATAATGATTGCACAACTCCATGGACATACTAAAAAATTCACTTGTATAATTTAATTGGTGGATTTTATAGTAAGTAAATTATATCTTAATAGAGGTATTTAACAACTTATCTAGCTTTGAGATATAAATTCCTCTGGCTAACACAGAATAATTCACCCAAAGCTCAATACCTTAATAAAATACCAGACCTGTTTCTGGAGGATAATCAACAAAAGGCAAAGGTGAGTTGAGAAGAGGAGCTTAAAGTTTGTGAGGTATACATGTTAAGGGACAAAAAAACAAGCTCTTTCAAGATAAATAAGAGTAAATTGATTTTAATCTGGAACTAATGTCAGAGATCACTAGCTTTGTTCTGTAGCTAGGGATGTTTGTTTATTTTTTATTTTTAAAATTTTATTTACTTTTATTTACTTTTTTTGACAGAGAGAGACTGAGTGCTAACAGGGGGAGGGGCAAAGGCAGAGGGAGAGAGCAAATCTCAAGCCGACTCCAGGCTAAATGTAGACCCTGATGACAGGCTGGATCTCAAAACCCTGAGATCATGACCTGAGCTGAAATCAAGAGTCAGATGCTGAACCAGCTGAGCCACTGAGGCTCCCCTATACATGCTTTGGTTTTAAATCTTCAAAATTAAAAGTAAGTGTATGGGACATCTAGGTGACTCATTCAGTTAACCATTGGCCTTTGTCTCAGGTCATCCCAGGGTCCTGCAATGGAGCCCTGCACTGGGACCCTTGCTCTACAGGAGTCTTCTTTCCCATCTCCTTCTTCCCCTCCCCTCTGCTCGTGTTTTCACACTCTTGCTCTCTCTATCTAGTATGCTCACTCTCAAATAAATAAATAAAGTCTTTTAAAAATATTATTAAAAAAATAAAGGTACAATCTTGTATTTAGTTCTCTGATAATTTTGTGCTAGTTCTGAGTTTACATTGAAACTTTTATGTTAATTATGCTTTCATATTGCAAGCCAGTCCAAATAATTTCAGAATTTTTGAATGTGATGACTCAAGTTTTGAATATATTTTTAAAATGCAGCAATTGGGGAACCTGAGTGGCTCAGTGGGTTAAAGCCTCTGCCTTTGGCTCAGGTCATGATCTCAGGGTCCTGGGATAGAGTCCGATGTGGGGCTCGATTGCTCCTTGCCAGCTTCCTCCTCTCTCTCTGCCTGCCTCTCTGCCTAATTGTGATCTCTATCAAATAAATAAACAAAACCTTTAAAAAAATGCAGCAATTTTGCACAGCTTACTTTTATGTATGTTATATTATTTAAATATGTGTTTAAAGTATACATAGAACATACCTAGAACTTTAAAAAATGATATTTTCTAGTGTATCAAAAACCCTTTATTTTTCAAGTAGTATTAAATCAAATTCACTAACTAACTAAAGAATATGCTGGTTCACATACTAGTACATATAGAGATTTGCTTCAAGTAAGTCTTTAGCTAGTAGCTAAGCAATGCTACCTAAGACCAGTTTCTGATCATTCCTCTAACAATTGACTTTATCTTCACACTGACTTCCCTTTTGGTAGGAAATTCACTACTAACAGATTCTAGGTTATATAAGTATCACAGTGTTGAAGGGTTTCAGGGTTCTTGTCTCACAGAGTCAAAGAGTAAATATTGCAGACAAAAGGATGAAGTGAGGTGAAAGTTTATTAAATGCAGGCGAGAACAGAAAGGAAAGAAAGGTGCTCTCTAGAGTGAGAAGGGTCCCAAATGGGTTGCCACAGAGGGCTTCTATGGTCTGTTTTTTATAGAAAATTGACCAGAGAACTTGATAAATATCTTGTTTATAAGATTTAAGACAAACAAGGTGGATTTGTTATGTTCCCTTCTCTCAGGTTAATATCTTGTCTATAACATTTCTCACATCTGGCATTTCTGTGAGCCTGGTTATGTAGTCGCCTATGTGACCCTACCTATTTCTCCCTATGTAGCCTTTCTTGCCCTTATTCAACACCATTGCTGACAAAACCTTAAAGAAGCACTCTTATTCAATTAGCGTAGACCATGTTATGAGTAAATGTACAATCCACATGACCAATATATATATAGAATATGTATATATTCTATATATATATAGAATATATAGTGATTAAACTTAGCAAACTTCACACTTCAAACTGCTGTATTTTGATGGTGAGATGGTTTTCAGTATTCTACACTCATATGTACCCCTAAAAGAAGCTAGTAATTCAGTGGAAAGTAGAAGAGAAAGACAGTGTTTGTAAAGGCAAACCCAAAGATCCAATAAATAACTTAATTTTGTAATGAAATTATTAAATGCAGAGCTGTTCCTAAATTTCATTTATTATGAGAAATGTCAAGGTTAGTTTGTTTGTTTATTAGATAGGTCTTCGTTGTCTCAAGGAAAATTTTTACAAAATTTGGCAATAAAAACTTCGAGTGTTTTTAATCTATTGTTTCAATATCTTCAAAGACTTCACATTGAGGTCTAAAATAAGACAAATTTTTCTACTCTTCAAGGTTCTTCTAGCTGTTCTAAGAATTAAACTGACAGGAGTTAGATTAACAGAAGAAAAAAATCAAAGGTTAATTCCACGCGCACAGAGTCCAAATAATACAACTGAAACCTGAAGAGATGATCAAGGCATTCAGTTTTTCTACATTTTAGACACAGAAACAAAATCTTTGAAGAACTTACAGGACAAAAAAAAAATATGTTTGGGAGCTTCAAATAGTAAGAAATTCTAAACTTTGGGTTGCAGTAGTAAATTAGTAAAAGTAACATGGTTTGTTTATACAGTCTTCTTGGCTCTGGATTCCTTATCTCTGGTGATAATGATATCTCCTTACTTTCCTGTATAGGAAAGATTTCTTTCCATGGGGAATTTATTCCTGCTTTTTGGAGACAAAGGGGGGTCAGAGCATCTTTTTTGCACTGACTGTTACTCAACTTTAATTCAAAATGATCAAAATGCCATTCTGGAACATTTTGGGGCAACCTGCCCTTGACTTCTATAGCAAGAATAGCAATGGGACATATTCTCTTAAAAACATCTGTGACCTCAGGGATTTGTTGCAGTGTTACTGAATAAATTCTTTTATTTGTGAATATTTCATAATATTCTTACTTATATTTACTTACTTATGGAGACCAAATCAGTATAAATAAATATAATAATGGTTAAGTTTGACATGAATACAGTCATGGGAGAAAGGTTATCAAATGATTCTGAATCCAAAATAAAGTGAGTGCACTGATAAATTAAGAGGCACTGATAAAGCGGTCTCCTTCAGCTATCATGCTGTTTTCATGTTGGTCACATATATTTTGATATATGTGAAATATTAAATAATTTTAACTATATGTAAATATTTATAAGTACATATTTATATATAAAATTAAAGATGTAACTATATATGTATAAATCAAGGCAATGGATTCCGAATGGTTGAAGGTGTGGAACAGAGGAAATTACCTTCTAAAACATTTGAAGATTTGTTTTGTGGATGAAAGTAATGCTTCCCAGTACCACCTTGGAAAAATCTGGAACTGATTAACAAATAGAAAAAAGGGGCACCTGGATGGCCCAACTGGTTGGGTGGCTGCCTTGGCTCAGGTCATGATCCAGGGGTCCTGAGATGCTGCTCAGCAGGGATTCTGCTTCTTCATTTCCCTGTGCTCCTCCCACTTCTTGTTTGTGCTCCCGTGCACTCTCTCTCTCTCTCTTTTAAATAAATTAATTAAATCTTTCTTACAAAATCAAATAGAAAAGAAAGAATGGGGCAATGATGCTATTATCAGAATAACTCATAACAATATGGTCCCTACACCGAGGCATCTGAATCAATTTAGGGACTTCTTAGAAATGTAAATTCTGAAGTCCTGCCTACAGAAAAAGAAACTCTCAAGTTGAGTCCCCATCATCTTTAAACAAGCTCTTCTCATGATTCTGATGCACGGTAAGGTGAGAAATTCCAAATTCTCAAGGTTTTTATTTTTTAGCAAAGAATATTTGAAATTTATTTTTACATTATCTTGGGCATTGGTGGAGTCAAGGGGCGTTTTTAACTATTTATAATTTTTATAAATTAAACAGCATATGATCATAAGTCAGGAATAAACATTGGAATTGTGGGTAGACCTTTTCTTACGTTTGATTTCTGTAGAGTTCTGTGTACTTTTGATTTTTTTCTTTTTCAGCATCAGATAGATAATGTGCCAACATGGTCGTAGCAAGCTTTGAGGAATGCACGTGTCATGCAACAGCATGGACATCCAATCTTCATGTTTATGAACTACAAAAGAGTCTGTATTTTTTGTTTTTAAAATACCTTCACGATTTGAAACTATTTATATTTAATAGGCATATAACTGTGTCATGAGATGTGCTGAACCCTATGCACAGTGGCATCTCTGAAGCATGTTATAACATTATATTAAATTAAATATTCATATCATCATCTTCTAGCTGGGGAGTCTAATGCTCAGAGCAGTACTGATCTCATATATAGGTGAGCAGGGATGCTACTTTGGCTCATGCTACACCAGGATTCATGAAATCCCACACTTATGGGGGCTTTCTCCAAAAGTCCTTCTCTGGCGCAGGTCTGTACCAGTGGTATCATCTGAGTAGGGAGTCCTGAGCCCAGCTTGGTTCCCATTTCAGACCCAGTCTCTACTCCTTTCCTTAGGGCACTCTCTTGAACACCTTTTCCTAACTCATCAGATATTGAAAGAGGTTTGGACATTCACATGTATAGTGATGTCCCAGAGCCTAGTGCTGCTCATCTCCGATTCCAGGGGAGCAGTCTGGCAAGTTAATCACTCCCCCTGACCACTATGCCATTTCTTTCATTGAATAGTGCACAACTAGTGTCATAAAGTGTCAGGCATGCTAATTTAGAGACCCTCAGATGATCTATATGGATAGGATCTTTGCAAAAAATATTTACCTATGCTCCATCATTCTAAGGACACCCTGAGCACAGATAGTGCACGTGACTGCTTACAGTCACATGCCTGGGAAGAAGTACAGCCAGGACTCCAAACATAGTCGAATTCCTTTCTCTTAAATACTATTTTGTATCCATTTATAAATGTTTGTTTCTTGGAACATGGAAGTTTAGAAGACATTAAACCTTAATAGTTACATAAATGAATGAGGCAGAACAGAATTTAATGAAATAATTTAGTTGCTAAATATATACTTTTATCTAAATTGAAAATCAATGGTGCATTACTTGAATATATTTAGTTTAGCTTTGTATATTAAAAGACATATAATAGTAATAATAATCTACAAACAGGAATAGCAAGTATGTAAGTGTGCTTATTAGTCACTAAGTGAAGTTAAAGTGGCTTTATATAATCTATCTCATTGATTCTTTCTAGTTATATTCTCATTATTCAGACAAGAGAACTGAGACTTAGAGAAGTTAAGCAACTTATCCACATTCACACAACCACTGAGTGACATGGTCAACATTCAGATTCTTGTTTTTCTCTGGAGTCCCATCCTTGTGTTGAGACCTTACTGGTTTATTGGCTGGGAGATAGAATGATTGCCTGAATAAATGAATTTGCTCAACCTGTGAATCTATAATTTTCATGTAATTTTACTAACTCTTGATTATATGTTTTAGTTATTCTCATTTTTAATTTGCTTAAAGATAACAAATTTTTAAAATATGTTATTTATTTGTTTGTCAGAGAGAGAGAGAGTGTGTACAAGCAGGGGAGGTGGCAGAGGGAGAGGAAGAAGCAGGCTGCCGCTTAGCAGAGAGACTGATGCAGGGCTTGATCCCAGGATCTTGAGATCATGACTGAAGCCCAAGGGAAGTGCTTAGCCTACTGAGCCAGCCAGGGACCCAGTTATTCTCATTTTTTAAAGGTAACTCAGCATTAAATGTGCTTAAAGCTTTACAAAAAAATAAATTCAAGAAGGATCTAGATGACTTCGCATTACTTACTTAAGAATATTTTAACATTAAATGAAAACATACACATCATTAGAATGAATAGATGCCTTAATATCACAATGCATTATTTTCTAAAACTGTACTTCAAAGTAACTGTGTATTTCTGTGCATAACTAGCATTAATCCCACCTCCAAAAAAAAAAAAAAACTCCTTGACAAATTTTACTTTAAGTATTATCTAGACAATAGCATCTTATTGGAAACTACTGGCAAATGCTTATCAAATGACCTTCAGCATAAAAGAGAGGGTTCGAAAATATGATGTCAATTTATTACAGTCTTCAGCATTTACTCAAAGTGATATACTGAGGAAGGAAGTAAAAAGAAATAAGATAATCTATCACTTCATTACAAAAAAGACCTATGATCTTAATGTCCCTTTATACTGTTATATTCTGCCAGGATTCAATGAGAGGATGTTACTGAAAATAAAATTTAGGAGGTATTAAGCCACAAATATGCCCATACTGAAGGCAGTTCCTGAATTCTAAGAGAACATAGTGTAATACTAGTTTTGTTTTTCACTGGATAACTTTTATTTAAACTTTTATGTTTCCTAATATCTGGTCATACAGTCACTGAACTGTATTCATTTAGTAAGCTGAAAAACAACTGTGCTGCTGTTCATTCAATTAATAAGTAGAGCTGCTTCCATTCCTAATTTTTATTTCTTTTCTTTTTTATTTTAAATTCAATTAGCTAACATAACGTCATTAGTTTCAGATGTACTATTCAATAATTTATCAGTTGCATATAACACCCACTGCTCATCATATCACGTGTCTTCCTAATGCCTATTACCCAGTTACCCCATCCACTCACCCACCTCAGGCAATCATTCCTAATTTTAAAGGCACTGAAACAATAATTACATTTCAACCTTCCCTTTGTGTTAGGAGGGCAAATGGTGGGAAAAAGAGTAGGTGTAAAATGGTGAGAAGCAAAATTCTCACCATTACTACTCTGCAATGTATTCCTATAACACTTATTAAAGTGAAATTCAGGGGCACCTGATTGGCTCAGACCGTTAAGCATCCAACTCTTGATTTAGGCTCAGGTCATGATCTCAGGGTCCCGGGGTAGCTCTCCATGTCAGATTCCCTCTGCAGTGGGGAGTTTGTTTCAGGATTCTCTCTCCCTATGCCTTTCCACACCCCTAATCTCTCTAAATAAATAAATGTTTTAAGAAAATTTAAAAAAAAATAAAATGAAATTGAGATATGTACATGACTGTTTTAAATCTTGGGATTATGAGTCAGTCTGTTTTTATTATACTAAAGTCACAGTGGTCACTGAAGACCACAGGCAGTAGTAGTAAATGTACACCAATGTCCTAACAGTGTCTACCATATTTCCTGAAGTCTCAGTTGAACTAATAGTATTATTATTAATTAGTGGCTTTCCTTCAGCATAAAACAAATTCAGCAGTCCCTTGTATCAGAAGCCACCCATCTGAGACCTCACGCTGATTCAACTATCAGCGATAGCCTTTCTTGAATACAACTATTGGCAAATAGTTCTTCAGTGTTTGGATTGTAAAATGGTGAACAATTATGGCTGGGTTTACATCATTTGGAAACCAAACAGGGATATTAAATACAGATTGTGTTCATGAAAGCAGGCTAGTAAAACTTTTGAAGACTGAAAATGAAAGAATAAGAAATTATTTTCATAAAATTCTGAGTTTAGAAACATTAATGAATTATTTTCAGATATGGTTAGATATAGGCCCCTGAAAATATAATCAAGGAATTTCCTTCACATTTTTGGGGTCTACTTTTCTGTTTCTCTTTGCTCCTTGGTCTCATATTCATCTCTATAAGTAGATAATTCATAGTGAGGATTCTGATTGGTTCTGTTTCATCACTGTGTTCAAGCATGCATCATTTGTCCTTCTGAGAGAGATCAACCTCATGCCAAATACAAGCAATAGAAGACTGAGGTTTGAAGGGCATTTTAACCATAAAATAGAAATTTAGTGCAAATAACGAGTATGAAATTTTGGGTTGTAACATTTATTTATATGTGTTTATCACTTTGTGTTATTTAGATATTTCATAAAGCAAAAAGTTAATGGCATGATTTCTATTTTGGGAGGGATAATGAGATGTGATTCCACCAACACAACTCAAAGTGAGTCACCTTCTCTCCACCCCACAGATATTTTGCCATGACCCCAAACTAAAGAGAGAGTTAAAATCTTCATGTTTCCATTAGGAAAAGTAACTAAATTTAAGTACAAGTGCATTTTCTAATCACAGAGAAGATTCACCAGTAATTAAAGTTTGCTTTAATTTTATCTACTTGATACTCTTTGGTAAAGGTGATGAACTTTTACATCTAAACAATTAGAGAAATTCTATTGTGAAAGGAGGACTAGATAGTAATTTACAACTACTTTATCTTGAAGGAAGTTAATGCTTTATTTTACTAAAATTAAAATAATAATGACTAGCAATTACTATTGCTCAAATTAAAATGATAGAAATGTTGTGGCATTTCATAATCTGTATTTTCTGAAAGGTTATGTTAGATACTGAAACCAATTTGAAAGCCAATATGAAGCTGATGTAATTTATTCACTATCCTTACTTGAGAAAGGGATTTATTTCTCTCTGTGTTAGCATTTTCTTAAAATGCTTTGGCTTACTTTTCAATTTGTTTCAGCATTTCAATTTCCTGTGAGTGCTTTCCATTTGTCACTACTTACTAAAAAAGATAGTGATAGTAAAAATGGCTTAAACATAACTGTAATTTTCATGACAACACTAGGGTATTCCAAAGAATGAAAGGGAGATAATCCAGTTAAATTGCTATTTTCCACCCACATTGGAATTTTAGATATAAATGAGTTCATATAAATAGAAGAACTGCTAGGAAGGTAAGGCCATTTAAGCAGCTGATTTCAATTAAAATCATTTGATGACAGACCAACATGTCATACAGTAAGGAATAGGATCCTTCTACAATCAGTATCTTTTGTCAAAACATTTGTTCTCAGATTCTATAAAAATGTAAACGGAAAACAATGTCCATACATTGTATTTAATGCCCAGGTATCGAACTGTTAGTTTATCTATCTTAGGAAAAATAAATGATGTGTTTGAAAGGTGGAGGTGTTTAATGGGTGTCCACAATAAATAAGTAATACATTATTTTTTCTGTAAAAGATCTTTTTGGCTGGACTAACTGGGTCATGCTTGTGGCGGTAAAAAGAAGACAGGGAAGGAGACCAGGCACATAGAGTAGTAACATTTTTGTTTATGCTATACTCCCAGAGGGTTTCAATAGAGAGCATTTAGATGAAGTATGGATTTGGGGTTTGATTTACATCAATCTTCACAAAGGGTTTAAAAAAGAAAATTGATCATGTCATCTAGTTTGTGTGTGTACTCAGTGACAGAACATATCACCTAGTAGAATGCAAGAACATGAACATGAACAATTCTTCCTAACATGATTTATAAATATTTGTGTGTTACTAATGCTTCTTGTGGTCTGAGAGGAGTTAAATGGAGGGGGACAAAAATGTTTTCACAGTAGGTGGTGCAAATTTAACAATCATTTTTACATATTTGGAGTGTAGAAAAGACATCTAGTATACTGACAGCATCATTTTAAAGTAAAGAAGAGCAAATAATTATTTTTATTTTAAAAGGCCCAAATAAAGGTAAGGGGAACCTCAGCGGTTCAACTGTGTTTTATAGACTGAAAATGTCTGTAGAACCTTGATTTGAGGACAATAATAAAAATGGGGAAAATAACAACAAAAACAACAACAAAAGTCCCAAATAATTATTCTGTTTTAAAAGATGTTACAATGTTCCTTCCTAAGATGTGTAAACTGTTGGGAAAATTGTTTTCATTAACAATCATAACTTTTTCGAATGTAAATTCAAATTGCCTTCTATCTCAAGACAATTATTTTATTAATCAGTGTTAATAGAGTGGTTGTTTTATGTTTAATGTTTTTAGGTCTTCTTAAAGTATGAATATAGTCCAGTCTACAGCAAACTTTCTTAGGCCAAATTATATTTTACACCATAGAGAATTTGCAAGGAAGACAGAACAAATATTTAGATGATAATTAAATGATTTAACTATAGTTATAAACAGATTATACATCAAACCAAGTTTGAATGGTGGTATTTATCAATCTGACATTCACTAGCAGAAGAAAATTATTTTTGGAAGCATATTCTTTTTTGGTCTGTTTTAAAATATTATTTTTCAACAATATAAATACTTGCATGGAGGGACCATAATGTTGAACTTAGGATGCAGCTTGAAAATAAGGGGTTTCATATTGTTTATGTTTTGCTTATAGATATAACTGATGGTTTATGCAGTGTGTCCACATAGTAGTTGAAGCTAAAGTTAATTTGGGACACAAAAGCAGTCACAAATCTTATCACTGGGCACATGAGTTGAACAATTTTAAATGTGTCTTTCACATATCAAGCACAATGCAAGAACTCTGTCTATACATGATGACTGATTATCTATCATCTATGTTACCTATCTATGTATCCATCTACCTACCTAACTACCTACCTAAATATTAACATATTTATTTGGAAATTAAGTGATAGATGTTCACCAAAATACTCAACAGTTAGACATAAATATTTCCCAAATGCCTCTTCATTCAAGAATGAGTTTGCACATCTCCTCTGGACATCCTACACAATGCTCTGCCTCAGTGACTCATCTTATTTTTTCCCTTTCAATAGATCTCCCAATTTCTGCTGTATTATGTTGCTTTGCTCTGAGAATGTCCTCAGGTTTATCACACAGATTCACTAACAATATTCTAGTATGGAAGGGGTATGTGAGCTTAAAAGTCTGAATAAAATTGATCATTATATTATTTTTAAAAAATATGGTTGATTTAAAAATTGTAGGGTTTATCTTTATAAATGCTCTCTAGCAATATTTGGCTACAACAAAGAGCTGAGGGGCACCTGGGTGACTCAACTCAGGTCATGAGCTCAGGAACATGAGACTGAGACCCACGTTGGGCTTCATGCTCAGAGGTCAGTCTGCTTGAGACTCTCCCTCTCTCTCTGTCCTAGCCCCACCTTGTGCACGTACCATCTTTCTCAAGTAAATAAATCTTTAAAAGAATAGAAACAAAGAGCTGAAGGAAAATTTTATTATTAAGAGTTTTGAAAGAATTAGTCTTTAGAAAAAGAATTAAGAAAGAGGAAAAGGAAAAGTCACACCTGACATTTTGTGCAAAACCAGTAATATCTAGAAACTTCAAAACCCTGATGTAAGATAAAATAAGACAGCAAAATGCAAAAAGGCAGAATTGCTTACAAGTGTGTATGCTAGAATGGAGGAGGAGTAACACGGTTGGCTAATAGTAACAGAATATGTAAAACCAGTGAATTCAGGGGAAATACATAGAGGTCATTAGGATCCTGTGAAAAAATGAACAGAATGTGGGGGGAGAAATGCATTGTGTGCATGTGTGAATGTATGGAAGTGTGTGTGTGAATGTGTGAATGTATTTCTTCATATGTCTATGAAGAAAATATAAAGGAAATACACATGAAACTATTTCAATATATACATTATATATATTACACACACACACACATATATATGGGTATATCTCATTATGAATTGAAACTCCTTGCATGTGTGAATATATGCATATGGATCAGTTTGAGTTATGTAGAACTGGGTTAAAATAACCTTGCATGCCTGATACTTTCTAGATATGGCATATCCTGGTATCTTTCCCTTCTGACATTGGGATCTATGTAGATAATAATGGTGGTTCATAAAGTTGGGTATTGATATTATCTAGTTTCTTCTATGCATTGGTAGACTAGTTTGCCAGAGCTACTTTAACAAAGAATCACCATTTGGCTGGCTTAAACAACAGACATTTACTTTCTTATGGTTATGGAGACTAGAAGGCCAACATCAAGGTATTGGCAGGGTTAATTTCTTCTGAGGTCTCTCTCCTTGGCTTCTAGATAACAGTCCTCTCCTGGTGTCTTTATAAGATCCCTCTATATGTGTCAGTGTCCTAATGTCTTCTTCTTTTATTTAAAATTTTTTTTTATTTATAGTTAAATGTGGTGTTAGTTTCCAAAATACAATATAGTGACTCACCAACTGTATTACATTATTCAGTGGTCATTAATCCCTTTCACCTATTTCACCTATCCCCCCACACACCTACCCTCTGGTAATCATTAGTTTGTTTTCTATAGTTAAGAATCTGTTTTTTTTTGGTTTATCTATTTTTTTTCTTTGTTTTGTTTCTTAAATTCACATATGAGTGAAATCATATGGTACTTGTTTTTCTCTGACTGACTTCCTTCTTTTTCAAAATTTTTTTCCTTAATAATTTTTTAAAATTTATTATTATTTTTTATTTTTTATAAACATATAATGCATTTTTGTCCCCAGGGGTACAGGTCTGTGAATCGCCAGGTTGACACACTTCACAGCACTCACCATAGCACATACCCTCCCCAATGTCCATAACCCCACCCCCCTCTCCCGATCCCTCTCCCCCCTCTCTTGAGTTTGTTTTGTGAGATTAAGAGTAATTTATGGTTTGTCTCCCTCCCAATCCCATCTTGTTTCATTTATTCTTTTCCTACCCCCAAACCCCCCATGTTGCATCTCCATTTCCTCATATCAGAGAGATCATATAATAGTTGTCTTTCTCCGATTGAATTATTTCGCTAAGCATAATACCCTCTAGTTCCATCCACATCGTCACAAATGGCAAGATTTCATTTCTTTTGATGGTTGCATAGTATTCCATTGTATATATATACCAAATCTTCTTTATCCATTCATCTGTTGATGGACATCTAGATTCTATCCATAATTTGGCTATTGTGGACATTGCTGTTATAAACATTCAGGTGCATGTGCCCCTTCGGATCACTATGTTTGTATCTTTAGGGTAAATACCCAGTAGTGCAATTGCTGGGTCATAGGGTAGCTCTATTTTCAACTTTTTGAGGACCTTCCATGCTGTTTTCCGGAGTGGTTGCACCAGCTTGCATTCCCACCAACAGTGTAGGAGGGTTTCCCTTTCTCCACATCCTTGCTAGCATCTGTCATTTCCTGACTTGTTAATTTTAGCCATTCTGACTGGTGTGTGGTGGTATCTCATTGTGGTTTTGACTTGTATTTCCCTGATGCCAAGTGATGTGGAGCATTTTTTCAGTGTCCAAAATCTATAAAGAGCTTAGCAAACTCAACACCCAAAGAACAAATAATCCAATCAAGAAATGGGCATAGGACATGAACAGACTTTTTCAAATTTTTTTTAAAAAGATTTATTTATTTGAGAGAGAGAGAGAGAGAGACCACTTGAGTCAGGGGAGGGCAAGAGGGAGAGGGAGAGAGAGTCTTAAACAGAATCCACAGAGAATGGAATCCCACATGGGGTTTAATCTCATGACCCTGAGATCATAACCTGAGCCAAAATCAGGAGTCCGTTTTCTCAAACTAACTGAGCCACCCAGGTGCCCCTTTTTTTTTTTTTAATTTAATCTTGTTTTTCAGGTTTTTATATAAATTCCAGTTGGTTAACATAGAGTATAATATTAGTTTTAAGTGTGGAATTTAATGATTCATCACTTCCATAAAATACCCCCTACTTGGAGCAGATGGGTGGCTCAGTCGGTTAAAGCGTCTGCCTTTAGGTCAGATCATGGTCCCAGGGTCCAGGGATCGAGCCCCACATTGGGTTTTCCTTTCAGCAGGGAGTCTGCCTCCCTGTCTCTCCTGTCTGCCTTTCTGCCTACTTGTGATCTCTGTCTGTTCAAATAAATAAATAAAATCTTTAAAAAAGAAATAGTCCCTACTCATCATTACTGGTGCCCTCCTTAACCCATCACCCATTTAACCCATTCCTCTGCCCACCTCCCCTCCAGTAACCCTCAGTATGTTCTTTATAGTTAAGAGTCTGGTTCCTGGTTTGCCTCTCTGTTTTGTTTTGTTTTGTTTTTTTACATGTTCATGTTGAGTTTCTTACATTATACAAATGAGTGACATCATATGGTATTTGTCTTTCTCTGACTGACTTATTTTGCTTAACATAATACTCTAGCTCTATCCATGTCATTACAAATGGCAAGATTTCATTCTTTTTATGGCTGAACCATATTTTATTATATATGTGTGTATATGTGAATAATGTGAATATATACATGAATATATGTGTGTGTATATATGTATATATATATTCATCTATCAATGGACACTTGAACTGCTTCCATTTCTTGACTATTATAAATAATGTTGCAATAAATATGCAAATACATATATCTTTTCAAGTTATTTATTTATTCAAGTTTTTATCTTCTTTGGGTAAATACTCAGTAGTGGAATTACTGAATCGGATAGTAGTTTTTTTTTTTTTTTTTTTTGGAATCTCCGTACTGTTTTCCACAGTGACTGTGCTAGTTTGCATTCCCACCAATAGCACACGAGAGTTCCTTTTTCCCCACATCCTTAACAGCACTTGTTTCTTTTGTTTGTTGTAGCCATTCTGACAAGTGTAAAGTGATATTTTATTATGGTTTTGATATTGGTTTCCCTTATGATGAGTGATGTTAAGCCTCTTTTCATATGTCTGTTGACCACCCGTATGTCTTCATTAGAGAAATGTCTGTAAATATCTTCTGCCCATTTAAAAAAAAATTAAGATTTTATCAATTTATTTGACAGATAAAGAGAGATCACAAGTAGGCAGAGAGGCAGTCAGATAGAGAGGGGGAAGCGGGTTCCCCACCAAGCAGAGAGCCAGATGCGGGGCTTGATTCCAGGACCCTGAGATCATGACCTGAGCTGATGGCAGAGGTTTACCCCACTGAGCCATCCAGGTGCCCTTCTTCTGCCCATTTTTAAATCAACTTATCTTCCCTTCTTATAGGGACTCATCATATTAGATTAAGGTCATATCCTAATGACCTCATTTTACTTCAATTACTTTTTTAAAGGTATTTTCTCCAAATAAAATCACTCAGGTACTGAGGATTAGGACTTCAACATAGGAATAGAGGGAAAGTGGAAAATTGACATTATGACCTGCAAAGAATACTATATTTGGAATATCTAGAAATTGATATTCTGGTGACCCATTTTATTTATTTATTTTTTTAGTAATCTCTGCGCCCAACATGAAGCTTAAGCTCAAGATCCAAGATCAAAAGTGGATTCCTTTTCAGACTGAGCCAGCCAGGCACCCCAGGAAATTGTTATACTCGTGACCCATTTTAGTTGTGTATGAATTACAGCAATTTGAAGCTCACTGATTTTTGTATTTCTTTCTGTAATTCTTACTATGCATGAGTTGGCTTCACCTAAAAATGGGGTTAGGAGTAAAGCAATGAATCACTCAGGTTAAGAGACATTTCTTTTTGTAGGACAAAATAATCTATAATTTTTATATTTTTTAAAAATTTAATATTCATTAATATATATGCAACATCTATATTGTCTATTTAAAAATTTGTTGCATGCCTTCACTCTTAAAGTATTGAGTTAAATTGAATAAGGCAGTGTATTCAACAAGCACTAAGATGAAATTTGTATCTATCAAAATAATTTTAAATATTTGTATTGAGATTCACATGACAAATATGGAAAAGAATCTCTTGTTAAAAAAAATGAGAAAAAATAACACAAAGAGATTGAAATGTGGATTTATAAATACCACCCTTATTTAAATGCTTTTAAACCTATTTTAAAAAAATTTAGCTGAAAAACACTCATCTAACATTACTTTTACAATAACCATTATCACTTAAATGCTGCTATGAACAGAATAATTATGTTCATTGAATGTTATTCTAATTTAATTAAATTTAAATTACTTTAAATTACTTGTAAATGGTATCTTCATATTTACCATTTAACGTTTGGCATTTTGAATCAATGTGATGCAATGAATTAAGGAAACAAAGCATCATTTCTCTCCTGATAATGTACTCAAGACCATAATTTGAAACCTGTTTTATATCTGAGATACTTTGGGGTAGTTGGAACTTGTCAGTAAACATCTTTTTTGAATGAGTTTCTGTTTTTACTCAGCACTTATATCTTTAAAATGCTCTATTGAAGGCCAATGCATAATCTTAGTGCGTGTGTTGCTCACAAAGGAAATAAGAAATTCTAATAAAAATAAACTAAATTAGTTTTTCAGGAAAATTGAAGGGAATGGCATTTCAACTTACTAGTAAGAGATTATGTTGTATAAATTGATTATATAGAAACCTTGATTTAAAAGTCATTCTTATAAGATTTTAATCCTACTTTTTAGTTGGAGGTGCAATCATTCCTCAAGACACATAAGATTCTTCCCAGGAATACATTATTAAATATTCAATATATTAATTCTGGATTTAATTATTGTATTGCTGTATTTTCCCCTAAATTAAAAATACTTTAAAGAGTCGTATTATAGCACAAAAAATTTGATCACTCTAAGTTTTTTAAAAATGTAAACTGATATTTGACACCTATATACAATTCTTCTAGGATTTACATGACTTATGAATATTTCTTTGGCACAAAAATTAAAGTTATTAGAAAATTTATTGATAGCAGTTATTTTCTCTTTGTAGCTCAGTCATTCAATTCTTATTTCATTCATAGGTCAAGTTCCTTAGCACATATGCATGTACTCTAAAGGATGGGGTGAGGGTTGGACTCAAGCGTATTAGTTAATGAGAATTAGATCATCCTTAGATCTTAAATAAAAATAGTAAAAACAGATGGGAAGTATTTTTGTTAAAATTAAGTATTTCAAACTTAGAGTGTTAACACTAAAGAATATGTGGCAGTTGTATTTTGAATTAAGTTAAAAAAATACACAGACACACACAAATGCATGCCTTAGTGTTTTTGGAAGAAAGTAGAGCCCAAATTGTGGAGGATTTTGCTCAAAGGCCCCCTATTCCAAAAGAAATAGCTGGGAGGTTTGTGGGACACGTAGAGAATCAGGTACTTGGAGCCATTTCCACCACAGAGTATCTGCAGCAGCCATGAGGTTGCAATCAGAAAATCACTGCTGGGCACCTGCTTTTGTGCAGTTTACTAGCATATTCTCCTCCCCCTCCTTCTGCTCCTTCTCCTCCTCCTTTTTCCCCTCTCATCCATAATTTTTTCTCTTAATCACTTGTCTTGATTAATAAATCAAATGAAGGCATGTTCTGAAGGAGAATATTTTTAAGCTGTCAGTCATAGAGAACAGTTCAGTGAAAACTGTATTCTGTTCACCAAAAAACCATCCAGGAGGCATGGGCTATTAATATATGCAGATCCCGTAAGGAAAGTGATTTCCTAATCCAGCAGGACAAACTAAAGCCTAGAAACACATAGAACATGAAACGAGGATAAAGATGAATCACCCAGTAAATTGATGTAAAATGACTGAAAACACACAATTAATATGGTGGCAGCACTATTTTGCTCTTATTTCAAAATGGCTCACACATTACATGAAGCTTTTGTGAGCATTGCATTGTAGGGTTTGCTGCCTAAATTCTGGCACTCATCTTTTCATGTTTCAGGCCCATAATACATACAGGATGTGTTCTTAGCTAAAGGGAGACAGAAGAATCATAATATGTACAAAGTGAAGTATCAGCTGGTTTGAAAATATGCTGGGACCTCCTGTAATCTAACTAAATGGAATAGAGCTTGGTAATCAGAGCAGGCTTCTTCTTCAGTTCAAGACAGAGAAGGTAGAGTGGGCTCATGCCTTCCAGACTCACTCCCTTGAGGGAACTCTTACAGGAAAAGAAAATCTTTGCCTTTCTTACAGATTGCACAAGACAGACAGTAAAAAAAAAAAAAAAAAAAAAAAAAAAAGTGCAGCCACTGCTGGTGTATGAGATAGATGTTGTACACACATGAGTCAGGTTTTCCTCAGTCAGATCATGTGCTGCTTTGCCTAAGGATGGAAACACCACGAGGTGGAGAGGCAGAAATTGACTCTTGGAACCTCTCTGCAGAGGTAGAAGAGGAAGATTCTATTTTTTTCTCCACTAATTAATGTCTCATTTCACTTTGTAAAAGTATGTGTCATTTAATCTATTATTGGATTTATGAATCAAGTTTATAAATCAAGGGGGGGAAAAGCAGCGGTGGATACTATGCCTGCCTTCATACGGCCTTTTACCTAACACCTGCTTCTGCTTCTGGATAGCCTCGGATGAAGTAAAATTTTTAAAGTTAAGTTTTTGCCCGAGGCCATTTCTTAACTTATCAACTGTTTTCCAGCTGGAGAAATGGGAAACTATAAAGTTAATGTTTCTAACCAAGCAAGTCCTGGGCTAGAAAAGTGTCTTCTAGAAGTTTCTTGAAAAAGTAACAATTTCTTCATCAGTTCCTCTCCCTGCATCTTAGCAAATGAAACTAAAATTGGCAGTTAACATCCTGCTGGAGAATCTCTTTATATACCTATTTGTTTGGCATATTTTCGATCTTCTGTGTTACTGTAGATAACTATTGTATATTATATGTCTCTCTTTCTTCACCTTCCAATAGCAATTTCTTTTCCCGCATTCCACACTCCACCACTAATTAGTTTACTATTACTTTAACTTCCAATCACAGCTTTCTAACCATCTTTCCTGCTGTTACTTATTAACAGTTCCAAAAGCCAATGCCATGCATTTCAGATTTTATTGCAACAGTCATTCCACTAACTTCATTAATTTCTGATTATTTCATTATCGTGATTAATAACTTACTGTGATATAACAAATCATATGGAAACATAGGGTCTTGAAACAGTAAAGGTTTATTATTTTTCATGCTCCTGAGGATTGACTAGGCACAAGTGGTGTTGGTTGTGATGACTCATAGGACTCCATTCACTTAGGGACTCAGCTGACCTGAAATATCCAGGGAGACTTCCCTTCCATGTATGAAGTATTAGCGCAGGTCATTGACTGCTTGGCTCTCTTCTATGGGGTTTTTTTCATTCCACATGATAGCTCATCATCTAATTATTTAACCTTCTTTATAAGGTTGAAGCTTTGAAGAAAGAGTTGTTTTAAAATGCACCTGGGAGCAGTACCTGGGTGGCTCAGTTGGTTAAGCAACTGCCTTTGGTTCAGGTCATGATCTCAGGGTCTTGGGATCCAGCCATACATCAGACTCCCTGTTCAGCAGGGAGCCCCCTTCTCCCTCTCTCTCTGAAGCTCCTCCTGCTTAGGCACTCCTGCTCTATCTCTGTCAAATAAATAAATAAAATCTTAATAAAATAAAATAATAAAATAAAATAAAATAAAATGTACCCAGGATCTGTTTTTATTCAAGTAGGCAGAGTCCAACAGATCAGAAGACCACTCCTTTGAAAATAGTTCTTAAGTGGAATGCCCACATGGGGAAGCATTAGGGTCAGTCAGGAGGCAGAAGATGCCAAGGGAAAACATGGGCAGAAAACTATATTGTGTTTTTTTTGTGTGTGTGTGTTTTCTTTTTTTTGTAGGAAGGAAAGGGTGTCAGGATAAGCAGATTTAAGTTTGGATAATTTGAATAAATCTGGTGGGTTCTGTACATGGGTGTGGTCCCTAGTTGTCCAGTACCTTGCCTTGGGGTGATTTAGGGTAGAGGTATGGTGTCCCCTACTACAGGGACAGATGGAGATATGGACTCAGATTTGGTTGGTTTTCATATCAAAGATACACTCTCAGGCAAGAGAACCCCCTGATAAACATTATGTGCATTAAACACCACTCAGAATCTGTTCGTGAGGGATCCTACCTATGAAAAACATTATTTCAAATTCATTTCAGTTAGTTAAAGTAATTCATTTTTTTCAAATTTTTATTAAATTTTAGTTAATTAACATATAGTGCAATACCGGTTTCAGGAGTAAAGTTTAGTGATTCATCACTTAGTTAAAGCAATTCAAAAAGTCTTCCCACATTCAAAGAGATGGCAAAAATGGACTTCACTTCTTTAAAGAAAGAGCATCAACAGCGATCTGCTGTCAGAGTTTACATCTCCTACAGACACCAAGATTTTAGTGCAAGGTTATGTCTTCTGACACAGAGAGTTGTTTCCCAACTAAGTAATAGTTTTTGATATGTTACTGAAACTTACTGGAGTCAAGAGACTGAGAGTGGGATACCGAGTACCTAAGTGACCAGAGCTGGTCATGGTATTGTCAGAGCCACAAAATAGTTAGGCCAGCAGAGATACTAGTAATCAAACCCATGATGGAAATGATATAGTTTGGATAGTTCAGACAGATCCAGAGAGAGCAGCAAGCCACTGTGGGCAGCTGAAACAGACGGGTCAGACTCCCATCTCACCAACATCTTTTGATCTGTTCACCTCTTCTTAGACTTCACCTGTGCTTCCTTGTGTGGTTTCTTATATGCACTTAATGGAGGAAGTTAAAAATTCTGTATAGGTCGTAAAATTGCTCAGTGTGTTAGAACAGGAAACAAATCACTGCTGCATTATTGCCTTACTTAATTATAATCCTAGCAAACATTAGGAATGGAAAATCCTCCCTGTAAGCCATATTCTTTTTAATAAATCTTATGTAGTTGTGTATGTAGCTTGATGAAGACATATATATGGATTCCTGGACAATGGTGGTTGGCTTAATTCATAAGTAAAAAAAAACCTAGAAAGAATATTACTAGAAGTTTGGAGACAAAACAATTTAGAGAAGAATAAGGATACGTATTAATGGGAACATACTATGTGGATCTTTGAATCTTAAAGCAATGCTTCTGAGAAAGGGGAATGTCATTTGAGATGAGTTATTTCAAAACTGACTGGTAGAATTTATATGACAGATCAGTGAATATTGTCTCCATGGTGCAAAAAGATGAACATGATGTAAGAGCACAGAAGCATGGCTCCTGCCAATGCTGATTCTGGATCTTTCAACCACAGAAACTTATGCTGCATTCTACTCTGCAGAACAAAGTCTCCTGAGAAGTCCAGGT
Organism: Lontra canadensis; assembly: GCF_010015895.1. Classification (NCBI taxonomy): domain Eukaryota; kingdom Metazoa; phylum Chordata; class Mammalia; order Carnivora; family Mustelidae; genus Lontra; species Lontra canadensis. The sequence continues at coordinate 19,293,402 of NW_022631023.1, forward strand.
AGCCACAGTATCAACTTGACTACAGCTAAGTTATTCTATCTTTGAGAAATTGGAAATTTATTATTCCTGGAATTAACACCTGTTTCTCATATGGGTCTGTCCTTCTTGCTGACTGCGTCTCTGCCATCACCGAGGTAAGAACTGATGATTATTTAATTGTGTGGGACCTTATATTACTTCGCATTACATCAGGGGACCCATTTAATGGAAGAGGAGGTTCAACATGAAAAAATGATTATGTTATCCACTGGTCCTACCAAATAGTACATCCCTGATAAGCACCTGAACTATTAGAATATTGCAAAGGACCATCAAAGCCCAGATAAGGATTCAGCTGGTTCAGTTTGGGGACAATACTCAGAAAATTTAGTTTAAAACTTTCTAGATTAGTTACAGTCATTGAGCCAGTGACATGGTATTGGTATTGGGTACCCAATAACTAGAAAATATCATACATGGGTCCAAAAAGCAAGTGTGTGGAAGTAGGATCAGCCCTTCTCAACAACATTCCCAGTGACTCACTTGTAGAATTATGCTTCCTATCATGGCAAATTTCAGCTTTGTTGCACTAGAACTCCTACTTCCAAGCAAAGATAGTTTTACTGGGTGGAAGTAGAGATAGGGTTTCTTTGGAATGTGAAGCTGTGATTGCCTCATGGTCATTTGGAGTCCCAATAATAGCAGAACCACAGATTTTTTTTTTTTTAAAGGGTCACCCCTGGGTGGCTCAGTCAGTTAAGTATCTGACTGGCATCATTTCAGCTCAAGTCATGTTCTCAGGGTTCTGGGATCAAGACCTCGGTCAGTCTCTGCACTCAGTGGGGAGTCTGCTTGAGATTCTCTCTCTCCATTTCTCCTCTTCCTCTGTCCTTCCTCTGCTTGCTCTCTCAAAAATAAATAAATAGTTTTTTTTTTTTTTTTAAGTTACTGTCAATAGTTAGACTTCCTGATGTGGATTGGAGCATGTCTAGAAAACAGAGGTTACAGAGGTTACAGTGTTGCTCATCTGCCTGATGGTAATAATCAATTGGAAATTGCAGTAACCCCAACCTTGATAGAGCAAGAAAACAAATGAGTCGTACCATTTAGGGATTAAGCTCTTACTACCCAATCATCCAAGCAGCCTAGATCAGCAGCCATGCTGGAGTAGGTGATGGGAGAAGGAGATAATGATCCTTTATGGCCTCCCATAAAACATATTGCAATCACCCTCCGATATTAAATGTTTTCTCTTTTTAAAAAATGCATTTAACCATCACCTTGAAAAAACAGTAAGAGAGAGGACTTTTGAAGCCACAGGAAACCTTTGAGAGTAATACTTATGTTCATTATTTTGATTGCAGTGATAATTATATACACATTGCATATGTCAGCATTTTTCAGATTGCAAAATTTAAGTAGAGTTATTGTACTATACGTCGATAATAACTAATCCATTCATAAAAAAGGGACAATATATTTAATGCACACATGTAAAATAAACATTCATATATGTATATATGAATGTCTTTATCTTTGTAAATATCTTAAGTCTTACTCATCCTTGCAAGTTGCTGGCAAGATACTATATGGCAAGAAGAACTTACTTGCCATTACTATGTCACGACACATTGACAATCTAGAAGCCTAACATTAATGTTTAGGATTTCTGATACCTTAACTTTATTGATGTTCATGAACATGAAACAAGTGACAATGCCACCAAATGATGCTTTATTTTGATTATATGGGATTGTTATAAATAAATGTATCTGCTTCTGATTTCTTCCTACTTACAAAGTTGTTGTTTGACAAGTAGTAAGGACAAATGAATCAAATAAATTTAGAAAACAATGACATTCTAAAGATCATTAAATCACCCTCATGATACAAAGGAAACTATGACATAGAAGCAGTGAATTTTTTTTTGTGTGCCATGATTACACATTTTATAGCATCCAAAGTTAAAATGCAGCGTTTAAGTTGTTCTATCAAGTGATCCTTCACTACTTCAAACAGATAATTTTATTTGTATGACTTACATGGAACTAAAGAGTTAGTCATTCCATTGAATGGAAGGATAGCAAAAGGTTGATGGATATTCTTAAAACAACTGTGGAGCTGATACAAATATTCAGAGAGGAAGTGCTTTGGTTGTTTTCAAGAGGTGTGTGCCTCATTTGTTCTTATCTTTACTTAGTTCTCTGTAATGGAAGTTACTATGTGTGTTCATTAAAAATGACTGGAAAGAATTTAGCTAGGATTTTGTGGAAATAAATTCAATCCATAAACGATGCATAAGAAATTAAGAAATACATTTTTGTATGTGCTTCCAGAGATGGGATATTTACAATAGCTTTTAACAGCAGAAGCTACATGGTATGCTAGACTGTAATTAGAGTACTCCTGAGCAAAAATATAATTGCACTCCCAGCATCCTGACATAGCAGGGAGATGCAGCAGGTGGACAAGAAACACTGCAATATGCCAGTGAGAAACAACATTTCACTGAACACAAGAGCACATATCATGCAAGTGAAATAAGATAAATGAAAGGAGAGCATGAATGTAGCAGTTTCAGTTTATTAATTAGGTTACATTTATGCTTCAGTGATGCTGCAATTGCCCACCCCAACCTCCTGGAACCCAGTGTGCAAATGCTCTCATGCTCCTAGTAGCTGTTAAGGGTGTGTAATATGTGCATCCTACTGAGACATCGTTACAATGTTACAACAGTGTCCATAGAACAGCATGTTTTCAAAAATTTATAATGTTTTCTTTTGTAAAAGAAGATATTAATGAATCCATTACAGCTTTTTTAGAAGTTAAAAATAATTCGCATATAATTTCTAATATCTGTCACTAAGATTCAGATTATTAAACTTGTCTAGTTACATTGTTTAGCAAAATTACTTAATTACTTTTTTAATATACACACACTATTCACACAGCGCCTATTGGCAACTTAAATGCTGAAAACTATCTCTGTACAGGTATATGGAGGTGCTGAAAAGAATCATGATAACTTAATAATTTAGAAACATAATTTAAGAACATAAAATTTGATTCAAAGTTGATTATTGTGCCCTTTGTGACACAGTATATACATGAAATCATGCATTATTTTCTATTTGTCTTTTTCTTCAATATTTTGATGATGAGCATTTGATATATATTGGATAGACCAATCCAATGACACCACACAAATATGTCATGGCAGCTGAAATGCCAGGTAAAAGGTTTGGAAACGTATGCTCAGTATAAGTTGTAATCATGGCATTACTATCAGTTGTGAAAAACAAGTAAGCCTTTGACACTTCTATCAAGGAAATTAAATGAGAAATTGTATGTTCAGATATTGAGAGCAGGGCCTAGATCATAGGAAATGTTCAGTAAAAATGTAAATTGCTATTGTTACTATCATTGTGGATGGATTTGTGTTAACTCTAAATTGTTTCTGATTTATTTGAGTGGAAATAAATGCGAATTTATTAGATATTGTTAGTTACTAATTTTTAAAATGAAAATTTAAAATGGAGCAGACATTTTTTTTTTTCTCCCTGAAAGAAGACAGGTAGATGTCCAGCAGGTACATAAAAATGTGGTCAACATCATTGATCATCAGGGAAATATAAAGCAAAACCATAAAGAAATATCATCTTATACTTGTTAGAATGGTTATCATCAGAAAGAGAAGAGGTAACAAATTTTGTCAAGGATGTGGAGGAGCATCTTTGTGCACTGTTGGTGGGAATGTAAATTGATACAGCCATTATGGGAAACAGTATGGATGTTGTTCCAAAAAAATTAAAAATAGAACTACTATATGAGGGGCCTGGGTGGTTCAGTCAGTTAAGCAACCAACTCTTGGTTTCAGCCCAGGTCATAATCTCAGGGTTATGAGATGAAACCCCACTTTAGGCTCCAAACTCAGTGTGGAGTCTGCTTGTCCCCCTCCCTCTGCTCCTCCTTCTGCTATCTTTCTCTCTCTCACAGGTAAATAAATAAAATCTTAAAAACAAACAAAAAGCAACTACTAGATTATACAGCAAATCCTCTTCTGAGTATTTATTTAAAGTAAGATTATCATCTCAAAGAGATACCTGAACTCCCATGCTCATTGCAGCATTATTTATAACAACCAAGACATTATTCAGCCATAAAAAAGAAGGAAGTTCTGCCATTTGAGAACATGGATGGACCTTGAGGGCATTATGTTAAGGGAAATAAATCAGAGACAAACATTGTATGATCTCACATATAGGTGGAATCTGAAAAAGCCAAACTCATAAATACAGAGAATAGATTCATGATATAAACTTCGAGTTTTAAAATTAAGTCTAAGGTTGTAATGTACATCATGGTGACTATAGTTAACAATACGGTATTGTATTTTTGAAACTTACTAAGAAAATAGATGATAGAAGTTCTCGTTGCAAGAAAAAAATATAACTATGTGAGGGAGTGGATAATAAATTATCATGGTAATCATTTCACAATATACCCAGATATCAAATTATTTTGTTGTATGATTTAAGTGAACACAATGTTATATGTCTGTTTCATCTGAATAAAACTGGAAAATTAAACATTTTTATTTCTCATTCTCAAACATCTGGAATCATTTAATTGAAAAGCATTCTGACACTACAAAATAGCGTATTAGAAAAACCCTGCTGTTTTGGGATTGTATACTTTAGACTTTTGAATTCAATTTCCGTCACATGCGAAGGTTGAGGTGAAACTTTAAGCAGTAATTCCTTCTTGAAATCCTAGTCTTTGTTACTGAATGGTAGGTCTCTGTTTCTTCTGATTCTACATGTTCTATATTTGAGGTGTGTACAGGTAAATACATATAAACTAGTAAAATATTTTTCAATTTCATGTATATATACATATAAAATATATATATACATTATACAATTTTATGTCAGTTATGTAACATTTTCCGATACTTGAAAGCACTCCTTATTGCAATGGAGATATTCTAATGTGAATCTAACTACAAACAGAATTATAATTCTTTTTCTTGAGTATAATATAAGTAATTAATCAGATTTCATTTTTGACTTTTCTCTCCTTTTTTGTCAATAGCAATAAATGCAACCTATCAAAATAGTAAGCAGTAAGAAGTGTGACATTAGACATATCAAAGATGGGCCACTTTTTCATACTTACCATGTTCTGAAGAATTTTCAGACCTGTTTATTTCTCCCTGACCTCTCTAACATCACTTTGTCAAATCTAAATGCCTCTTATTTAACCAATGCAACAATAGTTAAAGGCATAGTATGGATTTGTTTTGTTGTCACTCAGAATTACACATGACTTAAAACTTTTTAAAAAAATCTTTATTGTGTTTTCTTTTCTTGTCTACTGCTTTGAAGAAACACTGTGGGCTTAATTTTTTCTTAAGGCCCAAAATGAATAAGCAGTAATTTAGGAGGAGAAAATAGTTCCTTTTCCTTTCTAAAAGCTCACAAAAATGATCTTAGGCTGAATGAGTGATAAAAGTATCACCCCCATGTTTAATTTAGTGAGTGTATTGATCGAACACAGTAGACAAATCTTTAAAACAGCCAATTGTTGTACTCCCCTACCAAGACCCGAAGCAGATGGAGAATAAGATTACATGATTAAGGACTGTGCCCCTGAAAAATATTTCTGTATTCTCCTGTGTTTAGTAGTGTTCCAAGGACCCTGGTTATTCTGATTAAGTAAAATTATTTTAGTTGTTTAATTTGAAAAATGTGTTTGTAAATGAAAAAGTAAAACAATTAAGCAGCCAATACAAGGTGGGCAGGAAATATTCAAAAGCTTTTCTGTTCTGATCCCAGGCTGAACGATTTTCTGTAAAAGAGTAGCAATCGAGCAGAAAGGGCTTGTCTAAATGAATAATATACCAAGTATGAGATTAAAATAACAATTATAAAGAACAGGGTTTCTTTGCATTTTCCATGCACTACGTGTCTTCCAATGAGAAGGGTACCTTAATGACATAGACAATTTATGTCAACAAGATGATGAAAGTTATTTGTTTGTGCATTTATAGTACCCTTAAGGACTACTATTTTCCTACTAGGTAATAAAGCCAGTGTGGTGATGAACTCCACAGGGACAAATGGTTTGTATAAAAAGGCAAGGATGATCACTGCAGTAATATTGAAGAAGAAACTGCTGCTCCTTCTTTCTTTCTATCAGTTCTAATGTTCGCTTTTCACTCTAGTGTTTTCTTTTTCTTTCTTTTTTTTTTTCTTTTTTTTTGGCCGGGCAGGATTCTAACTTCTGAAAACTTTTTTACTCCAAACTTCTCCCCCTTGGTCAAGGGAATGACTGTAACTGGGCAATGTGTCTCAAAGGACCAACAAACTGCTCTGTGGTCCAAGAATGCCACAGTTGTTCAGAACAAGACTCTTTGTTATGCTGAAGGAGGGAAATTTCATTTTATTCATAATCTGGAAAGAATAAAATCAAGGGAAGTACTAGATTTGTGTTTTCACTTGGTATTTGTGTCAGAGGAATGGCTACAACACTCATTAGAAGATAATGTCCTCACTTGGCAGTGTTCCATGTATAATCTTTAGGGCTGTGAAAGTTATAAGATTAGTGGAAGAGAAGAAATGGGTGTATTATTAACCATAATTCCTTAGAATGTGACAACTTTAAAATCATCACAAAGCTGCGTTTGGGCTCAGGAGAGATGGGTAGTGTTCTATGGGGTTTTACCGAACTATTCAGTTAGTTTTTGAGAATAGTTGGCTAAAGACAGATTTCAAAAGAGGGAGGAATTGTTTGAGGGATTTAACAGCTTTTTGTTTGGTAATATAGTCTTATGAAGGGGGCTAAGGAAGTATTTAAAGGTTAAGATCATACAAATATCAGAGGTGGGGAAGAAAAGTCACATCGCCAGAGTAATGTTGAGGAGATGGGTGACTAACTGGACATTTTTCAGTCCTTCACAACCTCTCACAGTTTCTTCTTTTGGTCAAAGGAGAGATTGAGAGTCTCATCATATGACAAATTTTGTTGGTTCTTCCAAATCCCTACCACTAGTATCAGTGGAACCCCCTGGGTTCATTGATGATGGCCATTATGAGGGCCTTTCATGACTTTCACTTGTCATAGCTGAATTCCAATTATTTATCAAATAAGCTGCTATTTGGAATATTTTAAGTCTCTGGAGAACATTGCAGGAAAAAAGAAACCTGTGACTATAAGGACAAAATTAGAATTCTTAGAACGCCTTGAAATATTCCTTTAGGCCAAGATTCTTCCCAACAGAAATCACTCAAGAGAACATATCCTATCTTAATCCCAAGTCTGTAAGGATATGAGGCTTGATGTCACTAGACTTGTGTACAAAGAAGTCCTCCTTCTGACATACAGTGACAGGTTAAAGTGACTTAAGAATATAATTTAATAATTAAAAACCTGAAACCAACAGAAAGATGGAAAAATAAGCATGAAAGAAAAAAAAAAAGAGAGAGATAAAAGAGAGCATGGCAGTCAGTGGGTACTAGCACCTCAGACTCTCTATATGAAGGTTTGGGCAGAAAAAGTTCATATTTAATCATTTAATAATAAGGTTCTTGAGAACACTGTTTCTTTCATGATGGTTTCGCCTCTGGAGACTCCTGAAGAAATCTGCTTTAGATCAAGCAGAAATCTGGGAGATGAGGGTGGGAAGTCTTTTTAACTGGGAGACATAAATTCACTGGAATTTTACTGATGTGTTTGTGGTTCACAGTAATATCCCTCCAGTAAGACTCAGGAAGACTTTAACATTCTTCTTCTCAGTAAACCAGATATCCAGGCTCAAGGTCATGTGATCTGCCACTATGATGCTGTTTAAGTGTGCTATATGAATTGATCATTTGACTTGATCATGAAACACGTTCATGGGGCAATGCTGTGTTTAATTATTTTTTTTCTAGAATTCTTCACTTATTCCATTAATTGCCTTTACTTCTTCACAAGTCCTCATAAAATTTACTATAAAATAGTTTACTTTCTGCAAGTAGGTCATTTGTCATTGTTTGGAAAGACATAGTTTCTTTCAATAATCTCTCTAATCCTCCATCCACATTCAATGCAAATTAAAAAGAAAATGACACATAAGCATGGCATTCCTAAACTACATATGTTTAATTTACTTGGCTTTCAGTTTCAACAATCATTATTTCCAGGTAACTTTTTACATATATTTTTTTACCTTTTATTGCTTTCTCATCATTTCTCTTTTTTTTTTTTAATTTTATTATTTTTTTTAATTTATTTGACAGACAGATCACAAGTAGGCAGAGAGGCAGGCAGAGAGAGAGGAGGAGGAGGCAGGCTCCCTGCTGAGCAGAGAGCCCGATGTGGGACTCGATCCCAGGACCCTGAGATCATGACCTGAGCCGAAGGCAGAGGATTTAACCACTGAGCCACCCAGGCGCCCATCATTTCTCTTTTTTGTATACTGTTGTTTTACTACTTCAAATTATTATGCCAATTTCAAATAATCTAAGACTTTTTACTTTTATCTAAAAATACTATAAGAATAGGCTAATAGTGAAGTAGTAATGACTAGATTAGACTTTTATGGCCAAAAACTAAGTTTTTCAATGTATGTATATCTGTGTGTGTTTAGTGTTTAATTCTATATTACACAATAAAATAACTTTATTGTACAAAAAATAAAGTACTTATTAGCACAGATCCCTTGGGATATCTGAACAAGTTATCTGCCTAGATCATATAAATGGAGACTCAAAGCTGTTTAGATTTTAAACAAAATTAGATTAAACCTTCTACTATGGAGTTCCGGATGCAGAATTATTAAAAATTATTTTGTAAATGACCAATTATATGAAGAGTATTATAACCTTCTTTATCCTTGATGAACTATGTAAAACATACTTATGGATCTTTCAAAATTCAGTTAAAAGCTCCTCTTATGGGGAAATTTCTATGACTCATTTACTTTCCACACCCTTCCCTTGTGCTCATTTATCTATAGTGATCTGAAACTCACAGGATTTTAGTCTCCTGCACTAAAAGTTAATTTTCTTGACTCTAACTCATTACTTGATTTTACGTGCTTGATGCGTATAACAGGGGATGAATACTGAAATCTCAGTAAATACTTACTCAACAAATGGATAAATAAATTAAGGTGATCTATATATATGGAACCTATGCATAAGAATGTGGTCATCATTTTTCTTCTTTCTCTCACTCTCTCTTTTTCTTCTTTAAGATTTTATATATTTGAGAGAGAGAGAGTGAGTGCACAAATAGGGGTGGAGAGCAGAGGGAGAGAGAGGAGGAGAGAGACGAGCAGACTCCATGTTAAGTGGGAAGCCCAAAGGGGTTCCATTCAAGGACCCTGTGATCATGACCTTGAGCCAAAGTCAGACATTGAACTGACTCAACTACCCAGGCACCCCAATAATGTTGTCATCATTTTTCTTTGTGTGCAGGTTTAGCCATAGCCTACAGTAACAACAGTAGCAATAACAACAAATGATTTTATAGTAGAGTGGATCCCAATTTCTCTTCTTTGATGACCCTCAATCCTCTCTATCTTTTGTGCAACACTCAAGTGACCAACCTACTATATTTGCACCAGTCACTTCTTTGACACATCAGACATTTCTTTATAACTAGAAGATGTCATTCATTTTTGTTTGTTTTTCACATTTTGTTTTGTTTTGTTTTAAGCCCCTGTATTAATTCCCTTTGGATTTTTGCATGGTTTTTTGTTTGTTTGTTTGTTTTTAAGATTTTATTTATTTATTTGAGAGAGAGAGTGACAGAGATAACACACAAGCAAGGAGAGGTGGGCAGGGAGGGAAAAGCAGACTCCTTGCTAAGCAGAGATTCTGATGCAGAGCTGGATCTCAGGACCCTGGGATCATGACCTGAGCCAAAGGCAGACATGTAACTGACTGAGCCACCCAGACACCCCTTCTCGTGTGTTTTTATCTTTCTTAATTTCACTGTTAGGGTTTTTGCCTTTTGTTATTTTACAATTTTGATGAGTTAATGATTCTATACCATGTATTCTATACCATGTACACCATGATTATATACCAGGTAATGTAAATATAATATTTATATTATATATAAACTTCACAAAATGAAGTTTATATATAATATACAAAGTCATTATACAAAATTCTTCATTTATCTTTGATTTTTTCTCATCTTTCTGTTTTCATAACTTATCAAAAATGATAATGAAATTATCTTTTTTGTAAATTGTAGTACATGAGTATTGCAAAAATGCATTACACATGAACACCACTTTATTTTGTAACTTGACTGTCTTTTATACATTTTGTAATATACTAACTCATGATATGCCAAACAATATGTTTGATATTTAATCAGGTCCACCTTTGAGAGCTAAGCAATAATACTATGTTTACAGACCAATTTTTGTCTTTTACAGAATAGATATACTCTAAAACTTACAAGGCTTCATCCAAAGGATATTTCAGCATGCTCTATAAGAAATGTTTTATTCTCAATCATTTGAAATCTTAATTTACAGAATTTAACTAAGCTCAATAATTATTGTTGATCTTTTCTTTTACCAATTATTATAATTTATGAGCTATGTTCTTTATGTTTTGATATTTATTTGGATGGATGTACAAATAGATACATAGTTAGAGATGACACATAGATACATAGGTAGTGAAATTCAAATAAAAAATAATTTTTCTACAAATGTATTCTATAATTGCCTTTTAATAATATTTCTCAACACATTTCATTTATTATCCCTTTCCTTTTCAGGATCATTAGAGAAATTTAACTTTGTGATTACATATAAAATATATTTGTCAGTAAAAAATTGTGTGTATGATTGGAATTATTAGAAAATTCAAGAAAGTCACTCCTAAATTAGATAACCATCTCAAGACAGGACTTGAATAAAAACTGCTATACAATGTTTGAATGGCATAAGAAACAATAGAGATTTAGAAAAGTCCTAAACTAATTTTTAAAGATACAAATGGAATATTTTGCTCATTTTAAGCATATACCAGGGGTTCCAAAGTATGACACTAATATGAATTCAAATTTCCAAAGTTACAGAAAAGTTCATGTATTCATTTTATCTCCAATTAAAAACAAAATATAACTCACTGAGGACCTGCATGTTTTTTTCTTTTAAATTTTGGCTTACAGTAAGTTTCTGCATTATTTCTGGTCAAAATTCTATGGGTGAGGTAGATAGAGTCTTTCCCAATGGAAATTAAATGTACAGCTTAAAAACTTCAAGGCTTATCTTACGGTTCTATTCTATTCTTTGCCGTGAAGTGGTATGTATCTCAGCAGCCACACTCTGGCTTCCTGCTGCCATTACAAATGTATCTGAAGCCAATTCCCATGTAGAAAAATAGCTCTAGGACTGACATATTACAAGTAATATAAGAAGTTAGTGTTTGGTGAACTGCCACAAAAATAAAATATTTCTCCCTCAGTCACCACTTCTCTGAGAATGTAAGGGAATAGAAATTGAATGCAGATTACTTAATATGAATTAATTCAATTTAATAATGTATAATTTCATAAATGTTGCATCAAAATGCATCTGTATATCCTATAGAATATTTAATGTACATATTTTTTCACAAGATATACTTAGCAATACCCTTAACAAAAAATGCATAGGTACATCGATTTGCTCTGGAACAGAGTCCAGAACCAAAGGAGTCTATCAAGATTGGGGGAGGGGTGGGTAAGAAAGTAAAGGAGCTTCTAGGAGCACTGGAATACAGATTATTTTTAGATGTGTCTAAATTCGTGTTTGGCACCTCTTTACCAAGTTACAAGTTTTGTTACAGTTGCTTTCTTGGCATCTTCCCAGGATAAGATAGCAGATATATTTTCAAAAGGAAATAAATAACTGTGAGTGATGCATGCTGAAGGTTGTTGACAGACTACTTTTTCTGTCTTTACAATAACGTTGTCATGGAATGAAGAATGACCCAATTTCTTTAACATTTCAGATGTTACTTTTGGGTAAAAATTAACTTTTATAAAGAAACAACTCATCCACTTGAGTAGGCATCCTTGAGTGAGACAAGGCAAAAAGATTCTGAATCTATAGAAAATATAAGTAGATACAAATTTTCCCGAATTTTTAGAAACAATGTAATCAACATAAAGGTGGGGCCAACCTATAGATATAAATCTATAATACCACTTGACCCTAATTTGAGCTAAAGCCTTATGCTGATTCCAGTATGGGATGGTGGAGGGCACAACAGCAGATGAACCTGAGAGAGTACTAGAATATGTTATTCAGGGCACCTGGGTGGCTCAGTGTGTTAAGCCTCTGCCTTTGGCTCAGGTCATGATCCCAGGGTCCTGGGATCGAGCCCCAGATCAGGCTCCCCGCTCAGCATATTGATCAACTGAACAATAGTCATCAAAACCCAAAGATCTCTGAATTATTCTATTGAAAAATATCTTTCAAGGTCAGATTTTCCTTCAAAAGATTTTATTTTTTAAAATCTTCACAAGTTCACAAATACTAGACATTTGTGTGTGTTACAATTGTCCTATAGCTAATAAATAATGTTTCTAGGCTAATGCTTTTATTTGTTTAATTGGATTTAATATGTTTTTATATTTATATTTTCACTTGATTATTTCATTAAGCATGTATTCATTTACTTATCCATGTGTCTTATTTATAAATAAATATTTAAATGTAAATATGTGGTTTTTCATCCTGAAATAATAAAATGGGACAAATGCTACTGTATCTTTTGCAAATACCAAAAACTTGAAGGTCAGAATTTAGGAAACTAAAAATTTTTTTTGTTTGTTTCTAAAGCTGTGTCATGAGACAGAGTATTTATCCTTCATACATTACCCAGAAGTGTATTTTGATCCATTTTATAATTATCCATAGCATGTGTGTACCACTTTAGTTGAAGATATTTCTTTATTAATTTATTCATCTATTTTTAGGTACTTACTAGAATAAAAAGTATTAAGTGAATATATGACAAAGCACATCATAAACCAACACTTACCTTTCCTTCCCTTAAAAAATAAACCTAAAAGATAAATAACAAACCAAAAAGTCCTGTAGGCATGAAACATCTATTTGAATACTTAATTTTATCTTACTGAAATCACACTAGGTTATAGGTTATTATAAAATGAAAAGCAACAGCTATATTTAAATAGTTCATAATAGATAATAGATGTGCTGTTTTCCTTAGGCTCTTCAGAGGTCTTCTGCTCTTAAGTTTAGTAGCTCCCTTTTCAAAAATGAGTATGTCTGAAACTTTCTGTCAAGAAATATTAAAATCCAAGAACTCCTTGGAAGACAAATAGGTAACCAAATTTGATCATTATAAACTTGGGAAACAGTACACATACATATATACATGTACACATATATATACATGTATATATATACATGCATATATATATATACATGTATATATATGTATATATATATACACATATACATATACCAGTAGAAAAGAGAAAAAAACATGAGTTTTATGTTTAAGAAAATAAATGTTAGTATTTTTGAGTAGAAAATTAAATGTAAAAAGAAAACTGAAAATTCTAGACTAAAAATTAGCCCTGGAATATATAAAAAACCTGAGTCTGTTCATTGGTTCTAGAAAGAATGGCACACTTGTCAGGGCAGCTGTGTATGGGGCTACCACTTCGTTAAGTTTGCTGGAGTTCACTACAACATGTCATGATGTATTTTTTTTTTTTAAGATTTTATTTATTTATTTGAAAGAGCACTGAGGTAGAAGGAGAGAAGAAGCGACTCCCCGTTGAGCAGAGAGCCCGACATGGAGCTTGATCCCAGGACCCCAAGATCATGATCTGAGCCCAAGGCTTAACAGTCTGAGCCACCCAGGTGCCCCTCATTTGATTTTTGTAGTAGCAGACAGGTGGATTAAACAAAACTCAATAGGGATCACCATTTTTGCAACTTTCTGTGCCTTTCAGAAGGGCACTGGTTTCTGCTATTATCCCAGATGCAACATTGCTTTCATTTACTCTCTTGGCTGTGGTGTGAAGTGAAATCTTTTCAAGGTCTTCTTGCCTTTCCTATCACTGTAACTATCAACATTTCAAGGAAATAATGCACGTGTCTCTCAGGGGCTAGCTTTATATTATCCATCTAGATTAAGCCTTTAGGATATAGGGACTGACTTGTGAGTATATGGAGTCACTGCCCCCACTGAGATGAACACATTATTGAGCCAAATTTATTACCTAGTGTCCACACCTATGCTTCTACTCTTAAAAGTGTCTCTGATCACAGTTGGTTTCCCTTAATACCAGTGTCAACCCACACACTGTATCAAAAGATGTGGCCACTTCCTTTTTCACATGTACCTATGACCATAGATCCCTGGGGTGAAGGAATGAAATCATGTTTACTGTGTATCTTTGCTCTGGCAACAGTGCTGTTTCTCAGGAGGACACAGGCCCTGCTTTAATCATTGGACTCTCAGTCTGAGAACTGGCTTAGGTTTAGAAACAAGGTTCAGGGATTAAGACTGTCCATTGGAGGAGCACCTGGGTGGCTCAGTCAGTTAAGTTGTTAAGTGTTTACCTTTGGTTCAGGTCAAGATCCCAGGGGCCTGGGATCAAGCCAGGAGTCAGGGTCCCTGCTCAGTGGGGAATCCTCTTCTCCCTCTGCCCCTCCCCCTGTTCATGCTCTCTTCCTTCTCTCTCCTTCTCTTTTTCTCAAATAAGTAAATAAAATCTTTTTATAAAAGACTGTTCTTTGGAGTAGTTAACATCAACTTTATACTCATCTATTCTAGATATTTTTTGAATATACATACATATACAGAAACCATCATTGGCAGCCTTTCTGTCTTTCCCTGGGAACTATGATGATCTTTTAGCCACCACTATAGATCCCTGCATAACAAGGCCGATGTTGTTTTGTTGGTGCTGCTCTCATGGGAAATATGTTGATCCTTATCTCTTGGTAGAGGTTAAGTTGTACCACCTTGCCTTTGTTGTTCTAGAGTTCCATATCACCATTGACACTAGTTCCAAAATATCATCACCTGTTCATCAATCTTGGCCTACAAACAATAGACACAGTCAAGCCTACAACAAGCACATTTATTATAATCTTAGTAAGGCTAAAACATCCTTTGAATCATCCTAAAATATGCAGTCATTCTAGCATAACCAGTCCCTCAGCCTTTTTATTGGTTTCACATACTCTAGCATGGCCTATCTGGAAGTTTAACTCCATGTACTGTGTTTCATAATATTTCCAGGAACCCTCTCTAGAGCAGACTAGGATTGAGCCCAGATGCTCTGGACAGCCACTGAATTTTGTATTCCCTCCATACTACGAAACTCTGAATCACTTAAATTCTCTCTCATTCTTATAGTCTGTAGCCAGGATTGTTTTTCTGTTTCCTGCTGGTACATATTAGCCAGGTCCAGCAACTCCAATCCTGAATGATCCCTTTCCTCATTAATGGACTCCAGAATTTATGGAAACCATGATTAAAAACTTAATAAAACCTTTTTGTTAAATAGCTGAGAAGGATTTTTGGAGAAGATCTCATGGACAGTTTGGTTTTGCAAAAAATCTGCCTCAGATCCATCCACTTTAGAGTCTCCAGGAGTCGGCTATTGCCTAACAAAGGAAAGCAAGCCCCTTTTGCAGATGTAGAGGGTTCAAGATCTGCTTGTTTCATAGTTTTTAACCCATTCACTCAGGTTTCCCCAATCCAAGCTTCAAGGTCCTATCCCTTGCATTTCTGAGTCTGTTTTTGACTTGCTGAGCAAGCAATTCAATTAGAAGTTCTGTGACTTTTACAGTTAGATCTTGCGTTAAATCATCCACATCGATTTCCCTTCTGTTGCAGGAAAGTATATCTCTTTATGTGCTTACACGAATACTTTAAACCTTTCTACTGTAAATTCAATTACTGATTGGCTTACTTGAGCCTATCATTTTCTTTGTTTAGAACGTAGCAACAATCAATCAATTCCATCCCTTTTGTATTCACCATTCTTCCTATATCTTTCTAATTCTATAGATAGAGTCTGACTCAATAGACCTTATACTTTTATTCCATCCCTGAAGATCACACTTCAGATGATGGCATATAAAATAATGATCAATGGTGAGGCTATAATATACAATATGCCAAAAATCAGTACCATCTCTCCAGCTTCAGGATCATATAAATATATTCCACTCCCTAGAACCACCTCTGTTACCCACTGTCTTAATTCAGACTTCCCAGAAGCAGACATGAGACTTGGACTCATTTGCAAGCCTCTTATGAAGAAGAAACACTGAGAGAGACCAATAAAGGCAGATATGGCAAACAAGATATGGAATGGGAGCAAGTCAAAAGGGCAGACTTCCACAAAGAACAGCTTTATGGTAAACCTGCTGCAAGGCCCTGGGGATATTTGTCATGATATAAGAAAAGGGAGCTGAAACTTAACACAATTCCACACATCGGCTGTGAGTGAAGAGCTCTTTCAGGAGGGATCTAAATTCCCTGGCACTTCAGGGTCATACAAAGTGTTGCCAGATAAGCTCAACCATCCATAGGGAGCTCTCTATGGGTTTTGCTCTAAGAAGCAAAACACAGAATTTTGATACTAAATAGTAGTAACTGGCATGGGAATTAATAAAGGGAATCCTCACTAAAATGGAGTCTGGAGGCCAGCAGGGGGGAGCTCTCACACCCTATCGCTCCTAGTCAAAGGCAGACCAACAGGAAGAGATGTATCTTGCAAATCCATAGTACTTATATTTTACTACCCCAACAAAAGGAAGAAAACTTTCCCCTTCCCTTGGCAATGGCCCAAACGGTGACTGAGTGTCATAACTCAGCCAATGAAAAGTCGTTGTACTTCGAACTCCCAGTTTACTCCAATGGACTTTTAATTTTAACAGCACACAGCTTCTGCCTTTCTTCTATAAAGGGTTGAACCTCTCCTTTCTTCTCTGGACTTGTTTACAGTTTTGCTGTAGTTTGCTCGTCCTGAGTTCCAATTATAAACTATTGCTGAAGTGTTTTGCTGATAAAATGAGTTTTACTGTTAAGGTTAACAGTGGCCAGGAAGAAGTCATATGATAATGAAATGAGTCAGGGCAAGAGCATTGAAGTAATAGGAGGCCTTATGGAAAAAAATCTTTTTTGTTGGAAGTTCTGAAGCACAAAAGGGAGTCAGGTCTCAGACTCATTGGAGGGAGAGCATCCCGGGCAGCAGGAGTAGAAAAGGCAAAGGTCCTTGGAGGGGATCCTGTGTATCAGGCATAAAAATTCTCAAGGAGGAATTGAGGCTGGAACAGAGTGAAGGAAACAGAAAGATGCCAGGAAATAAAGCCCACAAAGTAAAGAAGAGAGCCATTGTGTGGGAAAAAAGAAATGTCCAGGCAGCCTACATTTTGCCCTACTTGAGCTGTGTTCACCAAGGAACATCTGCAGAGACAGGACTGGTGCATGTACGGGTCACCGCTCCCCATGCTCAATCTGTGCCCAGTGCACAGAGACCTGGAAATGTGAGACGACGGATTTCAAGAAAGCCACCCAGAGCTTTTTAGTTTTAAGCTGCATAAGGAAGGAATCACTGACTCCTCGCATTTGGTGAAATCAGTGCTGAGATAGAACAACGTGACAAGATAGAATCTTCAGCCCAACTTCATTTTGCTAGCACTGCTGTTCCTGAGGTAGAACTAGATGCATCTCTCACACGTGAACAAACCCCATTGAAATCAGGAGTCTGTGGTAAAAATCTTGGTATTCAATGTGGGGCTAGATAGAGCTTTGGTTTCCCTATCTAGAACTCCTGGTCTTCATTCAGCTTTTTAGGTGGCCAGCTCCTCTTCATGGAGGAGGGACTGCAGAGCATAAATCTTATTCAAGTCAGCAATTACAAATCTGGAGCAGATCACACATGCTCTTGTTTTTTTTTTACACACTTCACAGCACTCACCATAGCACATACTTTTACACACTTCACAGGTTTACACACTTCACAGCACTCACCATAACACATACCCTCCCCAATGTCCATAACCCCACCCCCCAACACCCTCCCCCCATCAACCCTCAGTTTGTTTTGTGAGATTGAGAGTCACTTATGGTTTGTCTCCCTCCCAATCCCATCTTGTTTCATTTACTCCTCTCCTACCCCCTTAACCCCCCATGTTGCATCTCCTCTCCCTCATATCAGGGAGATCATATGATAGTTGTCTTTCTCTGATTGACTTATTTCGCTAAGCATGATAACCTCTAGTTCCATCCATGTCGTCGCAAATGGCAAGATTTCATTTCTTTTGATGGCTGCATAGTATTCCATTGTGTATATATACCACATCTTCTTTATCCATTTGTCTGTTGATGGGCATCTAGGTTCTTTCCATAGTTTGGCTATTGTAGACATTGCTGCTATAAACATTCAGGTGCACGTGCCCCTTTGGATCACTATGTTTGTATCTTTAGGGTAAGTACCCAGCAGTGCAATTGCTGGGTCGTCATTTCCTGACTTGTTAATTTTAGCCATTCTGACTGGTGTGAGGTGATATCTCATTGTGGTTTTGATTTGTATCACACATGCTCTTGTAAATCATAGCATGATGACTGGTTTTTACACTTGCTGAGATGTCAGCCACTGGAAAATTTGAAAATAAAAGTGTTGAGAATTCATAGGGCCATTTTGTCTTTAGTAGTCTGCAGAAGTGGAAATTGGGGAGTCAGTGAGGAAACTCTTAAAATAATCCAGATGTGGGAAAATGGTGGGTGGGACTGTGTGGAGGCAGTGGTATGGTGAAAGTGATTGAATTCCAAATACGTTTTGAAAGTAGAGCTACCAAGATTTTTTGAAAGAGTCCATAACTGTGTATGAAAGAAAGAAAGGAATCAGTGATGACTGCAAGTATTTTTACCTGTGTAATTGAAAAACTTGAAATGTTTCAATTTATAGAAAATGAGGATAGGTAAAAAAAGAGACAGGGATGAAAGACCAGATCCTGAGACAATGTGTCCTTTAGAATACAGAATGTGAAGAAGAATCTACCAAAAAACTGTGTAAGATTGACCATATGTGTAAGTGGAAAATTAGATAAATTTTGTTATTCTGAAAACCAAGGGAATACATAGTTTCATAAGAAGAGAAAAATCGTCAGTGCCAAATCCTGGTGATAGACAAGTATTGATCATGGGAATTAGCAATAAATAGATCATCTGTCATGCCATTATTAATTGCCTGGTTTATTTCAATTGTATCTGTGTGTGGTGAAGACTTATATACTCACAGTTTATTGAGGCAGGCTTTCTAGAATGACACATTTAAAAAAAAAAAAACAACCTGGGAGAATAACTGGGTAGAGGGAGAAAGTTGAACCATGATTGAGTTGCAAGAAGCTGCTAACCATCCTCTGGCAAGTTTTAGAGTGGGATGACCCTTCAAAGATGAACTGAATTAAAGTGCAAAGGCCAGGTGTAGCTTGGGTAAGGCATCTCTCTCAGCCAAGGAAAATTCTCGGCGTGACTCCTCTGGAAGCCATCAGCTTCCAACACTCTCAGGAACTGGAGAAGTGAGTGCTTTATTCCTGATGGAGAGAGTCTGTATGAAGTTTCACAGCATCCAAGAGAATATAATAACTGGTCACCCTACTTCCTTCCTTGTTCTCTTACAGTCAGTTCTCAACGCAGCCGTCAGAGTAATTCCAATGAAACAGAAGTCATGTCTTGTGGAAAACCTGCTCATAGCTTCCCTTCTTACCTTCTTTTATTTTAAGATTTTATTTATCTATTTGACAGAGAGAGAGGAAGAATGAACAACAAGCAGGGGAAGCAGCAGGCAGAGGGAGAAGCAGGCTCCCTGCTGAGCAAGGAGCCCAATGCTGGGCTAGAAGCCAGGACTTCAAGATCATGACCTAAGCTGAAACCAAAAGTCGGAGGTTTAACCGACTGAGCCACCTAGGCACCCCTGAATATATACTATCTTCTTAAAAGACGTTCTTTGATCACCTTATATAATATCCTAATAAATTCTCTAAATTCTCAAAACCTTATTCCTCATTCCTTCCATAGCTCTGTCGCATTTGTAAACTTTTGTGTAGTTAAAAGATTTTGTTTAATGTTTGTCTATTCCCACAAGTGCAAACACAAAATTATTCATATAGCACTTGCGGTATGAGTAATTTTGTGTTTGTCTCAGCACTAGAAACAGGCTGTAGAACAATGCCTACATGGACAGAACCTCGAGGTAATATTTGGTCAATAAAATGAATGAATGAGCAAATGAATGTATGATTAACCATTTGCTCCTCCGATATTAATTTGGGTAAATTTTATCAGAAAAATAAGTATGCTCATAGCAATTATCTTGGTGAGCAGATAAATTTTTAATCTACTGGCAGGATTTTATCAGCATACTGGAGTACTATAATAAAAAAGCATTCATTATAAATTTTTTGAAAAAAATATTGTGGAAAATGTTGAAATCACTTGGATATTTCCAGTGAATCCATTATATGAAGAAATCTGTTAATAATGTCTCAATATTATCAACCAAAAAAGTACAATATATAAAAACCAATAAAAATAGAGCTAGTAAATGTTGGATTAATTTTTATGATTTAGATATGTTTTACCTTTAATTATTTGTTTATTTGCCTTGAGTTTCCTCCACCATGTGACCACATTTTTAAAATAGGTATAGTAGGAAAAACTTGACTTATTTTTATTAATACTAGCAATATAAAATCACTTTGAGAACAACGTAACTTAATTGGCTTATGTGCTAAAACTTAGCCTGTTAGGTTGAATGTGGGTGAAAAGTATATTCATGTGTGTCTAAATATATATTGGTTGCTCTGATAAATTACAAAAGCATGAAGTTTTTCACATACTGCTTTTTTTTAAAAAGATTTTATTTATTTATTTGACAGACAGAGATCACAAGTAGGCAGAGAGGCAGGTGGAGAGAGAGGAGGAAGCAGAGAGCCCAATGCGGGGCTCTCTCCCAGGACCCTGAGATCATGACCTGAGCCGAAGGCAGAGGCTTTAACCCACTGAACTATCCAGGTGCCCCTCACATATCACTTTTGTTGGAATTATTTTCCAAGATAGAATTATTCTTGATGCTTGATAAAGTATTTTTGTTACAGCTGACATTCTATATGATGTGATTAAATTACATATTTGCATAAAGTTGTATGCAATGCTAGTCAAAATCATCTTTCAAATTCATTCCTTTCAGAAGAGCAATGTATCAGTAAAAATATGCCATTTTGCTCCATCATTCAAACATAATGGGAACACTGGAATGCGTTAAATGCATAGAATTGAAGCATGATTTATAGATTTGTATGAAAATCTACTGATACCTCTGTCTCAATATTATGCTTGCTCATCCTTGTTCTCTACTTTAGAACATATTCCATAGTTTAAAGAAAATTAGTATATTGTAACTCAAATTCTGTAATGATAATTTTATGTTAATGTATGAAATATCCTTTCAATCATTATCACCTGTAGAAAGTTCATTTATTAACTGATCTGCTTTTCAGGAGTAGTTTTCCTACATAAAATAGTACACAAACTTAGGGGGAAAGAAAAAAAAAATTATGAAATTAAAGTCTAATGGCATAAAATATCTCTTTTTCAGCCATAATAAACAGAGACAAACCCATAGTGATTTGAAAAGATTAACCAATGAATTCTTACGAAAGATGCTGGGATATTTACTTATTTGAAGTTACTCCAAAATAAATGCCTTTATAAGAGATTCTCAAGTCTCCTGCATTATTTCTGGTGCATCTCACTCCTATCTATCCTATTTCTCCTAAGACATTCAGCTAAAGCAACAGAAATATCTAACTAAATATAAATAAGTTTTCTTAAAATAATAGTTCTCACATAATCTAGTTAAAAAGATAGAGAAATTAAAACCAATGACAAATTTATTTCAGAATTGTTGATAAGACCTACTTCATAGTAAGATGCGACAGTCTTAAGGTCAATAGCCAGACTGCGTCACTACTGGAATCTTGGTAGTTTATGTGAGTAAAAAATAATAAGGATACATTGTACATTTTTAAAAAAGAGAAATATAATTAACTAAATGAGTATACGTACTGTGTTTTAAAATAGTGTTTGGTACTCAGTAAACAGCAAGTATAACTAAAACTGGTATCTACCTTAAAAGATGTGAGATTTACCTACTTCCCTAATACACTTTTTATTCTTTCTGCAGATTTTCCAAAATAATGCTTACTATTGTCTTTCATATGAAGAAATGTGTATTTTATTAAAGCTTTAACTAAGAGTCATTGTTGGCTTGTGCAGGTCACCGGGTGAAAGATGTGGGGTGAGTGGTCAAGAGGCACTTTATTGGACTCATGTTAATAATTGTCTCTAGGGTAGCTGGAGACCAGTGTGAGGGAGGATGGTTCAGTGCCAAAAATAAAGGACTTATGCTTCTAATATTTATTAATTACGGCTAGTAAAAATGGATGTGTAAAACATTTCTCTTATATGTTATTTAAAACAAAAAAAGTTAAATGAAATCCATTTATCATTCTTTTACACAATTTTCCTTGTATCCTTATTTAATATACTTTACACATTAACCTAGTACAGAAAACTGGGCAAAAGTTAAGGAGTTAAGACTGTTCATTACTTTAACTCTGTTTCAGTAACATCTGATAATTAACCCATTGTAATGTGTTCCCACATCTATTTTGCTTCGATTTTTTTAAATACTAATTCTTCTTAAGCTCTATAATGCATGTAAATATAATTAAGCAAATGAATACAATGTTTAAGATATGTTATAAAGATATAATTTGCAGTTTACTTGTGGCATTTTTCTTCCTGTGCTAAAATTCTGTTTTGTAGTCAAAGTTCTCAATATCGTCTTTTTTCTTTTTATTCTTTAAAGTTCTCAATATTTTCTATAGGGCTGCTCCATTTTGTGTCTTGCTAGGATCGCCCTTCCCAGTAAAATTTACTCCAATTATAACTTTAATTTTAATATGCACTTAAAAATGTATTATATATATATATATATTTATATTTATATATATTTATAAAATCTATGGTGAGGATTTGGGGTCTGGAGCTGATGGAGCAGGCTAACCAGCAGAAAAGATATAATTAGAGCACTCAAAAGAGTGTTCTTATTGCCCATTCTGCAGAAACATGTTGATATGTTCACTGTGTAGTGGTGAAATGGAGAGTTCTTGCTAAAATAGGGATATAAGATTTGAATCAGTCTTTGCCAGTGTTCGCACAAGCTTCAAGACAAACAGGTTCAGATGATGCAAATTCACCTTATCTTAAGAAAACCCTGTAAAACACGGGGGTATAAAGGTTGTGAAGCCAGGGGAATAAATTTAATCCATTCATCTTGCTCACCCACATACTCATTCATTCACTTCATTTAGGTTCTTCTAAATGCCCAACTGGGATAGGTGACCCAGAGAGCCAGATACTAGGTGCTCTCAAAGTTGCACTTACATTCTGACATGTTTTGCAACCGAATGAATTAATCTCATCTGTTTGCATATACAGTGGAACTACTTGCTTTCATACATATCTTAAGGAAAGGATCATAGAGAAAAATATTACGAGTTCTGATTTTCTAGAATTCATAAGATAATGAACATAGCTCTTAAACTACTTTTGCTTGCTTGACTTCAAAACATCTTCATATTAGACTTCATTTTACACCTGTTATATTTGATAGAATTTTGGTTGAAAACTGAACTAATTTACAACAGTCAAGTTTTGGATTTTGTATCTATCATATTTTTAAATATTTTATTGTATTAAAATATATTTAAGACAACACTTGCCATTTTAAACATTTTAAGTGCAAAATTTGATGACATTACTTTCATTCACAATGCTGTGGAACAATCATGTATTTTTCGTTACTCAAGA
This sequence comes from Lontra canadensis, assembly GCF_010015895.1. Lineage (NCBI taxonomy): Eukaryota > Metazoa > Chordata > Mammalia > Carnivora > Mustelidae > Lontra > Lontra canadensis. Next base: position 19,317,320 of record NW_022631023.1, read on the forward strand.
CAGAAACTCTGTATGCAATGAGCATTAAGCCACCATTCTCACCTTCCCTCAGTCTCTGATAACCTAGAATCTCTTCTGTCCTTTGAATTTGCCCATCCCAGATATTTCATATAAGTGGATTTAAGCAATGTTTGTTTTGTAATATCTGGCTTATTTCACTTAGTTCACCCATGTTGTAGTAAATACCAACATTTCGTTCCTTTTTATGGTTAATAATATTCCATTGACACATTTTACGTATTATTCATCTGTTGATAGACACTTGGGTTGTTTCCCATTGGCTATTTTAAAGAATGCTGCAGTGAACATCGATGGCAAATACCTATTTAAGATCCTATATCTAATTCTTTTGGGCACATAGTGAGGAATAGAATTGCTATACCATATGGTAATTCTACTTTTAACTTTCTGAAGAACTATCAAAGTGTTTTCCACAGTGGATATACCACCTTACATTCCTACCAGCAGTATATGAGCATTCCAGTTTTTCCACATCTTTCCCAAAGCATGTTGTTTGTTTGTTTGTTTGTTTACTTTAAGTATAGCTATCTTAGTAGGTATAAAGCGTTATTTCATTGTGGCTTTGATTTTTATTTCTCTGGTGACTAATGAGGCTGAGAATCTTCTTATGTGTTTATTGTCTGGTGTTTTTTTTTTTTAAACAAAGGCTCAATCATGTGCCTCTCTCTGAGGGATGCTAGCTCAATTAGGAAAAAAAAATGGATTGGTTACAGTCTTTGTCAAGAAGTATATACTTTTTTTCTTTTTAGATTTATGTTTATGGGGATTTTTATAAATCTCAGCGAGTATTAATTTCCTAATCTGTAATGTTAGCATACTAATACCTGTCCATAATTGTTATCATAACTAATTATTATGATCTAATAAGACAGGTAAATTAATTCATATATGCTAAAATATAAATCATGGCATGATGAAGTTAACATAACAATGGAGTGCAGAAAGGCTGTTCCATCAATCAGAATTCTAGAGGAAGGATGACTTACACTTAAACAATTTTGGTTTTGTGAGTATGGATCGTATGTTAGGATATGTCACTTTAAATTCCTATTTATATTAGTTTGATTCCACATCCAAGTTTCATCGATGATGAAAGTCCTTTAGGCATGAATTTTTATCTTTTGCCACAGAGATTTCATTGTTCTACTTTACAAGATCCTTTTAGCATTGGAAACTGAAGTATGAGGTCTAATCCTTAAGTCTAGGGCTCAGGGTCCAGTCATCATGTGTTGGTAAATGTTTAACAACTGGTTTTACAAAAAGAATAAACCAATTTGCATTTTGCTTGTTTCCATGATGTAAATACTGTCACTTTATGGGTGATTTGAAGCTATAAAAATAACCTTACTGAATATAGAGTAGGAATGATAAGTCTGGGTGTTCACCATCTTCATTTTTAGTATATTTTAGTTAATTTTAAGTTGATAAAATTCACTGTTTGATCATGGGTGTTTTTAACAACTAGCTTGTGAAATTCTCCAAAATTCACTTTTGGGGCCAATCTGGACCAGTTCCAGCACATGCTGGCTGAGTAGGGCCCAGTCACACTGCCTCTTATCTCCTCTTGTTGCTTTTCTAGCTGGAGTAGGGAGCAGACTGGAACCCATGCTTTATAGAAAAGGCCAGCTTGACTTTTCAACCTTTGCCCCACTTAGAGTCCCCTCTGAGAAGTCATGATTTATAAATCAAAAGTTAAGAAAATAAATGTTTGCTGAAAATTCCAGCATTTAGTTCCATAATGGTGATCTATCTTGACACGAAGGCACAGGGAAGTATCAACAGCGATCACCTTAAGTTTTCTGCCAGGTTCTCACTTATGGGTCTTGAGAGAGTTAACTCGGCCAGTGCCCACTGACAAGTTTTACACTCTGAAAATCGACTTTTTAAAAAATAATTTTGTTAATCTAGAGAGTGTTTATGAGAAAATGAGAGTTATCCTGGGATTAGAGCTCTTTTGATATTGAGCTTCCCTTTTGATGTCTATGTTTTCAGCATTTGTATACCATTATCCTATTTGCTAAAGAGCAAATGACCAGTTTTTGGCACTGGTGTCAAATACTAAAAGCGCAAACAGAAAACGAATGAATAGAGTAGTTGAAGGCCAGAGAGAAAAAACACCATGGACATGCCAATTACTTATTGTTGCTTGATCAAATGGTAGATTCCTGCGCAGATTATATTGTACATCTGGACAGGCACAGATCTCACTGATCTAAGGTAGAGCTGCCAGCCAGTATTGAAAAGAGAAAAGGCTTTCCAATGTGAAAATGATTAAAGCATCCTTCCAATTCATCTTCAATATGATAGAAAGAGAGGCTGCTTAATTGTAAGCTGCATTAATAACATATAAGATAATCAGCCTACTTTTGCATAATCTATACATAATTTATTCAAACCCCTTTCTTGTTTATTCCCAAACACAAGTTTTCCTTAATGTGAGATATTCACTCTGGGAAATTTTGGTCTCTCATTTAACTGATTTATTTGCTAAGAGGAATTTCATTTGGACAATATAACTCCAATTTATTTTCTAAATGTCATTTAAAATTATTTATCAAAAATTTCTTTATGATTTCCTACTTAAAGATTGCATCATACTAGAAATGGTGAATAAAATGCAGAAAAACAAAATTTCATCTTCAATGACTTACTGTTGAAGAAATTTATAAACAAACAAAAAACAAGTCAATGAAGAAATGGGGGGTATCCTGCCACCAATTAAAAGTTAAGTTTAGAGCGCTTAGGTGGCTCAGCTGGTTAAGCGACTGCCTTCAACTCAGGTCATGATCCCAGAATCCTGGGGTCAGTCCCATTTTGGGCTCCCAGCTACACGGGGAGTCTGCTTCTCCCTCTGAACTTCTCCCCTCTCATGCTCTCTCTCACTCTCTCTCTCTTTCTCTCTCTCAAATAAATAAATAAAATCTTAAAAAAATTAAATAAATAAAAGTTAAGTTTAACTTCTCACTTTTTCAATTGCTTCATCTCAAATAAAGTAAAATAAAATAACAACAAAGAAAAACAAAGCAAGAATTTGAAATAAAAATCTGTTTATTGCTTTCCATTTTCAAGTATTCGAGTGTTTGATTATATTGAAGTACAGACACACACACACACAAGTATGTGTGTATATATTTATGCACAAAAACGTATCAGTTAAGTGTCCATGTTCACAAGGACAAAAGGCATCAAAAGGTGGGTGAGGGTCAGGGTGAAAGGAGACAGGGAGGAAAACAGTTGAATCTTCTGAATCTCGAATCAGAGAGATAGTTAGCAACAAAAAATTTTGTTAAACAGCACATTCTACCATTAACATAGCTCAGTTCTGAGTGCTTCTATTTTCTCCACCATATAATCAACCTATCACCATACTTCAATTCCACTCTTCAGGGAAATAATTTGGTTAACCTATTTATTAGCCATCATCTTCATTTGAGTAGTCTACATAGAAAGCTATCAGAAAGTGTATTTCCTTAAATTTTATAAATTAATAAATATTCACTTTAATCCAAATAGGTAATATAGAGCAAATGCAGTATAGAAATATAGCAAATACAGTATACTTTTAAAGGAACAGGAAAAACAAAGAATGATGGGGTGACTAACTCATAAAAATCCAAAAATCCAAAACAAGAGAAGTAAAGGAAATCTCCATATAACTAGGGAACAAGTCATTATTTCTGAAAATATTTCTGCAGCTATGGGCTGCGCTTTATCAATGCCTTCCAGCACTGACCTTCCAGCTTGCAGTCACACTTTGCATTATGTTCAGAGTCATATTTCTAGTCATTAGAGTTCTTAAAATTTATCCATCAGCATATACCACTTAGCTCATTAATTTTGTGGGTTAGTTATATTACATAATTTATCTCATTTTGTGCTCAAAATAACCCAATAAGGTAGGTACTAGCATTAAGGATTTCATAGATGAATTTTGAGTATATAAAAACTGTATAAATATTCATGCATATAGTTTTCATATATTAAGTATTTTCCACGTTCATAAATATTTTTTATATGCTGATACTGCATATCTGGCTGAACATGTGTATTCTCTTTACATATCATCATTTAAATAATCTATTAAATAATGTGTAATATGCAATATTTTTAACATAAGTTTTTTTTGTATTTTCATGCCAAGCACTGAATGCACTGAAATAACTATGTGATTAATTTCATTTTAAATTCTTTGTCATGATATAAAATTATGCTAGAAAAATGACCCATCAGAACTGAATTCATTAAGTGATAACATCATGATACCTAACTTAATAATCTGAGGAGGAAGAATCTGGGAAGTTATGGGAAATTGTTGATTGATTGCAATTGATCTGAAATTATCTGTTCATTACCATACCACATCCTTGATAGCTTAACGACTCTACTTTCATAGTGACAATGAAGCAGATAACACCACCCATACATATAGATGTGGTTTCATAAAATTCAAGATGTTTACTCATAGGATCCTAAAGCTTGATTATAATCTTGATGATCCTTTGGAAATTGATATTCAACTGTATGTTTTATCAGTTATTGAAGCGGGTAATTTTTGGTTGGTATTTTTTTCCCTAAGCCATAATGTGGTAGTTCTCTAAGAGTACCTAATCTTAAATTTTTGTCTATTTTTTATATATATATGCATTTGAATATTTAAATTATTTTGACACAATTTAACAATATTGTATAATGGCTGGGAAGGAGTTCTTAGAGAAATCTTGCAGACTTATAGAAAATTCTCTGAAGTGTAAGATTTGAATAATGATTAAATACTAAAAAAAAAAAACTTTTAAAGGATTCCACAGGGGAAAAAAATGCGAATATAATCACAGTTTAAGAACCAATTATTATTAATAAATAACTTCTTGAGGTTTAACAATAACTTCTTCAGTGTGTTTGTAAGACTTCAAGGTATTCTATATCTGTAAATCAGCTTAATTAAGGTTTAAAGGAAAAATTTCCTTATAGAATTATAATATATTTTTATTTGCCATGAAAATGTCAAGATTTCTGAAGAAGTCACAAGAATTCTATTGAAGGTAACAATCATTTAATTTAGTGAGGACTTCACTAGGCTTTTATAGAAGTGAAATGTCTCAGAGAAATGCCATGGAATACTTGGTAATTCATTACTACACGTGGCTGTTAAGTTTTAAATTTGCTACCACATGGTGAGGGAGGCATTAGAATGTAAAACAACACGAGTGAGCATCTTAATCATGTAACTGTTCTTTCAGCAAGACAATACATCTTTGCGCAAACTGAACTAATCTTAGAAGTCATTTTGTTTCTATGCTTCTATGCTTCTACTGCAAAAACAACTATTAGTTTAAAATCTGAATTGTATATTCTAGGTAGTGGGGATGTGAGTGTTAAAATTCTTTCAACTTTTCTTTGAGTTTTGAAACTTTCAAAATGCTGGAAAAATAAAACTTGTTAAATTACGCATTTAAAAAATCCAAAAACCAGATAAAATCTGAAAAATAAGAGAGTCAAGACAATCTCAAAACATACAAAAGACTTGGGATATTTAATTTCTATATGGAAGTTTGCAGGTTTAAAAAATTGGTAATGTATATAATGAAGTGATTATATGGAAACATGAAGTAAGAAACTGTTTTAAATTTGTAAAATGATGCTAGAAGATATAAATCAAAACTACAATGAGATATCACCTCACACTTGTCAGAATGATTAAAATTAACAATACAAGAAACAGCAGGTGTTGGCCAGGATGCAGAGAAAGGGGAATCCTTTTACACTGTTGGTGGGAATGCAAACTGGGGCAGCCACTCCAGAAAACAATATGGAGGTTCCTCAAAAAGTTAAAAATAGAACTATCCTAGGATCCAGCAATTGCTCTACTAAGTATTTAACCTAAAAAATATAACAACACTAATTCGAAGGATGGATGTCCCTCGAACTCTATAGCAGTATTACCTACAAGAGCTAAAGTATGGAAAGAATCCAAATGTCTATCGACTGATGAATAGATAAAGAAGTAGTAGATATATACAATGGGTTATTGCTCAGCCATAAAAAAAGAATAAAATGTTTCCATTGGCAACAACAAGGATGGAGTGAAAAGAGTAGTATGCTAAGTAAAATATCAGTCACAGAAAGACAAATGCCATATAATTTCACTCATTTGTGGAATTTAAGAAACAAAACAAATGAACAAAAGGGAAAAAAAAAGAGATCAGGGAGGCAAACCAAGAAACAGAGTCTTAGCTCTAGAGAATAATTGGTTGATTACTGGAAGGGGGGTGTGCGTGGGAGGAAGACCTAAAGAGGTGATGGGGATGAAGGAATGCATTTGATGTAACGAGCGCCGGGTGTTGTACGGAAGTGTTCAATCACTACATTGTACACCTGAAAGTAATATTACACTGTATCTTAACTAACTGGAATTTAAATAAAAACTTTAAAAGAAGTTCTAATGCAAAAGTAAGTATCAAATTGGTCATATGATTTTAATGAATTTTAAGTCCATAAAGGAAAGAAATGGAGAAATTACAAGTGAGTTATCTAAAAATATATATTGAAATTTCCTAATTAAAACCTGAACATAAACAACAAACATGTAAGTTACAAAAATAATCTAGAAGAAACAAATTTATAGCCGTTTATACTTTGTACTATGTATATTTATACTATTTATAATATCTTTTATACTACTTTATCAGTCCTATACGGTGTTCCTACATGTCCTCAAATAGAATAACAATTCTCAATTTCCTGAGCATTTTCAATATATCAAATTACTTTTAATCATCTAAACATGATAATAGTGAGTTCTTTTTCCCCACAATGCTATGTATGAAGCTGTGTTTGAATAGACTGTCATAAATAGTTGCTTTATTTAACTCACTTCAAAAAACTGCTCTAGCAAAAAATACATTTTTGATACTGACTTGGCTGAAAAATAAGTTTTTCAGTGAAAAATAAGTTTTTGTATTAAAATACAAAATACAAAATAATACCATTTAGTTTCTTTATCTCTAAATCTAATTCTTTTAAGAATTTAATGGAAAACGATCAGAGCTCTTCTGCATAAATTAAAATATGCAGAAGTAGCTAATTATAAGGAATCTTAGAATATCTGTTCAATATACGTCACCGATTCTCTTTGCGTATCAAGACAACCTATAGTTGGATGCTACTTATCTTTTCAGACTTACTTCCCAGAACACTGCCAGACAGCACACGGTTTAGTCCAGAACTTCACAAACATTTTTGGTCACATAACACTTTTTTAAAAAATTTTTAAGTATTATAATGACAAAACGCTAAATGGGACACAAATGAAAAACTCTCTTGAATTAAAAATAACAGTGTTAACTAAATTATGGTAAAGTGTTATTGAAACTTGATGCATGGTTTTATATAAACAGTATGACAAATATAATTACAAGTTTATGGTATGAAGATGGAAAATAGCAAAATGATTGCATCATGTCATATTGTGATACCTTTGGACTAAAACAAAGTTTGAAAAACTCAAGACTCTGCTTTTTGTTTTGACACTCACAGCCTGCCTTCATACACACATACTAGGCAGAGAAGGTTTAAATTTATGATATTTACTTAAAATTGGGAGATAGTGTTATGATAGAGCAGTGATCATCAAATATACTAAGTAAATTAATATAAAATTTGGTTAGCAAATGGTTTCCTTGAAATAAAATGCCAAGCCAAAATGTGAAGGATAAATATATAAATATTTTAAATACCTTCTTAAGTAAAACATATATGTTTAAAACTAATTTTATAGTGAAAAAAACTTTCCAAGTTTACTCACCAAATATTCTTATTCCCTTTTCCAGTACGTATCAGGTCTGTGCAGACATCAATTTTTAGCCATCTCTTCATAGAAGTTTCCTATTACTAATCCATGTCTGTGCCTGCATGCACAAAAATCTGTATGACATATTGCCTTTATTATTTTATGTAAAATAAATTGAGATTCACTTCTGAGTTACTGTCCAGGAAATAGCAATGATGGTTGAAAAATCACACTAATGTCAGGTCAAATGCTTTGGTGATTATTACACTGAGCTTTTATCATATTAAAGAACAGAGAGTATAAATATTTCTCTATAACAAAACGTGTAACAGATGCTTTTCTCTTTTTATTTTATACTCTCAGGTTAATCTCAGTAGTGTATAGGGTGTTGGGTTTTTCAGATCAAATATTTTAATCTCCAGTTTATTTCCTTGAATGAGATCAAGACATGGAGATAGAACATACACTTGCAAGATATATAAAAAGTACCTAGTCCAAGTTCATACGGGAAAATCTCTCTTTTTCCAAACCTTATTCTTCTAGTTAGAAGAAGTTCTCTTAAAAATATTAGAGGGACACCTGCGTGGCTCAGTAGGTTAAGCCTCTGCCTTTGGCCCTGGTCTCAGGGTCCTGGGATCAAGCCCTGTATCAGGCTCCTCAGCAGGGAGCCTGCTTCCTCCTCTCCCTCTGCCTGCCTCTCTGCCTATTTGTGATCTCTCTCACTCTCTGTTAAGTAAATAAATAAAATTAAAAAAAAAACTGTTAAAAAAATAAAAAAGAAACATTAGAATAAATTCTTACTCTTTGTCCTCTTCTTCCTCCTTCTACTCCAGGAGAAAAGACAGGATTTTTGTGCTTCTCTATGGTTACTTGGAGAAAATATTGAGCTCTCTTCTTGAGAGTTAGCCCGCCTCTCCACAGTATTTACTGTTCTGGTCAGTTTTCTGCTTTGTGGTATGGTGCTGCCCCAGGGTAGGAGACTGCTGTTATCTAGACATGCCAGTGAATAATTCAGTAGCCATTTCCCCAACTCAGCGATACATTAACTATCCTACTAAATATCCTAGTAATATCCTACTAATTTTTCATTGAGTTTCAACAGTCAATTCACTGCTACATCTGCTTTTCAGTTGATTACAAACATGTAAGGGGAAGAGGGTTTATGACAGTCAGCCTTCAAGAGGCCCAGGACTCTATTGTCCTGAAATTCACAGCCTTGTATAGTCTTCTTGCACACTGAATAAGGCTGACTTGTGTAATTAGCAGCATAGTAATGTGGGAATGATATTGTGTGACATTTGAGGCTTGGTCATAATTCACACTGTGGCTTCTGCCTTGCTCTTTCTTGGAGCTCTTCCCTTGCTTTTTCCTGCCTTACTTCCCCAAAACGGCTCATTTCCAGATCAACCATTCTGGGGAAGCCAGATCTCATGTCATAAGTACAATCAAGCAGCTTTAAAAAAGGAAATTAATATGGTGAGAAACTGTGGCCTCTTCCTCAGTAAACATTAACTTGCAAACATTTGAGTGAGTTCCTTAGAAATAGATTTTCCAGCCTGACTTCTGACTCTCAGAATCAAATTACTGCACCTGAGCCACCATTTGACTGTGATGTCATAATAGGCACAGAACCAGAAGTATCCAGTTAAACCACTCTCAAATTCTTGATGTTAATAAATTGTGTGAGATAAATATCCTGATTAATTTTGAAGAGACTAGTTTTGGGAGTAATTTTGCTACATAGTGACATATACCTAATATAGATATGTTCTTAATTGTCCATCTCAAAAGCCAACATTCATTACTCCTGTCAAAAAAGAAAACTCCATCTTCTTTATCTCAGTAAGTGCAGTTACCAATGATCAAGTTCAAATATAACTGCAACTTTCTTCATTTCCTCTACTCTCTGTATCTGGTTAGTCACCAATTAATCTTTATTCTTCATAATTTTTAAATCAAATATTTCTATATTTCTCCAGCCCCATGGCAAGTAATCTATGTCAAGTCACTATGATAATTCCCCTAGATTACAGTCACAATTTATGACCTGTGTCTTGCTTTGTTTGCTCTTCCAGAACTTTACATGTATTCTCTAAAAAGTAGCAAATAAGAGAATTTAAGAATAGAAAAACATGTCATTTAAAACCTGTTAATATATAGGTCCTTAGGTTCTTGAAAATATAGATTTTACCACATAATTTATAAAGGAATGCATGTTTTAAGCTCTGCTTTCTTATTATTTTCTATCACTCCTACTCTCATTAGCTGGAGTGTGTCTCCCAGATGTCAGTATCTAATTTGGAGCAAATTACTTCAATGCCTAGTTTCTGATTCTCAACTACTGGTTTGATGAACTTATTTCCTTTATTTTGATAAATAGAAACATCGGAAGTTGTTTGCTTTTACATCAGTGGACCAACAGAACACTTTTGTTAGTTGGTCTGACTGATTCTCCTTCTTATGAGCTATATGTCAAAGTACTAAGGAGCTAGAGATCATGTTGTCTATAACTACTTTCAAATAATTCAGAAAAAATGATTTAATAATATATATATAGAGAGAAAATATGGCAAAATAGTTAAAATATATAAGTGAAAAGTATATGGGTATTGGTTGTATTCTTAAAATTCTGTTATAATTTTTAAATTCTTCACAATTGAAATTTTAAAAAATATAAGTGAAAGTAAGTTTTTCTTATGGAACAGCAGGAAACAAATTCCCAATGGAAACAACTGAAAGACTAATCTAAATGTATGAAACAATGGTCTACAAAACACACTAGATAATAGACAAAGAAATCCAGGGATCTTTAAGAGCTGGGGGGGAAATCAGTTGAGTGGTAGAAGTGTCCCAGCTTCCTACCCAGAGAGATAGCAAGCTGCAGTATAAGGGGGAGAAACCTGGGACATAACCACAATCTCCCTGAGCTCAGCAGACTGAGATAGCAATCCAGGGAAGCCCTATGGCTTGAGCTTGTAGGACAGAGTAGAAAGGAGCCATCTAGAGAGAAACTGAACGTCGGAAATTCTTCATCATACATTACAGATCTGGATTCAGATTAGGGCACATGTATGAGGAATCTGCCTGAGGCCAGGAAATGAACTATCTAAAGTCTAAATATTAGAAACAACTGGGCCAAAACACACACAGGGCAAGTGGAAAACCTCTTAATTCATGGACATTGGATCTAGTACTAAGAAGGATCTTACCTTGATAGCCATGAAAAATCAGGAGATTAAACATTGTGTTAATAATGCTTAAAAGAAAGACCCAAGAGGATTGATTTAACTGAGTCACAACAAAATAAAACAGAAAACCCAAAAGAAACAAACAAAAAAACCTTAAAGAATACTTTTTATGAATACAAATATTTAGCACCCAACAAAGTAAATTCACATTATCTGGCATGTAGTCAAAATCACCAGCTGTTCAAAGAATCGGGAAAAAAAAAAAACACTGCACAGTAAAGAAAAATTGCAACGAGACAATATGAACAAAGAAATGACATAAATAATAAGGAGAAAAATCTTAAAGTACTTTCAAAATATATTTTTCAAAGGACCAAAACAAAACAAAAATGCTCTTTCATCCAAATTATTATAACACCATTGAAAAATCAAATCAAAATAAAATAATGCAAAACTGCCAACCTACATTTACTTGCCCAGTGAATACATATTTCAAAAGGAAAGTGAAATAAAAACAATAATAATAATAAAAAAAACTTAAAATCCTTGTAACCAGCAGGTATACAGTACAAAATTTTAAGAGAGTCCTTCAAACAGAAGAAAATGTCACAATAATATGAATGCTCTAAATACCTCAATTAAAAGGTATACATTATCATATTTAAATTGAAAAAAGAGTAAGACAACTATATGGTTCCTATACAAAAGTTTTTTAAAATTTGTGATACAAGTTACAAGTAAAATGATAAAAAAAAATCTATCATGTACTAAACACAAAGAATGCTGGAGTGGCTATCTTTATATACGAAAAAATAATTTTTAGAGCAAAGAAGATTATCATAATAAAAAGGGTCACTTCATAGTAAGAACAGGGTCAATTTTAACAGTTAGACATAATATTTATAAATATTGTTATCAGTGTAATATCAAAGCTTCAAAATTGATAAAGAAAAATCTGGTAGACATCTAAAAAGTAAAACACAAGTCCAAAGTTAAAATCAGAGATTTTAAACACTCACTTTAAATAGAAAAAATAGAAAAAATTAAGTATATAGAAAATTTTAGTAACTCCATCAAACAAATTTATCTAATCAACATTTATGTAATACTTGAATTAAACATGGCAGACAACTTTATTTTTTTTTTATTTCAAGAAACATTTAAAAGATATACCAGATTCTATGCCCTAAAATGGGTCATACCCAAATAGGTTCTCCAACTACAATGACACTCAACCTAATCAATAACAGAATAATATCTGGAAAATCACCAAATATTTAGAAACTTAAATAACACGCTTCCAGATAGCCCAAAGATCTAAGAAAAAACTTCAATGAGAAATTAAAATGTATTCTAAAGTTAAAGAAAATTAAAAGCAACATATCAAAGTTTGTGCAAAATAGATGAAACAAAACTTAGTGGAACATTTAGAGAATTAAACACTACTAGCCAAAAAAAAAAAAAAAAAAAAGTTCTTAAATAGTTGACCTCACTTTTCAAATTATGACTCTAGAAAAAGAAGATCAAATTATTCCAAAGTAGAGAGAATAAAGAAAATAGTAACTATAGGAAAAATTAATGAAATAAAAAATAGAAAAAAATAGAGAAAACGAAGGGCATCAAACAATCAAATCTTTTTTTTTTTTTTTCCTCTTATCTATTGCTTAAGATACTAGAAAAAGGAAAAGAAGGAGGAAGAGGAGGGAGAGGTTAGAGGAGGAGCAGGAGTTCTCATGTGAACAGGACCTTGTCAGATCCACTTTTGGGATCCTATATATGGCAGTGAAAGTATTTGGAATTCCAAAGTATTTGGTGAATAACTAATGAATTGATATTTCATTGGCTATTTTTTTTTTAATCATACCATCCTTTATTTTCTGGTTAAATAGCACAAGACACTAACAAAAATCATTTTGTCTTTCAGGTATGCTATTGTGGCAGAATATTATCCTGTGGTAAAATAAACCCTCAGTGGGTTTTGAAATAATAAAAGTTAATATTTATTTATTTATTTATTTACTTCGTTTTTATTTATTTGACAGAGAGAGAAAGCACAAGCAGGGCCAGTGGCAGGCAGAGGGAGAGGCAGGCTCCCTGCTGCTCAGGGAGCCCCATGTGGGACTCATCCCAGGACTTTGGGATCATGACCTGAGCTGAAGACAGACACTTAACCAACTGAGCCACCCAGGCATCCCTAAAAAATTATATTTAAAAACTCTTCATCTGTTGTTTCCTGCTGCATATATGGTACAAATGGAGACAACATGCAGAACAAAATGAAAACTTTTTTTTTTTTTTTAAGAGGGAGAGAGAGAATCATAAGCAGCCTCTGCACCCAGCGTGGAGCCCAACTAGAGGCTCTATCAAATGACCCTCTGATCATTAACTGAGCTGAAATCAAGAGGCAGACACTTAACCAACCAAGCCAACCAGGTGCCCCAAAATGAAAGCTATTCTTAATTATGTATTATAATTCTGAAAAGAGTGAACACCCATATAAACTTCATATTTTATCAAACAAGCAACAAAAGCGTTCAGGTATATTATTTTTTAATAGTGTTTGGTTTCTATTTGTCTGTCATGGCTATCACATCATAACTGTAGGATCTAACAAAAAAGATTCCATGTCTTGCAGAATACATGAGCACATGCATAATCAGAACCATATACAAGGATTCATACTATTTCTTAGAAAACATACTGTTTAAATAATACACTATTTTTTAAAAATAAATTTAAATGAATATTTTCCTGTTTATTCTTACTTTAAAACTCTTTCTGGTTCTTAAACTATATATATTTTATTCCTAAGAGGTAATTTTCTTTAAGGTGCTCAATTTTTTCCTTCTGTAATTCTTAATTGATTAAATTAATGTTTTTCTGAAACACATCTGAAGATCTGTTTTTCCAGATCTTCAAATTTCCGTAATACCTAGTGTTATGTGGACAAACCTGGATGTATATTTATTGAAATAAAGAAATATTTAAAATGGAACATTACCTTTCAATGTCTTTTAAGTAGTCTAATGTCAATTACTACCTTATCCATAAAAATTTATCTTTGGTCATCCCATAAGGCAACTACCCTATTATTTTTTCCCTAGATTCCTATCTATGATAAAATTTACCTCTCTCATGTGAAAATGCTTGAACTGTTAAAGTAAGTAAAATGTGTTACAGTTAAGATCCTAACACATGCACAAGTTTGTTACTTATTACACTATTTGTTAATAGACAATCATAGGTCTGCCTGGTGTTTATTTGAAAAACAAAAACAAAAAAATCAACCCCCCCTCGCCACCCCCCCCCCCCCCCCCCGCCAAAACAGCACTTTTCCCTTGAGCAACACATTTTACCACTAGGTGGTAGTATATCCTTTAATTTTCCTTCACATAGCATTTCCTCATTGAACTAAAATTTCAATTTATCCATTTTAATTGTGATGAATCAAAGAAATCACATTGTTTACAGCTGCCATTTTTTAAAATTTCTAGACTTTCAATATTTCATAAGACACCTAATTTTTCTTTAATGTCTACTGGAAACTATTAAAGATATATGAACTAAATACATTTATGATGGCTATTAATGTTCTGCTTCTTCTTATTATTAAGAGAATATAGATGTCATTGAGTTTTTGAGAGAGCTTGGTACCATTTTTATTGCTACAGATTGGAAATACCACTTTGTCCCACCAGATCATTCATGCCCGTCTGGAATATTTTAGTGCAGTGTGTAAGCCTATAAATAATTCCATCTCTCTTTCTTGATGGTGGTGGGAAATTCAAATCACACAAATCCAGGCCTTTACAGACTTTCTCCCTCACCACAACTCCAAAAATAATTTTTCTATATAGATACTCTCTTTGGTGTGAAGGTATCAGTTCTGTACTCTCAAGAGAGAAGCAAATACAATGTCATAGAATTTATTTTTCAGTTAAGAGCAACAAAAAATTTCACAAGATACTTGTGAGTGGTAGTCCTTTTTCCTAGAATAGTGTTTCATTGGTTTTAAAGAAACCCAAAAAGTACCCAAACCATGTTGTTCTTTTCCATACTTACCAACATAAATGCCATTCAATATCTTTAAAAATAAGATCTATTTCTACAGATTCATTCACTGCATTAAATCAAACATTCTTAATATGAAGGATCAGCAAATTATTAGGATACTAAACCTCTCAAATCCTACAGGTGGATGCATAAACAAGGATAAACTATCTGGAGGATAATTGGGCAATATGTTTGCATTTTGGTAGAATAAATGAGCACTGCAAATATATTTCCAAGGACATAATGAGAAAGACTGAACAAATCATCTATAAAGATATCCAGTACGGTTTTATTTATAGCCATGAAATATTTGATGTAATCTAGTATTATTTATTAATAATAATATTATTTGATGTAATCTATTAAATATATAATAATATAAACTTGATAAATTTTTATGATGACTCTTACAGTGGCTAACTAAATAATTACTGTGGAATAACTAAATATTCCATAAGACATGTGTTTTCATGATCATGAAAAAATAATAAAATTCTTAAAAATGCAGCTTATAAAATATTAAGAATATTACTTATGTAAAAACATGTTGGTTACTTATACATATGGGTTTCTATAAACAATATCCATAACACTATACCTCCATGTAAGTTCAAGCTGGGCACTGAGCCCCATGCTGGGTGTGGAGCCTACTTAAAAGACAAAAACAAAAACAAAAACCACCACATAAAATCAGGAAAAATAAAATTTTAAATCTAATGTTAATTTTTTTTTTTTTTGTATGCTGTACTTTTTATCTCTGTGGCCATTTTATAACTGGAAGTTTGTACCCTCACCTATTTCACTCATCTCCACTCACTTTCCATGCTCTGGTAATCACCAGTTTGTTTTCTGTATTTAAGATCTGTTGGTTTCTTTGTTCATTTGTTTGTTTTGTTTTTTCGATTCCACACATCAGTGAAATAATATAGTGTTTGTCTCTTTCTTACATTACTTAGCATAATACCCTCTATGTCCAATATTATAAAGGAGCAAAGAAGTGTGAGTACTGCTAAATTATTATGTTGCAAATGTATACTTTACAAGATAATCATGTCTAAGCATTCACTTTAAATTTTAAAGCATTAATTTATCAATAATTAATCTGTAGGTTCAATTTTCTAGTATCAGCACTAAATGTTTCATTACAGAAAACTGCTTGGTATACCACAGTACAGCCTCTCCCAGGAGTATAGTATGTAATAGATGTATAGAACATATTTTAAGTTCATTTCTTTGTTAAATGAGAGAACATTCGAAGATCTTTCCAGACTATTCTAGAACATACCAAAAATTCATTTTTTCCCCAGCACATTTATGCCTGAAGAACCTTCTGATAATTATGAATTACCAGTATGAACTTGGCAGGGGAGACTGATATCTACACTTTAACTAGGAGTTGGGGACATGGTCTCAATGTGCCTTCAAGGAGATCACTGGCTTTCAGAAATTAATGTCATAGGAATCCTTACCAGTTCTCTCTTTCAAACATCCTCATTTCTTAGTGTCTAGTAATCTGCCTTTCTTCATTGAAGTAAGTGAATGATCTTCATTTTTAGAAATTCTTATGCTATTTAGTTCGTGTTTTTCAGAGGCACCAGATTGTCCTTTCAGGAATGCATTACTTTTCTGTAATTACAGTTACATTTCTTAAACTGCTAAGTTCCCTTAATAATTCATGGTCAAAATCCAGGGAAACAAGATAATAATATGCTTTCATACTAAATACCTACTGTGTTTAAACCACAGATTATTTCCTCTTGAAATCTAAATAATTATGTACTTTCAAAAACCGAGGCTATAGATTTAGAAATCTAGTTATTGCACATGTAATGAATTTATAAGATTTCATTAAACAATGGTGAACTTTTAGCAGTCTCAGTCTTACTACATGTAAAATTAAGGCACTTGTAGTAGTTTCTGTTGAAATATAAGCTCCCCATAGGCATAGTTTCTGTATATTGAGGATAGCTTTGTCAAAGCTACTGAAAGTGATTCTCTTTCTTTCTCCCCTCTCTCTCAAAATAACAACCAGTAAATAACTCAGCAATAAATCTGATTACTCTGTTTGTTAAATCGGTTGAAACAAGCTGGGTTACTGTTTTATGGGCTATTTATTTTAGTTGAATTCTACTCAATTCTCTCCCTGCCCTGAATATTATGCATACAAAAGATCAGATGAACTTCTTGATTATGGCAGTTTTATTTATAATTGCCAAACCTCAGAAGCAACCAGGACATCCTTGGTTGTAAAGACATCTTGTGTTCATGGATTAGAAAACTAAATGTTATTAAAATATTCATACTACTCAAAAGAATCTACAGGCTCATTGTGATCCTGTGAAAATCCCAATGGTATTATTTAGCAAAAACAGATAAAACAATTCTATAATACATATGTATTATAGAATTGACCCTGGATAGTTAAACCAATCTTGAGAAAGAAAAAAAAAAAAAAAAAAAAGCAGGAGGACTTATACTTCCTGATTTTAAAACATATTACAAAGTTTTATCAATTGAAAAAGATTGATACTAGCAAAAAGGCAGACATATATTATCAATGGCAAAGAATAGAGAGCTCAGACATAAAACCTCCCATATGTGGTCCAAGGATCTCTGATAAGATTGCCAAGACTACACAATGGGGAAATGATAGTCTCTTCAACAAATGGTGCTAGGAAAGAGGATATCCACGTGCAAAGAATGAAGCTGTGCCATTACCCTACACCATATAGAAACAATAATTCAAAATGGGCTAAAGGGCTAAGCAGTAGATCTAAGTCTATGAAACTGCTAGAGGAAAACATAGGGGGAAATCTTCATGGCATTGATTTGGCAATGATTTCTTAAATCAAAATCATGTGTTACAAAAGCAGAAATAAACATAAGGGACCACACCAAACTTAAAAACTTCTTTATACCAAATGATACACTTTACAGTGTCAAAAGACAACCTACATAATAGGAGAAAGTATTTTCAACCCATATATCTAATAAAGGTTTAATACCCAGAATATATAAAGGAACCCTACAACTCAACACAAAAGCAAATAACCTGACTTAAAAATGTACAAAGGACTTTGAATACACATTTCTCCAAAGAGGATATGCAAATGGCCAAGAAGCATATGGTAAGATGCTCAAAGTCACTAATGGTCAGAGAAATACAAATCAAAATCACAATAGAATATCACCTCACACTTCTTAACATGGCACTATCCATAAAGTAAAATAAAATAAAATGCAATGAAATAAAAAGTGTTGATGAACACGTGGAGAAATTGGAACCCTTCTATACTGTTGGGAATGTAAAATGGTGTGACTGGTATGGAAAACAGTAAGGAGATTCTTCAAAAAAATTAAAAATAGAAATACCATTGACCCATTAATCCCAGTTTGGGGATTTTTTCCCAAAGAATTGGAAAAAAGATCTTGAAGAGAAATTCATACACTCATGTTCATTGCAGTGTTATTCACAATAGCTGAGAGGTGGAAGAAAACTTAATGTTCACTATGTTTGAATAAATAAAATATGATATAAACACACAATAGAATATTATTCACTCTTATAAAATAAGACACCATCATATTCTACAACATGCATGAAATTTGAGGTCATTATGTTAAGTAAAATAAGCCAATCACAAAAAGACAAAAACTTGTACAAAAGACAAATACATGATTACATTTACATGAGGTACCTAAAATAGTCAGACTTTTAGAAATAGCAGGTAGAGTAGAGTGATTGCCAGAGGCAAAGGTGAGTTGTTCAATGCATGGAAAGCTTCAGTTTCAGAGGATGGAAAAGTCTAGAGATCTGTTGTAAAACAATGTTTATATGGTTAACGTTACTATGCTGTGCACTTCAACATGATTAAGAGGGTAAATTTTATGTTGTTATTGTTGTTGTTTCACCACAATTAAAAAAAAATGAAGGATTGGCAAATAGAATAATTTAAGTCCCCAACAAGGAAAAATCAGAATAATAGAAAATTTATGAAAAAAGTTGATATACACTATTTGATTGTTTAAATATTTGAAAATTTAAATACTTCATTATAACTCATTAGAATGCTAAAGTATTCTGTTATTCAACACATTTGCCACACTGTATTATAACCTAAGCATTTCAAGAAAAAAAAGTTACAAATTCAACAGTGAAAAACTCATATAATACTAAAATTAATGAGCATGATAAATAGTTCCCTGTGTGTAAATTCCTACTAGTTTTTCTGAAGGCCTTTTCTTAATTTAATTTAATCCCTTTCCTTTCTAGTATCTCTTATCCCTTTTCTGACTATTTTTCTCTTGCTTTATTTCTCTGCTTTCGCATTTATATTGCTGCTAATCTTCTACCTACAAATAAGCAGGTAAGACCCTTCCAAAAGGTGTACTTTCATGTTTAAAGCACTTTAATTCACTTCTCACTTGGGTTTTTTAAATCTCTAATTAGAAATCCTTTAATCCCCCTCAATATAGCCAACACATTCTTTTTTTATGTTTTCAACTCTTTTTCAGATTGTCTCAGAGATAACCAAGAAATTTGCATGACCTAAATTGGCATTATTTTTTCTCAACAAAACTCTCCTGATTTGATTCAGTCTATTGGCTCTGTCATTTCCCAATCACCAGAGCTAAAGCTTTTCAGTATAATACACTTTTTCTCTCCTTTGGCTTCTCCAGTGAATAATCAAGTTTCTTAAATATTTCATTTTGTTCGTATATTTTTACCCACCTTATAGTTTTACTATTACTATAACCTGGAACAGTTTTATCTCATAAAGCTCAACTAGATAAATCATCTGTAATCTATAGTTTTAAAATATCTCCTCCCCTCAATCTGTAGTCGCTAGATTAATTTTTCTTAAGCATTGGTTTCATAATGAAAGGCCAAACAAAATCTTTTCCAGAACATGTGAAGCCCAATCTCTGTAATCAGACATGTGAGTCCTTCCATATTACTTTCAACCTTATTCCATTTCAATGGAGTAAATAACTCTCAATTGACATGGTAAAGTGAAAACTTCAAACTTAATTTTTTTTCTAGCTTATTTGCATGTTCAACTCCCATTCTGTGTTAAGTGACAGAAACACTTTCAGTATGTTTGAACTTTCTTCTTCCTAGCATCTGTTTCAGAGTTGGATTTATTTCTAACTGGCATATGCATTTGCCAAGGCATGGGTACAGGGACAGGAAGGCACTTAGCCCTTCATATCTGGTTCCATCTGTCAATAGAGATATTTTAGTTCTCCTTCCCGAGCTTCAGTTATTAGACCATACAGATTGTTGCTAAGATCCTTTGGTTCCCATGGACATGATCCCTTCTGTCCCAGTGGCAGTCTCTTTGCCCCATTTTGATGTGAGTAAGTGATATCTGTAGCCTCAATGTCTCACTAGTTAATGGGGATCATTGGAGGTTGTTTCACTATTTAGCTGCTAAGACTAAAAATATTTAGCATCTCTCTACCTGATGTATTTTCACACTGTCCAGGGGCATAAGGAGTAGGATAGGGGTTTTCTCTTCTCTCAAGTTTCAAAAATTTGGAATACTGCCAGTTTACTTAAGCTGCAACTAGAAACAATAGCCAGGTCCCATCATTTATGGCTTAAAAACATCTAGACTTCCCTGGCTTTCTTCCTTCTTCTTCTGTCCTAGGTGTTTTGGGGTTGGAATATAGGTGAGGTTCAGTGGAGTGAGGTCCAGAGCTGATGATTAACAAGGGATTCTTGGGGCAAAATGATGGTTTTATTAAAGTACGGGACAGGACCATGGGCAGAAAGAGATGTTGCACCGGGGTTGTGAGGGATAGCTGATTACATAATATGGGGTTGGGGGAGGTAAGGAAAAGAGGTTTCATATGTTAAAAAAGACTCACAGGATACCTGAGGCCCTGTCATTGTCAGGTTAAGGTTGTTTTTTGCTCTAGCAAGACTTTAACATGAAGATACTTGGGAGCTTCCTAGAGGAACATAACACTCTGCCTGCCTCAAGTACCTGTCAGTGGGCTGCAGGTTGTACGGACATTTAACTGTATCTACATTTCCTTCTGGAATCTAGGTTATTGATAGGAATGCTTTGTTCTTGTAGATTGCTAAAATGTTTGTAAACTGAGGGAGACTCTTGTCTTGTAGGACTGTGGTCTCTACAAGTTAACTATTTGTTTTTCCTTTCCTTAGCTTTATTTAGGACAGCCAGGAGTGCCTAAGAAATGTCACATATATCCCATTGTGTATGTGAGGGGTAAGGGGAATGTCAGCTTCTGCTTTGTCCTCAGTTTATGTTCTGTTCCCTCATCACTAGGGATACCTAGATTTATATATTTCTATCTGTATCTATATAGTTACCCCCCCACACACTTTGTTTTTTTTTCCTTTTTGAGTCAAGGAAGATACAACCTAATCAAATCTTAGGTTAGCAAACAGTTTTGGTGATTACCCTTGAAACAATGAATACAAAATATTCCTGTCTGAGCAAAAGGAGAAAAAAACAGAGAATATAAATACATAGCAAAATAGCAAATGATTCAAAGTGTATTCAGACATCATTTAATTTAGATGAACTCATTGCACATTAAATATTTGCTAACATAGCAAACTAGCAAATGTCGAAGTCCATAAAATCTTTTTCTTTCCTCGTCTGTGCTCAAGCAAATGCCTTTCCCTCAGTCTCCCTCAAATTAAATCATTCTGAAAAGTCTTTCACAGCAACTTCAGCTGAGGGTGGTTTCTGGTGGTTGATCTCTGAAGGCAGGATGAATACCTCACTCAGAATTTAGTTCAGAAGAATGATGATCCCACATACACACAAGTAGTTTTGAAAGGTTGGTCACTCACTAATGAGGCTTTCTGAGGAGAACATGGATAATTCCAAAACGGTCTGAGAGACAGGTTTGGAAAGAAGGTATGGATGAGTGGCTTGAGTTTTCTTATTTATGGAATGGGGCTAAAATGAGGATTCCTGCTGAAGAGGGAAATTACCCAGAGGAGGCCCAGGTCAGGAGACCCTACATGATGGAAAGTTACTAACAATTAGCTAGAGAACCAGAAGCCCTACTGAGAGCAAGAAATAACCAGCCCCTTCTGTTTCTGTAAATAGGCTTCATGCCATAGGCTCCCTGCACTTCTGTTCCCCGCTAAAGCAATCCCCACTTCCCCAGTTTAAAACCCACGTACCAGCAGTCAGCATAGCCCTTGGAACCTGACTTCTTGTAGTCCCCTATAAAAGCCTTCAAACCCTGTTGCCTAGGGCCCAGAACTTTGAGCACAAGCTCATCTGGGTCTGACAGCATAAAATAAATCAAAGTTCTCCTACTTCTCTGAGTGTCACTTGGTCTCTCTCAGGACTGATTGTTTCCTGCAACACTACAAGAAGGCCTGGATTTGTGTGATTTGAATTTCCCACCACCATCAAGAAAGAGAGATGGAATTATTTATAGGCTTACACACTGCACTAAAATATTCCAGACTGGGCATGAATGATATGACCTGAAGAGTAATATATTAAAATTAAAATATATTAAAAGAATAATCTATTCTGAAGCTGATTATAAATTAAACCTTATAATCAGCTTCAGAATATCAGACCCCATAGATATTTCACTGTGGTGAAAATAGTTAATATGATTAAATATATAGTAAAACTCTCTTTGAGGTGTGAAACACATTGTATAAGAGCTATTTTGAGGAGGGGTGATTACTTCTATTGTTTCTCTCCATTTAACAACTGTATTTGGCTTGAACTTAAACCTGGAAATAATCAGTAGCACTTAACACTGGATAATTATAAACTTAAAGTCATACTCCAGCCCCTCCATAAGCAATATTATTTAGATCACTAACGCCATCCAACCCATTCAGCAACTGGTAAGTACTTCGCAGGCATAGCTGTAGTTAATATATTCTGTTTAGTGCCCGTTTCAGCAACTTCTCAGCCACAATTTGCCTTCCTTCACCTTCAAAGGGACACAAAGGGACATCTTTAAACAGCTACCCATGGGGTATCTCAAAGCCCTATGATTGCACATAATCTTTGAAGGCAATATCTAATCATATTCAACTTTCAGGAGTAGAAGCACGACATGGCAATGATGGCATCCTCCTCTGAAGAAATTCATTCTACATACTTACTCGGAACAGGTAGACATTCACAGAGGAGCTCACAAACAGTGATGTACTATGGCCTTGCACAAAGTACAAGTCCCCACGACCTCAATTAAATTTGTGAGTTATTTGATTAGATAAGGGATACTCCATCCCTGACACTGTTGAGAAATTGATTCTATCATTACCCACAGCATTAAAATACAAACCCAGTATCTTTTAGATTTTTTTAAGTTCTGAGAGTAACACATTCTTTATTCACAAATTTTACTTAAGCATTTGTTTGCTGATAACTCACAAACTGACCCATTCTGAATAGCCCCTCACCAACAAAAGGTTCTAGAATGTGTTAGAATTATAATACAACAGGCATTCCAATTAATGTCCCACAGAGACTTGTTTAGAGGATTTAACAACCTCCTTTCATGTCTTTTAGAGTCTAGACCACCCACAATGTTGTCCATGGGTTTCTGATGCATGAAACTACTTTTCTTCTATTTGTGCCATCAGAATGCTAATTGCTCATTGACTACTGCGCTTTCCTTGTGTCAGAGGCATTCACGGGCCTTCAGCCCGTAACTCACTATATTCACATTCTCATGGAAATGGAGCGTCTGGCTAAAATGAAAATGCTACCAACAAGCAATAGCCAAACCTGTAGCCTATGACATATACAACCTTTAGGAGGAGCCATCCTTCCTTGTCCTTAGCCCCTGCTGGATGTCACAGTGCTGGAGATAGTCATGCCTGTCCTGGATCCCACAGCAACTGGAGAATCTCTTGGGATCAACAGAGAGAACGTGAGTAAAAGACAGGCAGGGCTACGTAGGGAGAGATAGACAGGGGCCTAAGTAATCAGGCTCACAGAAATTCCAAAAATGTGGAGGTGTGGGGAAACCAAAGATACTGGAAAAAAACCAAGACAGGCCACCCTGCCCTAGGTATGTGGGGTGGTGTCTTTTTTATGATAATCCCCAATGACCAACAAAGAATAACCAGACCCTAAAAAGGAAGCCATTCAAAGTGTATCACTAGTTTTTCTTTGCTCAGTGGTCATACCAATAGAGATGTTGAAAGAATTTAAGTTCCCTGGTTAGCTTTCTTTAAAAGTCCAACCCTAAAGGCCCTCAGTGTCAACTCTGTCAGGACCCTTCTCACTCTTAAGACCTTCCTCTGTATCTTCACTTAATAAACTTCTACCACTTTACTCACTCTCTTTTTTGTCCATGAGATTCATTCCTCAATTCTGTGAGATAAGAACCTTGCCTTCTCACTTCAAATAGAAAAGATATTTTTTATAATTTACAGATGGAAGTATCGCCATTGCACATGATGGAGTCCATTGTATAGCTGATGCTTTTCATCCCTTGACTAGGATATCTTTGATTAAGGATGAAACTCAGGCTCAGCACAGCTGACCAAAGTTCACTGAGTCATTTTATCATTGAGTATCTTGGTCAACAATGGACTCCATCTGCACATTTTGACAGAATCATTTGTCCATGACAATGGTCCTGTCACCAGTCCAGGCTGATTGCAAAAACAAAATTTCCATATACAAGTTTTTTTCTCATAGGAAAAGAACTATGGGAATTTTGTGCCTCCCAAATGCCCATAGTATATATCAAGATCATACATGTCTCTCCACATAACAGAACCACACTGCAAGTTTTTATAAAGACACTCCTTATCTCCTTCAGAGTTATTAACATCGCTGGTAGTGATCAAGACACTCAGTTCACAAAATATACAATATTGAGCTCATGCATTAGGGTCCTCCAGAGAAACAGAGAAAAGAGGATGTGTGTGTGTGTGTGTGTGTGTGTGTGTGTGTGTGTGTGTGTGTATTCAAATATTCATATATATATGAGAAAGAAATTTCTTTTTTTTTTTTTTTAAGATTTTATTTATTTATTTGACAGAGATCACAAGTAGGCAGAGAGGCTGAGCAGAGAGCCCGATGCGGGGCTCGATCCCAGGTCCCTGGGATGATGACCTGAGCTGAAGGCAGAGGCTTTAACACACTGAGCCACCCAGGTGCCCCAAGAAAGAAATTTCTTTTTAAAAAAGATTTATTTATTTATTTGAGAGAGAGAGAATGCAGGAGGTAGAGAGAAATTCCAAACAGAATTTGCACTGAGCCTGGAGCCCAATGCGGAACTTGATCTCAGTGATCTCAATATCACCACCTGAGCCAAAATCAAAAGTTAGTCACCCAGCTGACTGTGTCACCCAGGTGGTCCTAGAAAGATTTCTTTTTTTTTTTTTCTTTTAAGATTTTATTTATTTATTTGACAGAGAGAGACAGAGAGACAGACAACAACAAGAGAAGGAACATAAGCAGGGGGAGTGGGAGAGGGAGAAGCAGGCTTCCTGCTGAGCAGAGAGCCCAATATGGGGCTCCATCCCAGGGCCCTGGGATCATGACCCGCCGAACCAAAGGCAGCTGCTTAATGACTGAGCCACCCAGATTCCCCCTTAGAAAGATTTCTTAAGAACTGGCAATTATGGAGACTGGGAAGTCCAAAATTCTGCAGAGTGAATCAGGAAGTGGGAAAGTTAATGGTTTATCTCCAATCTTAAATCCAAAAGACTTAGAACCAGCTGATGGTATAGATCCAGTCTAAGGCTGGGCAGGCTCAAGACCCAGATGTTTCAACTTGAGTTGGAAAATAGGAAAAAAAAAAAAAGCAAACAAACAAAAAACAAAACAAAACAAAAACAAAAATAATGTGCCAGACAAGAAGTCTGCTTATTTGGGGAAGAGTCAGCCCTTCCCTTTTGTTGTTTTCAGACCTTCAATTAATTCAGTAATTCACACCCACATTAGGGAAGATGATCTACTTTACTCAGTACACCAATTTCATTGTTAATTTGATGCACGAACACCCTCTTAGGGACACTCAGAATAATATTTGACCAAATATCTGAGCCTCTCATGACCCAGGCAAGCTGACACATAAAATTAATTATCACAACTCATGACCAAAGTATTCAATGGAACTTTTACTTCCTTACCAGTCTTATGTTACAACTCTCATATAGTGTCATAATGGCTTACTTTAACAAGTTCATATTCAATTAAATGGATCATGGCATACTTTAGTTCAGTCAAACAGAAGGGTAAGTTATTAGAGTGTGAATCTATTTTTGTCTTCTTTTTGAAAATTTTCATGCCCTACCCCTCCCCCTTCTTCTTTTGTCCCATATCTTGGCAAGCCAATAATATAATCTGTCTCCCTACTTTGGTGCCAGTGTGAAGTTCAAACCACATACACCCTATCCCCAATGCACAAGTCCCTCAACCCGGCCCCAACTCTAACACAATAAAAGGCACTCTAGTAATCGCCCCATGTTTTTTCAAGCTATTTTTCAGGCCTGTCTGGGAGCTCGCACACTCCAGATATTTTTAGTATGTGGGAAATGAAATAATTCATATCCCTTTTATGCATATGTGGCATCATCAGTGTTGATATTTGAAAGTAAATTTTGGGTCACTGGTCATTCTTCCTTCACCTGTTGGTTATAAAATGTCTCTTCTGTCTTCCTATAATATCATAAAATATCCCTTTCTAGTCTGTTATCTTGCCTTTATTATATCTATGCCTTTGCATCTAATACTTGAAGTATGAACTTATAAAATTGACATGACTATATTATATATACCTGGATCCACATTACTCAGAAACAGCAAGATTACCTAAAAGGTAAAATAATATTTAGAGTATCTAGTAATAAATATTTCTTCAAGGTACATGGTAAAAGGAATTATGTATATTACTTAGGTATACAGCTTTCTTGTGCAACCTACAAATCAAACTAATCCAATCCTCATGCTGGAAAAAGTATAACATTGTACTTTAATCTGAAAATGATTAATATTTTCCTTATTTCTATTTTTCTGCCATATTATTAACTTATATCAAGAAAAAATAAAATAGATAATGGTGCTTATTAAAAAGTATATATAATAGTTACGGTTAAAGATTAACAGTAAAATGTCTTCAGATTAAGCCTTTAAAGTGTAAAATAATATAAAATTATAGAGCAGTCTTGTTGCACTCATTATCAAGTTAAAAATGTGTTCCAAAGTAGACCCTTATTTTCTTCCTTTAAGAAGTGCAGACTATACATGTCAGGTATTCAGGCAAAATCTGCACAGCAGGATATACAAATTCAAAACCTTTCAAAAGGCAATGTTTTTATTCCCTGTAATTAGGCAATTAATTCTACTGGCATTTATAGGCTGCAAGTGGTGAGAGAAAAAGAGATAAAGAAAAGCAGTAAAATCAAATATTTCAATTTTACTTTAAAGGTTACTGAATTATATGACCTACCTAAGAAGTATTTAACTTGAAATAAAGAAATCAGGAAACAAATGAGCTGAGTAACTCAAGTCGTGAAGTTTGTTACTTTAATTAGAACATAAAAGATTTTCTTTTTAAGAACTCACTGGCATGTTTGAATAAATGATTTCTTTGTGAATGGCTTAAACTAAGGTTTTTATTTCTGATTATTTTATTCCACAACTCTATTGAGTTCAATATTCAGTTTTTGTTATGATACAAAATACAGACTTAAAAGAATATTTTTTTTTCTATTATAAACCAGGAAAATATGTTTTCAAAGAGTACAAACAAGCATGTACAGGCTTAATTGTCATGTTCCTGAAGCATAGTAAATTTACCTGCTAAAAAATCATCAACATTTATTAAAATTTATATGTTAATAAATTTGTCTCTTGGCTAATCATCATTTTCTTAGTGGGAGAGATAATAGAATATTTATAAAAAATAAACTTTTATACACAAAATAATTCAAGAGAAAATATCTAGAAGTTTGAAATATTTTATAATAACTATATGTGGAAAGTGTTTTGGGGGTCCTGGGTTGCTCGGTCAGTTAAGCATCTGCCTTTGGCTCAGGTCATGATCCCAGAATCCTGGGATGGAGCCCCACATCAGGCTCTAGGTTCAACAGGGAGCCTGGTTCTCCCTCTCCCTCTGTATTCTGCTCTGCCTACTTGTGCTCTCTCTCTCTCTGTCAAATAAATAAATAAAATCTTTAAAACAAAAAAGAAAGAAAATAAATAAAAGCATTTTGTAGAAGAGATAATACATTTTCTTTGAAAACCCCAATAGAGTACATAGGACCCATACATTTATCACATATTAGGTCATAAGAAAACTGAATAAATTCTTCAAAGGAAAAATAAATACACTGACAGCATATAGTAAAAGTAGGAAATAGAAACAAAGTGTAAGGAAAAACAAACTAACCTCCCTTAGGTGATACTTAAAGTGATAATTACAAATACTTTTTTTTTTTAATTAGAATGTAACAAAGATTACTGTGGTGTCAACTAATATTTATCTTCAAATACAGGTTCTACATGTATCAGTAATGAAACTTTTCAATGGACTTCTAGTCAGCAACTGAAGACTATACTTATAAAATTCTTTTCCAGTTCCATATGTAATTAGGTCTAGATTCTGACTCATCATAAGAAGGTACAAGTGAAGTGTACAAGTATTAGGTTCTGCCATGCAAGGAAAGGAACACGCCTCTATCTTTCTCTTCCTTTTTTCAGCCAGCCACAGTGTGGATGTGATGGTGAGAGTAAAGAGTAAAAACAGTCATCAGAGCCCTCTGCTGAACATGGCAGAGCAACAAGAGAGAAGGACCCTAGGACTGCCTGTTTGTAAGCTTTATGTTCAGCCTTAGAGATACTTGGATTCATATCAGTGAGAAAATAACTTTTACAGTATTTACTCTATAGCACCAAATTATGTGAAATATCTGAAGCACTATATTTTTGTGTTATTGCATTACAGTTCCTAACTTAAATCCCAACTAGCAAAACTTCAATTTTTCTATTTTACTATAACTGAGACATATTTTTCTACTCATAACACTAATTCTTCCCACTGAAATAGAAGGGATAGAAAGGATTAAGATATCCAGTGGAGTTCATTTCTTGCCAAATTATTATGTAAATTAAAAGAATAACAGTCCAAATTCTAATTTTTTAATTTACTCATGAGTTTGCAAAATTATTTACTAGAAAAAGTTAAGAATAATAAAATAATTGAAAATTTATAAAGATTCAAAAAATACTGTTATAAAACCATTAAATAAATGAGATTGACTAAAAAAACTGACAATATAGATGGTAGTAACAGATCTGATAGTGTACAGGATTTTAATATATGTAAAATTATTGATAGCATTGGAAAAAATTGCATACTTCTAACAATATAAAATTAAAACTCTTATATTTGTTCTATGTTTGCAAATATGAGATAGGCTCCAAAATAAACATTTAATTAACAAAGTTTTCCCAAAAAAATCTATAGGGAATATAACAAGCAAGTGGTAAAATAATTAAAAATGACATGTCAATATATCACAAAGTTGAAAGTGAAATGCTTAATTATACCTACTCATCAAAACAATACAAAATGTAAACACTACATGAGTATTTATCTAAGCTGTACATCCCCCAGCAACCTATTAGAGACCATCAAGGAGGAGGCTTTACCAGTGTAGTTAGAGAATATCAACACTGATGGAATGATGGTCTGAGATAAATAGGAAGGTAGAGAGGTGCTAATTTATTTTACAGTTTCAGTAACTCTCATTCTGATGTAATGGAAATACACTGAGCCTACAAGCTTAAAGATCTATTTTAAAATTTAATTTTATGGAAAATGGACTTGTTCATTGATTTCTATACTTAATTTTTTCCATTGCATGGTGTTTGTGCCATTCTTAAAATTTACTGAGAAGTGTATTAACTAGATAAAGGGGTTCAGTTCTCTAGAAATGCTTTAACTGGAACTGATTTGGGACTTTGCTTATTTCTACTTTCTTGAATAAAAACTTGAAAATTTTTTTAAAGTGTTCCACTCAAGAACAAATTGATAATCTCAAGATTATTATGCTGTATGATCTGGGATTTCACATTCACCATTTTTAAGGGGAATATAGGAGAGATTATAAGCAAGACAAGAGACAAGAAAAGTGAAGATGGAGAGCTGATCAAGTACAGTGGTGTCTTTGACCTTTTTTGGGGTAGAAGGTAATGTGAGCTACCAGGAATAAAAGAAGGAGAAGAAATCTAAAAGAAAACTAGACAGGAGCTGACTCAGTGGGGAATGTGAAAAATATCAGAGAAAAAACATATAAAAGGTTTGAAATGCAGCATCTAGCACTCTGCTTGATCTAAGCAGTGTTATTTTGTGGAGGACACAAGTGCAATATCAAAAAAAAAAAAAAAAAAAGCAGAGGAAGGATAGATAAAAAGATGGTGGTCATTCCCTAAGGTTTCCCTAGCAATATTAAACAGAAAATCTACAGTTGAAAACTTTTGCAGTGATTATAAATATTTTATCAAACTTGTTGATTAAGAGATTAACTTGTAAGGGAGGAAAAATAAGTAAGTAAGCAATCTGTTCGCTGACAAAATTCACAATCTAAAATATCCTATTGGAAAAAAAAATTATATCTGAACCTTAATAATCTTACTAAATAACATTACCTTATAAAATAATGTTCTTCATGACATAAGGAGAAAATTGTTCCCTAGAAACAAAGCACCAGATAAGATTTGTTTTAAATTACACACTTAAAATTCTAAAACTCAACAGAATTTGGCAAAATTCACTGTTCAAGTTATCACGGTACCTAGATTCTCTCTCAGTATTTATCTACTTGAATCATTTTGCTTTGTCTGGTAAACAGGATTTGGCAGATTTGGAATTACTGAAAATATATATTAATTGACTCTATCAAACACTTAAATGTCAAAGTCTATAATACTTGCATGCACCATATTCTGTATTCATTATATTTTAATTTAAAACAGACCATTGAATATTTAATTTGTAAAAGGTTTTGAAAATAAACACAGAGCATTAATCTGTCTTTAGTTCGTTGATATGAGACATTAAAAACATAAAATGATGTGTTTCTATAAATTAGAATAATAAATGAATTAAAATATTGAGAAAATGAGAACTAAAGATAGAAAAGTTATATTTATAAATTATATTTAATTATAAATTTAAGAGTAAAATTCTAAATTATTACTATTGAATCGATTTAATAATGAATAAAACATATATGGTAAAATATATGTATTTATTTTAATTTCTCATTAATATTTGGTCTGTTTTTAGATAAATTATGCACATGAATTCTAGGTATTCTGAAATTCAAGCTTTTGTTTGTGTATTCATGAACATTTAAATATTTGCCTTTCATTCATCTTGACCTAATAATTTGTTCTTCAATGTAAAAAGAAAAACATATAATAATATATTTGAACAAAATCATATAGTCTTAATGATACAAAATATATGGCAATTTCAATATTCACTACCAAATCAACTCTGATGAAGTAATAAGATATTTGGTTAGGAGTGAAATCAAGGCAGTTTGAAGTATGGAATTTTTGAGTGGGTCATAATGCTACACCAGAGGTAGAATATAGTTTGGTGACAGTTTGTTTAGATACAGAGAAAATCAGAGTAAATCAGGTTTAGGGGTATTTCAATGGGTTTTGCCCCCTAAAACTATTCTTTGTCTATAAAAAGTCTGGGCTTTCCCCATTTGTTTCTTCTTCAACTGTTTCCTGTACCTCCTGGTGGTGATACAGATCTGAAATAAGCACAGATATGGCTGTACTATGTTTATAAATTAAATAGCTTTATTAATTTGCTTAAGAGGTTACCACTCTAGGGACACCTGGGTGGCTCATTGGTTAAGCATCTGCCTTCAACTCAGGTCATGATCCCAGGGTTCTGGGATCCAGCCCCACGCTGGGCTCCCTGCTTAGCAGGGAAACTGCTTCTCCCACTCCCACTCACCCTGCTTGTATTCCCTCTCTTGCTGTCTCTCTCTGTCAAATAAATAAATAAAATCTTAAAAAGAAAAAAAAAAGAGGTTACCACTGTGACAGAGAAAATGTTTAAATGCTGATAATGATCTTTAAAACTGAACTTATCTGTATGTGGGAAATTTTTACAAAAATAATAAACCATTATTTTTAGTTAAGTTTGTGTGCACATATGAAATGGCAAAATAACACTTATATTTAAGTCTAACAATCAAGCTGAGTAATACCAACTTTTGTGAAAGATAAATATACAAGGTAATGATAAGCGCTTCTTCCCTTAAATAGGGATAGATAAGATACATAAGGTAAATGCAGCTTAGAGCTGCATTAAATCACACATTTGCTTACTGAACTTGTTAAATATTTCATCAAGGTATGCAACTATAAAATCTTCCAATTTTTTATTAGAGTCACATGGAATTTATTTACTCAATGCTTGCAGATGTGCATATACTTAAATGCAATCAGCATTCAGTGTTTTAATTATATAAGTTTATAGTTTTCTAAATTTGTATAATTCAATAGGTTAGCTGAAGATCCTGATGGCACTATGAAATGTGATTGGTAAATGTCTTTCCTTGGGCTGACAAACTATTTTCTAGTAAACACTGCACAAATGTTCTAAGTATTTTCAAGTCATTGTTGTTGTTGTTGTTGTTGTTTTTCAGATTGTCCCTGTCATATTTTTGTATTCAGGTTGCATTAGCCTTAGAAAATTATTGAAGCAGTATTTTTTCTTTTTTATATGCTGAAATAGTTTATATGACATTAGAATTTATTGATTGACAGAACGTCTCTATGAATTATTCTATTTATATTCTCAGTGTATTCTTAAATTCATATTACTGATGATATACGCATATATTTATAGTGATATGATAAACATATACTATATATATGGTGGGTGTGTGTATTTATATGGGATATGGTAAGTTATGATATCTGCACTAGCAATCATCATATTCATGGATTGCATATTTCCAAATTCACCTACTTGCTAAAATTTATTTGTAACCTAAAGAATCACTTGTGGCACTTCTTCATAGTCATTCATGGACATATGCAGAGAAACAAAAATTTTGAGTTGCCTAACACCTAGATGAGATTCAACATGGCAATGTCCTACCTTCTTCTTTTATTTTCTCACTATAAGGGACAATTCCCTTTGTGGGCCATTTAAGGATAAGTTTTTCACATTTTTTGTGGTTTTTATTTTATGAGGTTTTTTTGTTGTTGTTGTTGTTGATTGTCCTGTTCAAAATGTCCCCAAGTCATAGTGTTTGAAATGCAGTCTTGTGTTCATAAGTTCAGGAAAAGTAATGATACTTACGGGGAAAACTGCATGTTAGATAAACTGTGTCTAGACAAGAGTCATAGGGCTGCCCAGCAATGAGTTAAATGATGACAAATTAACAAAAATATTAAGTAAATTGTTTCTAAAGAGAGGAACATATAATGGTAGACTGATAAACTGATGAAGGTTATATATATTTCCTTTAAGTATTACTTTAGACTGAATTTAGTTAATTTTGGTATATGGTATTTGTATTTTTATTCAATTCTATATATTTTCTGTTTATCATTACAATAGCTTTGATCCATGAGATTTTTTGAAAATATGGATTACAGTATAACTACTGTTTAGTTTAAATAGATGCAGTTGATTGCATAATGTAATACTGAAAATTATGCATATTTATGTAGGTCTATCTACACACACATATTTCTCTTCCTCTTTCACATGAAAACTTCTGGGAACAAGGACACTTCAGGACAATGAGCACACTTACTTCTCAGATCTTGATTTCTAATGGCTTCCTCTAGTAGAAAGAACCAGGGCTCTTTGGAGAAATGACTGATTCTAAGAGCATGGCAGAAAATAGTTGAGATGAGCCTGGAGCATCCAGTAGTGTCAGGAAGTAGAGAAGGAAGGAGAATTGACAATGATGGGAAGATGTCAAAGGGACATAAAAGGAAACTAAAAGAGCTCCCAATGACTAAATTTAGAAATATGTAAGGAACAAATAAATTAAGTATGGTGGATTAAAAGTCAAAGTAAAAAAAAAATTCACACTGGTATAAATAAACGTTTGAAAATATGAATAGAGAAAAGAAGTGAAAGATTTGTGAAAATTTCAAATCATTTATGTAGATACTTTGCTTTCCAAAAATGTAGAGCATAGCTCCTTCCTTTCTGAGGATAGCAGCTGCACACAGTGATTTCCTTTCAAAATGTATGGTAGGAATATGAGGAAAAAAGAATAACTTCAGAGTAAAGAAAACACACTACCTTAGCCAGGTGTTCAAAGTTGATATCACTTAATAATGTGTACTTTAAAAAAATGTTGTCTTGATATCATATAATGAGAATGTCACTTTACCTCTGTGACCTTCCTCCCTAAAACACATTTATCAAGTCTAATCATAATGCAAATATGACAAATCCCTAGGTAGATCATCCAGACAGAGAATCAATAGGGAACGAGCAGATTTGAACATTGTACAACAAATGAACCTAATAGACATATACAGAACATTCTATCTGAAAAAGCAGGACACACATTTTTCTCAAGCACACATGGAACATTGCCCAGGATAGACCATATATTAGGCCACAAAACAAGTCTTAATAAATTAAAGAAGATTGAAGTCATACCAAGTATCTTCTCTGATACTCCACAAAGGTATGGAACTGGAACTCAGCAAGAGAAAAAGTGAGAAACTCATAAATACATGGATATTAAACAACATTCTCCTGAACAACCAAAGATGCAAAGAAGTTAAAGAGGAAATAAACAAGTATCTTGAGAGAAACAACATAACTAAAACTTATGGGATATTTATAGCAATAAATACCTCCCTTAAGAGGCAAAAGCGATCTCAAACAACCGTGTTCTATGCTTCAAAGAACTAGAAAAAGGACAAATTAAGGCAAATGTTAGTAGAATGGAAGAAATAATAAAGATTAGAGCAGAAATAAATGCATATTAGAGGACAGGAATATAATAAAAAAGATAAACAAAACTAAAAGCTGGTTACTGGAAAACTAAACAGAATGTACAAACCTTTAGCGAGACTAACCATGGAAAAAAGAGAGAGGACCCAAATCAACAATATTATAAATGAAAGAGGAGACATTACCACTGATGCTGTAGAAATACAAAGGAATGTGAAGAGGTTACTACTAGGAGCAAGTATACTGGATTATCACCATGGTAAATTAGGATAATCAGGGTGAAGGAAATTATCTGGGGTGGAAAACAAAGAAACAACCACCACCAAGTGGGTCCATAGATAAACAGGACCTCACTGTGAAGACCTTTCAGCAGATTTCAAGGAAATGCTATAACCCAGGGAAAAGCCGGTGCAAATTCTATAGGACAGGATGGTGTTTGGTTCTCTGAAGGGCGGGATAGAACCCCCTGGGGCTGTAGTAGTGTAATGTGAGGGGAAAAGTGATCAAAGAGATATGTTCATTGAGGGAGAGAGTGGGGGGCAAATCATGAAGGGTGGGACTGCATGAGGACTGTATTGTCTTTGGGAAAATGAGGAGCAATCTGGGATTTTGAGTAGAGTACTGACATGATCAGAAATCCACTTTTTAAAAGATCATAAACTAGAGAGCTTTGGGGAACTGAATAATACACCTCAGATAATTTTATGGAATATTTAAGTTCTCATTTTATTATTAATGCTAGTGAACTAATACAGGGAAACTTCTATCATGACTCACTATGATTACATTTGTGATTAATTATGATTAATTAGTTGGCAGAATCCAACATGTTCTTTTGCTTATCTTAAGTAAAATAATAGGTAATGGAATTGAGTTTTGCACACAAAATTTAATGGAAAACATTTGAGCATAACAGACTTTTCTAATTACAAAATATAGTGCTTTATATTTCAAGTACCAAATTTGTAATTGTGAAAAGAGGATTTAAAGAAATCAACTAGGCAAATTATATTAATAATTTAACATATTCTACCTTAAAGAGGAAGATTGATATAAAAACTAAATGATTTTATGCGTCAAACACAAAGTACTAGGAATAAACCACCATCTGTTCCATTTAAGAGCATTATGAAAAATAAGGCTTATAGTGAATCTCATTTTGTAATCTTATTCACACTATTGAGAAGAAATTTTCTCCAGTATTTTATAGATTGAACTGTCTGCATGAACAGCAGCTTTCTTCATTCACTCTTTAAAATAAATGAAGTTATCTAAAGTAAGAAGAAAAAGATTATGTAGTTGAGCTAGTTTGGTTCAATAAAGTGTATCAGTATCCAAACATAATATTTCTTAGTATCTTCCTAGAGTAAGAAATGAAACATGGTCAAATCATTTTCCTTCCATAAATTTTTAAAGCATTTGTCCATAAAAGTTCAAAATCAACAGTAAAGCACACCTGTAACAATCTATGTAAGAGACACACAGCCATACATACACACACATGCTCATGTATAAATTATTTATATGCAAAATATTCATATTTTAAATACACATTTTAGATATACATATAATTATTTATACAAATATATGTATATGTACCTTTAAAATATATATATGTATATATATGTATATATATATATAGCCATAATTCCTGCATGGAAAATGTCCAGCCAGGTGTAGCCAGGGCCTCAGTCCCTTTATTGCACAAGGGCAAGATTATTTTTATCTAGCATGAGATGTACATTACAGAATAAGGTGCTATTCATTCTCCAAAATTACATGAGAGCAGCAAACCAAGAGTAGGTTACAGAGTGATTCTAAATATTGTAGCTACTATGTAAATTATGATTAAAATTTTTAATTAAAAAATGCTGAGCAGAATACAGAAATTCAAATAACCAGAGTAAATACAAAGTCTGGGAAAAAGTTAGCACATCTTTCAATTCCAAAGGGCCACTCAGGCTGATTTGGTGGTAAAGAGATTTAAACTAAGAATAGTACATTGAAAGTGGGGAGGGAAATCTCATGCCATGTTGTATAGAGTGATACATGGAAAGCTCAAACCCCCTGTATTCTCAAGACCTCAGTCGGGCCATATTCATATCTACATCTGTACCATTAGTCTGATGTCAGGTTCATGGTCATGCAGCTTCATTCACCTGATCATGCTTATGACTAATTCTTTCCAGATAGACAAAATACTTTTTCAAACGTGGCTTAATTTCTACTTTCTTTAGTTATACTGTAAATTATTTAGTACTCTGCTCCCAGCATCTATTTGATAATGAGTATTTAATTCAAATATTTTTGTTTTCTTTTAATCCCAATTATGTGGCAGTTACTCTTATCATGAAAACATAAGTAAGACAACCGGTATTTTTATTAGTTATTTTGATTAAAGAAGGAGAAAAAACAGGTGACAAGTAAGCATGAAAGTAATTACTCCAAAAGTGTGATAAGGTTTAATAAAAATATAGAGAGAGCACAATAGGGACATGGGTTAAGTCAATTTTAACATTTATACAACACTTGTGGGTGAGCTTTATGATAAGCAAACACATTAAACTTTCAATATGTATATAAAGCATCAGAAGAGAAATGGGTTCATCTATTGCTTGAAAACTCAAATTTTTTTTGGTATTTGGTAGTGTTTAAACTAGAAAATAAAATTGAAAAAATAAATCAAACAAGATAAAAGTGCTTTGCTTTCTAACCTAGAAGTTTAAAAACAGGTAACTCAGAAATTCTCATTCCTTTTTGGATCCAGGCTGCTCCCCACATCCCTGGCATGCAGCCTTCTTTCACATGTTATAAGATAGAATGTGGGGCGCCTGGGTGGCTCAGTGGGTTAAGCCTCTGCCTTCGGCTCAGGGATGAACCCACGGTCCTGGAATCGAGCCCCGTATCAGGCTCTCTGCTCAGCAGGGAGCCTGCTTCCCCCCAACCCTGCTTGCCTCTCTGCCTACTTGTGATCTCTCTCTCTCTCTGTGTCCAATAAATAAATAAAATCTTTAAAAAATAATTAAAAAAAAGAGATAGAATGTGAATGAACATGTTATGGATAGGTTTTGATGTTATAAGCCGCAGAACTAAAGAAGGTATATGGAGGGTAGGGAAACAGGTCCAAAAATGGGCACACATTACTATGATTTTTTGTTTCTTATCTAATACCTTATCTTTTATCTAATATCATCCTCTATGTTTTTTTTTTTTCTTCTCTTTAAGTAGACAAAAATTTTAAAAGCATTTTAGGTTCATAGCAAAATTGAAGAGAAGGTAGAGATTTCAACATTCTCACTGTATTCTCACATGCATGGCCTCTCCCATTATCCACATCCATCACCAGAGTTCATCTCTTAGAACTGATTGACAATTGCTGACTCATCATTATCACCCAGAGTCCATAGTTTATAGTAGGATTCACTATTGGTGTTGGACGTCTGTAGGTTTTGACAAATTCATAATGACAATCAAAACTACTATAGCGTACTTGTTACAGTCGACAAAATCATATCATAGAGTAGCTTCATATTCTAAGATTCCCCTGTGCTCTGCCTATTCATTTCTTCCTCTCGTCTTTACGTCGGGGACCACCAATCTTTTAGCATGTCCCACGCTTTTGCCTGTTCCAAAATTCCATGTAGTTGGAATCTAACAGTAGGTAGTCCTTTCAGATTGGCCTTTTTAATTTAAAATACGCATGTAAGGTTCACCTATGCCTCCTCATGGCTTGATAGCTCACTTCTCTTTAGCGCCAAATAATATTTCATTGTCTGCGTGCAACACAATCTATCCTTTCATGTACTAAGGAGCATCATTGTTGCTTCCAAATATTTTCAGTTGTGAATAAAGCTGCTGTAAATGTCCAAATGCATGTTTCTGTGAGGGAAGTGCATTTTCAGATCTTATGAGTAAGTATTAGGGTGTGCAACTACTGGATCGTATGGTAAGAGTATGCTTAGTTTTGTAAGGAATTGCCAACATTTCTTCCAATGTGGCTATACCATTTTGCATTCCCATCAGCAAAGAATGAGAGTTTCTATTGCTCCACATCCTTATAGTATTTGGTATTGTCAGTGTTCTTAACCTGGGGACATTTTAAAGAGGAGTAGTAGTATATCATTGTTGCTTTAATTTGCATTTCCCTGATAACTCATGTTATTGAGCACATTTGCAAATGTTCATTTTCTCTGGTTATGTCTCTGTTAAGGTCTTGGTAATATATATATATACATATATATATATGTATATATATATAGCATATTACATACAAACACACACATATCTATCTATCTATTTATCTATAACAAGAAAAAATGTTTTCTTATTGTTGGGTATTAAGGATTTTTTATATATTTGCATAACAGTTTTTTATCAGGTAAGTCTTTTGTAATTATTTTCTCCCATTATGGCTTGCCTTTTTATTCTCTTGATATTTTTATTTTTTAATTTTTTTAAAGGTTTTATTTATTTATTTGACAGAGAGAGATCACAAGTAGGCAGAGAGGCAGGCAGAGAGAGAGGTGGGGGAAGCAGGTCTCCTGTTGAGCAGAGAGCCCGAGGCAGGTCTCAATCCCAGGACCCTGAGATCATGCCCTGAGCTGAAGGCAGAGGGTTAATCTACTGGGCCACCTAGATGCTCCTCTCTTGACATTTTTAAATATGAAACAAAAAATTTTATTTTAATAAAGTCCAGATTATCAGTTATTTCTTTCTTGGATTGTGCTTTTAGTGTTGTATCTTAATGTCACAGCCAAACCAAGATCTAAATTTTCTTCTTTATTATCTTCTAAAATTTTTATGGTTCTGCTTTCTAGGTCTGTGATTCATTTTGACTTATTTTCTTTGAAAGGTGTATGGTTTTTGCATAAGTTCATATTTTTGCACATGGATATCCTGCTCTTCCAGTACTATTTGTTGAAAGGACAATTTTTGCTCCATTGAATTGTCCTTACCCTTTTGTCAAAGATCAGTTGACTGGATTTAAAGGAGTCTATTTCTGGGGTTTCTATCCTGCCACATTGATCTATTTGTCTATTCTTTTTCCAGTACCACACTGTCTTGATTACCATAGCTTTATAGTAATCTTGAGGTTGGATAACATCGGTTTGCACTTTGCTCTTCTTCAATGCTATGTTGTCTATTCTGGGTCCCTTACCTCTCCATGTAAACGTGAGAAGTGCTCTGTCAATATCCACAAAATAACTTGCTGGGATTTCTATTGAAATTGATTTGAGTCTACAGATCAAGTGAGGAAGAACTGACATCTTGATAATATTTAGGCTTCCTATCCATGAACATGGAATATATTTCTGTTTACGTAGTTTCTCTTGTCTTTAAGAAATTGTGTGTGTGTGTGTGTGTGTGTTTAATTTGGATAAAAATATTTTTAAAATTTCTATTGAAGTTTCTTTTTAGAACACATTTAGAAATGTGTTGTTAAATCTCCATATATTTAAGGATTTTCCAGCTCTCTTTCTGTTATTGATTTCTAGTTTAATTCTGTAGTAGTCTGAGAATTGTACATTATCACATCTAGGTATAGGAAAATTATGTATACCTGATATTAATTGGGACAGTCATATGCCTAGTTAAAACTTAAATATTTCTATTAATTCAGAATAATGTGATATTCAAGGTGTTTATCACAGCTATATTGAGATAAGAAACATACAAGATGGCTTGGGCTGTAATTATATTTTGTGTGTGTTAAGTTTTAACTAGGCATATAAGGACATGGACAAAAACCTCATGATGTAGAAGACAGAGAATTTACCTGAAACACCCAAATTATCAGATATTTGGCTTTAAAGTAGCTTTAAACTGTTTATGAATTTAAGTGTATTTTCTTTTTATTTTATCACCTTTACAATGAACAGATTAGACTAAATGGTCTTGTTGAATGAATATATCAAACAAAAATTATATAACTTAAATCAGAGCTCTAAACATTCCTAGCACATTATAAATGCTCAATTATTATTTATTTACAGAAAGGAATTCGGGGAAATTTACTGAAAGCTATAGTTAGTGATTAAATTTAGACATTTCCTATGTTCTTCTTACCTACTTAGTAGATTATAATTGATAAAATTATATAAATGACATATGAGATAAATTAAGGAGATAACCAACATTGGGGGATAAAGCAAGCTATATTTAGGGAATCATAACAAGAAAACTTAAAATAATTTTATCAAATGTTTGTTAAATAACTATCCTAGTAGTTTTTTGACAACTAAACTTTTAACAATTCCAAGTGTTGATATAGCAGCATTCAGAACACATTTGCCAAAGACCTTAGTATTACTAAACTCTATTTTGAAAGAGTTACAAATTCTGAATGAAATGTTGTTATTGTGATGGAAAAAACAGTGAATGTCTTTGAGCACTTATAAATGGTAAGATTTGCTGCATGAAAAATGCTTTACATTTTGTAGAAAAACCTATGTGTATTTCTCTAAAACTAAAAATTCTCAAGTTTTATAATCAAAAGACATCTACAATTAACTGATTTAAAATTGCATTCCCCACTAAATCCATTTCCATTTAAAGGAGAATTTGACGTTTCACATTTCCTGAGAAGAGAAAGCATGTCGTTTTAATGCTTTGCAACTTTCTCTAGATTTCCTTCAGAGTGCCCCAATAGTGTACTGAAGACTGAAATGAATGCTTAATCTCAGTAAATCTCTAAACTCTGTTGTTAAATTATATGTATTATAAATCTCTTCATTTTTATTTTAGCTTCACAGTGAGAGGAATAGGAGATAATTATTTGGAAACTAGAGTACATAAATGTCAACTTTTCTCCCTACTTGAGTTCTAAATCAGTTAAAAAAACAAGACAAAATAATCTATAGAGCAAAAATAAATAAATAAATAAATAAATCTCTCAAATACTGATAAACACTACACTTAAAGATAAACTTCAGAGACAAGCAATCTTGTTGACTTTTTACTCCTGGAAAACCTTGGAACATTCTACCAGAAGGAAAGTTTTAATCCCTGAATAAAAAAATAGTTATATGGGCAACTGCTTCCTAGTATTCTATGAAGAAAAGAAAAGAAGGAGATCAAATACTCTTTGTTCAGATCCTGTGAAAGATTAACTCCAGCAATAGGATCAATAGATATTACTTAGAGATTTAACTCTTTCTACTTCCAGTGGAAGTTTTATGGGATGAGCA
Source organism: Lontra canadensis (assembly GCF_010015895.1). NCBI lineage: Eukaryota > Metazoa > Chordata > Mammalia > Carnivora > Mustelidae > Lontra > Lontra canadensis. The sequence goes on from NW_022631023.1 coordinate 19,359,508, forward strand.
AAAAGGACATACTCCTTATTTAAGTTTCCTTATGATGGAAACCAGAAATTCAAGAAAGATATTTTTCTTCTGTAATGATTAACTATTGGCTGTTATATTAGTAAAATTATTTTTATATAATTTATATTCCCACAGAGCTCTCATATTTTGCCCATATTATGCCTATACATAAGTCCAACATTTTATTTTATGTATTACTTTAAGATAATTTTAATTGTACTTTTATTCTTTTCAGTATTCTGAACATTATAGACATACATTTTTATAATGAAGATCATTAAGATTGATTTTTGCCCTTCTTCAATCCTAGTTGAACACTATTTGGAAACATCTTTCCATTATTTGAGGAAAATAAATTTAAAAAACAAACTAATAGTAATTTTTAGAAGAAAATGACTAAACATAATGGAATACTAACTAGCTCAGTGAAAGGATGGCTATCATTAAGCCACTTCTCACCAGGACAGCAGAATTGAAATTGGAGATGGAAATTCCAATACTTAGGATGATGTCAGAATGAGAATGAGTTGGTTGAATTATTGAGCTTATATTAAATAAATTGCTACAGAAAAATGTTCTATCACTCCAGAAATAGTTACTATTCTGTTACAGTTTGCGTTGTATCCCCTCAAAATTCATATGTTGAAATGTTAATCCCTAGTACCCCCAAATGTAATTGTATTTGGAGATAGAATTAAAGAACTAATGAAGGTAAAATAAGGTCATTTATAAGGCCCTTAATCCAATAAAACTGGTATCCTTATAAAAAGAAGAGATTAGGACACAAATTTGCATAGAGCAGGAGAAAGTACAGGTGAAGACACAGATAGAACACCACCATCCACAAACCTAGGAGAGAAATTTCAGGCAGAACCAGACCTGCCAACAACTTGATCTCAGACTTCTACGTTCTGGAATTGTGAGAAAATAAATTTCTCTTGACTTAATCACCTAGTCTGTGGTACTTTGCTATGGTATCCCTTGCTAACTAGTACACATCTATTCTCTTCATTTTGTTTTCATCATTTATTTTTCCTTCTCTCCTTTAATCCTGTAGAGCTATCAAAGGAAAAACTAGTTCTCACCCACAGGCAAGCATAGTACAACTACTGTTTTCTGGTGCTTCCCACAAATCCACACTGGCCTCCTGTTTCAGTTATCAATTTATTGCCTTCCAGTTCTGAGTGTATCCTTCTATATGTGCTCTGTGATAAATAAAGAAATTATTTAAAGTTTTGATCCTTTACAGTGGGCAGGATGTTAAGAATTCTTAGGAAAGACCCCAAGAAGGACATTGCAGGAAAAATACATTGTTCCACCATTTTGAGAGTGAGAAGGTATACTAGTGTGGGTGTGAGAGCATCGGAAGGAGCTTGGTAGGCCAATAATCTAGTACCTATGAATTTGTAGCCTCACCCTGATGTTCACCTTTTCATTACCTCCTTGCTTGGAGACAAGAGGCCCTGACTAGCTTGAGGGTCCTATAGACCTCAATAGATCCCACAGGCAGCTGCTGGTGACCTGGAAGGTCATATGTGGATCTGATATTCCTTTTGCAACCCCTACATAACTCCATACTACTACGGAGACGTCCTGCCATCTCCTGGACTCCCACTCATGCTCACACCATACAGCTGCTGGTAATTTCTTCATCTACAATCTATGCTATTCAGGTGGTCCATTGATTACCCAGCAACTCTGGACCACCTATGACCTGACCAAACAAGTGAGGTTCCCTACTATAGGATAAATTGAACTATATCTTCTCCAATGGGTCTGAACCCCTTTCAAGTCCTTTCTTGGGTAGACCTCTCAGGTCTAGGGTAACATTACAGTGTTTCCATACACCTTGTCATTACTCCCTTACTTTACTTGCAGTAAAATAAAATGACATCCAGAGCAATACGATTTGTCAGGAGTAACTTCATGTGTTTCTATGTGTGTTTTTGCATGAGAAATGAATTTATGTCCCAAAAGGAGCTATTAGTCATTTAGGGAGATGTTAGTCATGTAGTCATCAAGTATGGTCCCTAATTTTGGTGTATTCTTGACACTGTCATGATGGTGAAGATTAAAAACAATCTCTCCCTCATTTGGCTTAATCTGAGAAGGGAAGATATCAGAATGAAAAGAAAGGTGTATCACATCCCAGCCAACACTGGCTGTTTTTTTGTATATTTTTCATTAGACATTCTGGTAAGTGTGTAATGCTATCACATTGTGGTTTTAATTTACATCTTCTTGTTGGCATTTGGCACCCTTTTATATGCTTCTTGACTATTTGGATAATCATTTCATGATATAGCTATAAAAGTTTGGGCAATTTTTAAAATGAAGTGAAAGGTAGGGTTTGAACCACAAATTCAGTATATTGATTGCACTCAAAATATTTTTCAACTTTCAAAGGAAAGTTAAGGAGTAAAACATATGTGTACCCCAAGTTTTGTTCTAAATGAGGTACCTTACAAGATAAATAAGGCACTGGTTGGGAAATATAGGGTTATCAAAAAACTGATCTCATTGAAGTGAAGAGAAAATATCATATTTGAAGAAATTCCCACCTTATTAAATAGATAATCATAGAAACAAAAAGGGATAAAGTTATCATCCTAAATGTAGGTTGTATCTCTGGAATGCCATATTTGTCTTGACACTTTATAATACAAATAATAAGCCAAAATACTCTTCACAGAAATTATAGGCTTTCTTGTATCTTATTCTGTTATTTCTTTTATATTTTCTCTTAGCACCATTAAAAAAATAATTTTTCTTCAAATTTATTTGAGGTCCTAATTGACTAAATTTCTTAACTTGCCATGGATATATGCTATCATAGTCAATTACTCTAGATCAGTCTTGGGAAGAAACTGATGGCATAGATCATTCAGATTATTTGAGGATAGTTTAATAAATCAAAGTGTAAGATTTATTAAGCCAAAAGGATTATTGCAATTTTCTGGGGCTAATCACAGAATTCCATTACTTCTATTAAATTGAGAGGACAAAACCAAGTGCTACTTCTCAAATTTGGAACTTGAGAGTGGAGTGGAGAGAGGACCTGACTGACAGGAGCTGTGGGAACAAGATAGAATGAAACCATAGTTTAGGTAATTGGATGATTTGTCATCCTATCTATTCAATTACATTTTAGCTTTATCTGAAGACCAACATTCTTTTTTTTTTTAAGATTTTATTTACTTATTTATTTATTTGAAAGAAAGAGAGAGCACAGAGGGAGAGTGAGAGGGAGAAGTAGAGCCCTCAATCACCCCCACCACCCTCATACAGGACTGGATCCCAGGACCCGGAGACCATAACCTGAGCGTAAGGCAGACATTTAACTAATTGAGCCAGCTAGGTGCCCCTGAAGCCTAACATTCTTAATCCCATCATGAGAATATTCATTTACTCTGTTTCTCAGTAAGCAAAATTAGCATTGATACAAATTGTTAAGGAACATGTTACTTCTCCTTACCACTGCCCTTCATTTCCTTATCCCCAGCATTTTGCTAAGTTCATGTGAACATTCTGCTTCCAGAACCATGTGGGTACAGAGAAATATACACACACACAGAGTTTCTATTATTTCTCAGATTTCAGATTTGATAAATTAATTACACGCCTCTACCACCTGTTTGTTTCTTTGTAGAAATACAAAGTGACTGTGTCTTTGTAGAATTAAGCAACGTGCAATAAATTACTTTAGAATTTTGATTCAATAGTATTTGTTTTAGTATACCTCATTGCATGTACATTGATATATATTTATTCTTTTATGTAATCTAAAATTCCTCTGCTTTTCCAAATTTATACAACTTCATACTTGTTAGGCTTTTTTTCATTGTCAGAAATTTAAAACAAATGCTCAGTTTTACTCTGTAATTTAAACAACACATAGAAAGCAGTAAAAAGACCATAAAGCATACAAAACACTGCATCCTTATATCATACAGAATGTCATCACACAGAAACAGGAATAACCTTCAGAATATAACACAAATTTTGCAACCTTGTTGCTCTCTTCACAAAAGACACCAATTCAATTTTCTCCCTTTCAGGGAATTTAATCTCCCTTCCAGGAATATAAAATTTCTCCTTTATAACTTTTATTTCTTGGACCCCAATAAACTACAGCTATTCATTCTACTTTCATGTAGGTTATAATTTATGCATTTTGCTTTATCTCTGTTTGTCTGTGGAACTCTATTCCATTTACTATTTTCTCTTAGTTAATGATCCCCAAAAGGAACAAGTTACAGAGACTCTGGATTGTTGCTCTCCCTTAGGCACTTACTAACCATCCAGTATGAATTAGAATCAGGTATCTATCTCCGTTTGTTATCGAGAGTGCTTTTACAATTACAAGAACCCAGAATAGACATTTACCAAAAATGTAATAAAAACATAAATATACCCTAATAATACAGAGGGTGTTCAGCCATTCCTGAATGTATGGAGAGAAGAGAGGAAAGTACACCAAAAGTTAGAATGTGGCAGCTCCACAGAGTAGAGTCCTGACTTTCCAGCTGTGCATTTTCATTTCCATCTAATTGCCCACAGTAGCCTGCTTCTTCATCTTTTGGGGGCAGAAAACATACCATCATTCCCATTCTCCATGTTCCTCTGCAAGGAAAAGAAAAAGAAAGAAAGAAAGAAAGAAAGAAAGAAAGAAAGAAAGAAAGAAAGAAAAGAAGAAAGAAAGAAAGAAAGAAAGAAAGAAAGAAAGAAAGAAAGAAAGAAAGAAAGAAAGAGGGAGGGAGGGAGGAAAAAAGAAAGGAAGGAAGGAAGAAGGAAGAGAAGAAAGGAGTAAGGAAGGAAAGAAAAAGAAAGAGACATACCATCATATCAACGCCAACCTTTCCCCAGCTGAATCAGTTAGATGACCTTATAAGCACTTGAATTCTGCTAGTATTCACTGCTAAAATACCAGCTGGCCATTTTTGTTAATTTTGTTAAAGCCTTTAAGTGTGTACGTGTGTGTGTGAATGTTGGGTGCAAGAAACTGTATATTCACCTCAAATATTAAAACTCCAAATTCTGTATTATTTTTAATAGCACATTATTAAAAAGGAAAACATATTTTATATTGTTAAGATGTCCTAGGATTGAATATAGTCCATAGCAAAAGAAATTTACCATCCTTCATCCATGTCTATTTCAGCTGAAGGCATGTATTTTAGGGTAACAGATTTAATAACAAGTCATAAAGCATTTCCTTTTAAATAAGTTATTTATGTATGTAAATTCTCATTATATTTTATGATAACATATGTTAAATGAAAAACAGTCTTCAATTTAAAGAACCTAAACAAGAATAATTTAAAATAAACAAATATTTATTTATTTATTTGTTTGTTTATTTTAGAGAGAAAGAGGGGGAGGGAGAGGGACAAGCAGGCTCTGCACTGAACGAGGGGAGGGACTTGATCCCAGTACTCTGAGATCAAGACCTGGACTCTGAGGTCATGACCTGAGGTGAAATCAAGAGTCAGAGACTCAACCAACTGAACCATCCAGGCACCCCTTAAATATTTTGAATGCATTGCAGTGGAAATAGCCTAAATTAGTCAATGCATTTACAAATATTTATTGAAAGGAATATAAAGTTAGTAAATAAATTGTGGATATGAAAAAATGTCAAATAATCTTAGAATTTAATAATATAACTAAGAATAAAACCATCTTGTACATTTGCTACTTTAAAATAAAGCAAAACAAAACATAGTCATGACAAAATATATGGAACAGTTAAAACCAATTAACATTATGAAAATTGATTTGCTAAACACAATAATAATAACCTGGCAATATCTTATGTATATCAAAATGCTCACAATGTACTGAAATGTGCACTTGTAATCTAATTGCTTCTATGCATCTAGGATCAGAGATTTTGTCCAAATACTTATTTTTTTTTCTCTGCAAAGCAGAGAAAACATATTCTTACAGAGTTTTATTTCAAAATGTATAATTTTCCTAATAAGTAGGACAGTATGTCTTTAATGAATACAGCAGTCTTATAAAATGAAAACAAAAAATATATTTTAATCAGTATACTTTTGAAGAATACAAATGCATCAATTAAATATAAATTGAAATCTGGGGATAGAAATTAGGACATACAAAATGTCTATGAAAATTCTATTTTTCACAGTGGCAAAATCAATTTGATTACCTATTTGTCTAGATTTCTTTGAGTGGCCACCCAGAATGATTATATCTTAGCTGTACGTCCATCAGACTTTTTTCAATTACCTTCTTCCGCCTGTTTTATTTTTTTCAACCAGGTTTAATTTTAAGTTTTTTTGTTTGTTTTGTTTTGTTTTTAAAATGTTAACACATGCGTATGATTCAACAAATTCAAACAGAACAAAATATTTCCAACTAAAGCAATTTGAAGATTTACATTAAAAAATAGCCATCTACCCTGGGGATAAAAATATATTATATGTTTAAAAAAATAAAAATTAAAAAAAAAACAGCCATCTATTTGGAAAATTCTCTTCACTCACACTCTCATTTTCTTTAAATCTCTGCTTAATGTTGGAAGCACTTCATATAAAGTAAAACTCATCACCATTTTGTTCTCCTTACGTGTGCTTTTTTCATAGTGCTCTATCACATGAAAGACTAATATTTGTATTACTGTCCTAGTATCTGTCTTCCCAAGCTGGAAGGCAAGCTCCATGAGATCAAGATGCCAAGAACCATTAAGGGTCTAGAATTCACTCTACCCGTAGGCTAGTAAGTTATGTGCCACCCGTTCATCGATGGTGAAGGGGTGTTAACTCCTCACTCAGAGACTAAGGCGTTTTTAGTCAGAGCACAGTAAGCAGCTCAAGTTGCATGTTTGCATCTATCTCCTTGCCCTTAGGGATCCTGGGGGTGATATGAGGTTTCATCAGTTGATGCTACACACCCAGTGGGTTTTTGTCATGGTGGAGAAATCCCAAGTTTAGGGAATTTCCAATCATATAAATGTATCATTGACCGACCTGCCCAAACTTTACTGTGAATGGAGACATTATCTTCATTAGCCCGGTCAGGAAGCAAAACTGACTCCATTCCTGTTAAAGGCTTTATTTTGATCTCCCAAAGCTGTTCACTATACCAAACATGCTTTGAAAAAGTCTGGGACAAAACTGTCCATGTCCGTTGTTACAGTAATGTGAAAGAGAAAGGGGAAATTGTGTTTCAGCCAGTATTTACCTATCCCCATCCATCTACACCATCTTCAGTTATGGAAAACTTTCTCATGAATACAACAGTCCGTCAGCTGATTTGACTGACATGGAATGGGACCTTATCTGTGGAATTTGTTTCATACAACATTTAATTCAGGTCACTATCAAAGTATTCTAGACCCCAGACTGAGGCAAGACTTCAGTATTGACTCAGTCATATCCAGTCACACCACTTCCAGTTTCCCAGCTGAACAAATCCCCTAAACCATTAGGAACTAGCTCATAAAGTGAGGTAGCTTTCTTTTTCAATTTCCATATTGGCCTTTTCCATTTGGCTGATTCAGAGGCAAAATCGTTTGGCAACAGCTTGGCAGGTTTCCCTTTTTTCATTGAAACATACAATTACTAGGTAATTAAGCATTTCTACTCTTACATAGATATCCAAGAGAAAGAAAACTATATAGCCATACATAGACTTATAAATTAATACTCATAGAAAACTTCTTCACAAGAGCTCAGCCTATAAAAAATCAGCTAAAATGTCCAAATGATGAAGAGGTAAACAAAATAGTGTATACCCATTCCATGGAAAACTACCCCATAATTTTAAAAAATCAGGGTAGGGGGAAGAAGAGACTACTGGTAAAACTATAACATCGATACATGTTTAAAAAATGATTATTGGGGGGGGGCGCATATGGATGGCTCAGTTGGTTAAGACTCTACTCTTGACTTCAGCTCAGGTCATGATCTCAGGGTGGGGAGATCCAACCCTGGGTGGGGGTCCGCAATCTGTGCAGAGTCTGTTTTTCCCACTCCCTCTGCTCCACCCCCTCGTGCTCTCTCTTTCTATCATAAAGAAAGAGAGAAAGAAAGAAAGAGACAAATAAATTTGAAATCCTTTAAAAAATGGTGATAAGTGAAAGAAATCAGACAAAAAGGCTATATATTGTATGATTTCATTTATATTAAATTATCGATAAGGAATAACTTTACTGACAGAAATTTGATCAGTCACTACCGAGGTCCAAAGATCAAAGGAGAAAATGTCTACAAAGAGGCCTGAAACCACATGTAGGGTGACGGCAGTGTTCTAAAACTGTATGATGGTAGTGTTTTTGGTAAAGTTAATACTTGTTTTACAGTGATATGTAAATATTCATCAAACTGAATACTTAACACAAACAAATTTTATTTTATGTAAATACACCACAGTGAAGCTGAAAATTAATAAAATTTAGGTTCAGGTGCATGTACTAAATTATTTTTATATATACCTATGAAACTGATCATATTGGTTTCCTTTAGAGAGAGGATAGTAGATTAGATTAGGGCTCGGCAAAAACATTTTTTTCTTTCTATGCAGATGACAAAGGAGGTACTTGGTGGTGGTCTTCAACTACCATTAGTTACATTCTCAACCCCATGAATATATAAACAATGAATATACAATCTAAGTAAAAACAAATCAATACCACCTCAATAAAATTCCTTAGGTCTTTTTATTCATCATTCATCCTTTCAAAACTAATGTATTCAGATCTTATTAATGCATTAAGTGATCTTTATTCCTGGAGAGAAAGTATTCTCTATTTTGCCATCTTCAATCTTTATTAGACCCATCTAATGAATACATCAGTGACTGTACTTTTCAACTTTAAGTTTTCCATAAGATTAATTGCCTTTTTTTGTTGAGATTTCCTGCTTGTGCATTGATTTTCATCATTTATTACTCCAATTATCTTAATATAATTATAGAAACTATGAAGTGTTTTTGCTAAACTCAGCATCTGGACCTAATTAAAATTGGTTTATGTAGACTGCTTTTTTTAAATTTGCCACACTTTTTTATTGCTTTATATATTTAGTAATTTTTGTTGTAGTTTTTGAAGACTGGACTTTTTTTTTTAATAATAAATTGTAGTGTGATTCTACAATTTAGTTTCTGCTTTGAAAGTTTTCTTTGAAGGTAACCTAATTCTTATTTCCTATACAACTGATGTGTCTGAACTCATCTTTGTGAATTTGCATCCCCCCTGTGTACAATCATTTGTTGATGTGTCTCTAGCTTATCTCCTCAGGGACAGCTACTGTACTTCTGTGATTCAGGGGTCAGCCTATGATTTTTGGATGCTGTGCTTAGACTCTCAAGCCAATTATGCTTTCTGCCAATTAAGATGTATATGGATTAAAGAATACATCCCCAGCCACAGCAAATGTTTAAGTCTCCCATACTTTAAATTTTCAATGGGATCCTGGCTTCTCCATTACAGAATGTGTACAGAATTTATTATCTTAGCCCATCTAAAAATCTCTTACTTAAAAAATTCTCCCGTTAGTTTTAAGTTCCTCTTCCAATCCCTAGTCCAAAACCCCACAAACTTGCCTTTCTTACCTCATGAGCTAGATATTTTTCATGAATCGCTTTCAAGTTTTGATTTCCTTTGGAAGTTAATAAATTTGTTAAATTGTTATTTTTAATTTTTTTCTTTGTGTGTGTTTTAAATAATTGTTTTCATTTCATAAATAATTTATCTGAAGTTAAATTGATTAACAATTCCCCAAGCTGCCATTACAGGAAGTAATCTTAAATTTGTTTAGTAAGCTGTCTTTTTTAGAATAGTTCTGTGTTCACCTGGGTGGCTCAGTTGGGTAGGCCTCTGCCTACCCAACTCAGGTCATGATCCCAGAGTCCTGAGATCAACTCCTGCTTTGGGCTTCTTGCTTGGCAGGGAGCCCGTTTCTCCTGACTGCTGCTTGTGCTCTCTTTTGCTCTGACAAATAAATAAATGACATCTTAAAAAGAGAAAAAAAGAATAGCTCTGTGTTCTAAATCATATTCTTTTGCTTTTGGTTTCCTTAAATCATGTTTTTGAGATTGTTAATAATCATATGACATCATATTAATTTGAAAATACATTTAGCATATTTAGCAACACATTCTGTATAAAGGTTTTATATTTACATCAAGGGATTAATATGCCAAATATGATCATTTGAACAGTATTTAGAAACATTAGCTTTAGCAGCTCTGTACTCGGCGTAGGTCTTTTTTTCCTTAAGAAGTTGCTAATAAGCAAAGCTTCCTGTGACTTTCCCCCCTGATTAAATCATCTAATTAATTTCAGGAAACATGGCCTTGCATGATACTGAGTAAAAGACCTAGGAGAAAAATTACACTAAAATACCAAACAAAATTGATTGTTTTCATTGACATCAATGTTTTTAAACATATTAAATGTCAAATCATTTTCTTTTACATGTTTATTGAATCATTATCTTATTAGAACATAAAAAGCTAAGTATGATTTCTACTGTCAACAAATAATCTTAATTATTCAGTAAAAAATAATATGTTCCATTTTATCACTCATAGATCTTTTCACTAATAATGATTAATGGCTTGTTGTGATGTCAGCACTAAAGCAAAGCTGAAATTAACTAGAGGAGATAAAGGATTTCAAATGACAGAGATAGCTCTTTGTAGCCACCTTTTCTGAAAGTAGATATTAATTTTTCATAATGTTATAATACCTCAAAAGTTGATCAGGCTTTCTGAAGGTATATTATGTGTGTGAGTATGTGTATGCATTTTTATTTATTTAATGTATATAGTATATGTTTCTTCAAGATATATATATGTGGATAAATACATGTATATATTTATATAATATTTATATATACACACACACACACATATATATATATATATATATATTTTTTTTTTTTTTTTTTTTTTGAGAATGAGAGACAGCTCATAGGTGAGGGTCAGAGAGGGAAAGGAAAATAGAGAATCTTAAGCAGACTCCATGCCCAGTGTGGAGCCTGATGCAGGTCTTGATCTCATGACCCCGAGATCATGTCCTGAGCTGAAATCAAGAACTGGATGCTTAAATGATTGAACCATCCAGGTGCCTTAGGTATATATCTTAAATCAACGTTTTAAGTATTGATGAAAATACAATTTTAATAATTGAGGTTAATATATTATTATTATAAAATATAATTTTAATAACTGGATTCAACATAATAAGTGAAATAAAGTTTAACCTGGTACAAATATTATTAAGCTTTTGAGTACTAATAATATATTCTAAGATGCCTGACTTTTTTTTTTCCATTTCAATCAGCACACCATGTCCACTTTTCAATAACAACTATAAGGCATGATAAAAGGCAAAAACACAGTTTAAAGAGACTGGACAGTATCAGAAACCAAATCAGATACAGAAGGAATATTGGAATTATTAAACCAGGAGTATGCAAAATGAAAACAAAATAAAAACTATGATTAGTGTGTTAAGGGATATAATGGAAAAATAGCATTCATGAACAGATGAATAATGTAAGCAGAGAGATGGCAATTTAAGAAAGAATCAAAACTAAAAGCTAGAGATCAAAAACACTGTAACAAAAATTAAGAATGCCTTTAATGGGCTCATTAGTAGATTGCATGCAGCTGAGAGAAATCTCTGAGCTTGAGGATATGACAGTAGTAACTTCCAAAACTGGAAAAAAACAAAAAAACAAAAAACAAAAAAACAAAACAAACAACCCAGTATCCAAGAACCATGGGACAGCTATAAAAATATAGGTAATGAGGATACCAGAAGAAAAAGAGAGAAAAGAACATGGCAACACCTAGGAATTTCCCCCAAATTAATGTCAGACTCTCTCCTTGTGTTTTATGCTAAACTTTCCACGTCCTTGATTTTATTAAGGGAACTAAAGACTTTCCTTTTTTTTTTTTATTTTTTTATTTGACAGACAGAGATCACAAGTAGGCAGAGAGGCAGGCAGAGAGAGAGAGAGAGGAGGAAGCAGGCTCCCTGTAGAGCAGAGACCCCGATGCGGGGCTCTATCCCAGGACCCTGGGATCATGACCTGAGCCGAAGGCAGAGGCTTTAACCCACTGAGCCACCCAGGCATCCCAAGATTTTTCATTTTTAAATGAGCTAAGGTTTTTATTTACAATTTTTGGCAATTTTGCTTTCTCAAAATTGAATCCTAAGTTCAGTGTCGAACTTGATTTTGAGTCTTCCCGGGGAATTCTTGGAAAATCTCAAATGATTCATTCTTCCACCTGTAAAAAGAGAGGTGTAAAATAATAATTAGTTTTATCTGATATGTTGAGTTGCATGAAAAGCATTGTAAAATAATGAGGCGCACAGCCTTTCCTAAGTTATATTTGTATGGGTAAATGCTATTATTATAAATATCTCCGAAGTTGTTTAAACTCCTTAGAAATTTATTAACACCTCACTATCCATAACATCAGGTGCAATGTATCAGTCATAAACCTGGTTGTTATTATTATTATTATTATTATTATTATTATTTCAGATCTTATTTATTTGAGAGAGAGAGAGAAAGCCTGCATAGCATATGCACACACAAGCAGAGGGGAAGGGGAAAGGAGGGGAATAGGAGGGAGAGGGGGAAAAGGAGTGGCAGAGGCAGAAGCAAACTCCCCACTGAGCAGGGAAGCCAGACCCAAGGCTGGATCCCAGGCTTCCCTGAGCAGAAGTCAGCCACTTAACCCACTGAGCCACCCAAGCACCCTAAACCTGCTAATTATTTTAAAAGATTGTATGCCACTTAAATAACCAAATTTCCTTGTCAAATGAATATGCACTAGAACTTTAACCATGGATTTGAAGTTTTTTTGCTATCTACAGATAGTTTTTGTTTTATTGATTCCTACATGAAAGTATTTGCAATTAGCTACAGGTCAGAGTCCTTCCCTTTCAATAAAAAAAGGACTGTTTTAGAGACCCATGGAAAGAACTATGATAGGTAGTTGGTGTATAGGCTTCTGATGGTAATTACTTTGAGGCCACATCACTGGACTGCATAAGCATTTGAAGAACATTAGTGGAGAACCTGATGTGTTCATAAAACTACTAATGTAGGATCAAAAGGAACAAAAATTAATTGCACGGGAATGAACAAACTGATTTAAGGCTGATTACTGCCTTATTTAAAACTTTGCTGGTTCTTTAATGTTCTATTTTCAGGACAAAAGCTATGCCCCCTTTTTATTTTTCTTGAGTTGTCTATAGCTTTAATTTAGTAGATTGAACTATTAAATTTTGTAAGCAAAGTGAATTTTTTTCCTACCTGCTGGATCCCTCTAGAATTTGAAAATTTTATTGAGTATTCTTCTTTCCATGGAAGTGTAATTATTTGCGTGAATTTAATAAGAATCTGTCTTCATTGTAACAGAACATCATTGGAGAATTTGGTTGTATAGTCAAGGCTTTGCAATATCATATTTAAGAATGATGCATAGAATCAGATATAATCAGGCTGTTTTCAGAAACTAAGGTTGACTTTATGGAGAAAATGGTTATAAAGCCTTCTTTCATTCTGTTGTGTTATATCAATCTGTTTGTTTTGTTTATTTACTGAGTAGTATTTCATTATGTAGCTATACAACTATTTGGTCTGTTTACAGTTTTGGATATTTAAAAAAAACAATCTGTGAACATTTGTGTAAAGTTTGTGTGTGGGGACATATATTTTAATTTCTCTCAGATGAATACCTACCTAGTCATGAAATTTCTGGGTAAAAGGATAAATGTGTGTTTAATGTGCTAAGAAACAGTTATATGGATTATACCATATTAGAGTCTTCCCTCCATAATGGTTTCCAGTTGTCTTGCATTCTCACCAACATTTGGTATTGCCTTTCTTTTTATTGAACAATTTAGGTGGACTGGTGGTGCTATCTTGGGTTTTAAAATTGGTGTTTCCTTGATGGTTGATGATATTGAACATCTTTTCATCTGCTTGTTTACCCTGCTCATATTTTCTGTTGTGAATTGTCTGTTTCAGTCTCCTATTTCATTGTTTTATTCAAATGTCTTCTGATCACTAATTTATAATAGTTTTTTTTCTCTTTTTTATATTCTATATACAAATTTTTAATAAGAAATATAGTTCCAGATATTTTTGTTCATTTCTGAGTATGTTATTTCTTTTTCTGAAAAAAAAAATCACCAAATACAGGTCTTTGTAAACTTGATGAAGCTCCTTTTTCTTCTGTTATTGTTTATGTGTAGTGCTTTTATGTCCTGGCTAAGTAATCTTTGCTTTCTCAAGGTTTGCAACTTTTACCTCTAAATTTCCTATATGTTTCCTTTCATTTTCCTATGATCAGTTTTCAAGTTAACTTTTGTGTATACTATGATCAATTTTAAGTTAATTTTTTAATAAAATGAGGCAGTGATTAAGGTATTTTTCTTTTGTTATTATTGTATTTGTTATTTTAAAAATAAAGATAACAAGTTATTCTAACATCAACTAATACATTAAGAATTATTACATTTTATCGTCTATTGGGTTAATGCTTTTCTTTATAGAATGAACTAAGAAACAATCACATTCATGTGGGACATTTTGCAATATATGTTTACTATTAAACCACAGAAATATTTGAATGATCTTGCCCATCACCACAACCTGATATTAAAACACTTAAATTTGACTCAACTGAAAATGGAAAAAAAAAAAAAGTGAATACATAACTTGGGCCATTGGTACTAAAGACCTTTCACATTTTTGTTAAAAAAAAAAAAAAAAGTTATTTTCTTTAAAAACTCCAAAGCAAAACAAGTAGCACAAAGACTGATTAGACTTTTGGTTTCTGGAGAAACCACAAGCACAACTAGCAATATTCTTACCCCCATATTTACAAATTTATTTATCTTGGAGTCTAATTTGGTGTGGAACTCTGAGCAACAATAGCCTTCCTTAGAACTTCAGATGCTCTTGTCCAACCGATTCCTTTGAAGCTGCATATTGCCAGAGCTCAGCAATATCAGAAATGTCAGCCATTCGCACTAATGTTGACTGGCGCCTCTGGGCTAAGACCTTGACTACCACCAATAAATGACTAGTAGGATTTTATTAGAAGGTTACTTGAGACTGCTGGCAAATACATTCCCTTTGAAATACAACTGTTGTCATGAGCTTTAATTAAAACCGTTACTGTTATGAGAAGACATAAAATTATTTTGAGACCTGAAATACCTATTATGTCACAGAATATGTCAAAACAACATTCCAATAGAGAATGTTACACAAAAAGTGTTTCCTCATTGAATGTTCAGGAGCATGTGTCAGGGAACTTCTGAAGGTACATACAGTATACTTGAAGATGACGATGGTGATACATGAATTTATATTAGTCCTGGGCAAAGCCAATGAACTGACAATATGATCCAGAAAGCACACCTTAAATGATTGGAAGAGAAAGGAATCATAGTGTAGGGATCATGTTATGGAAAAAAAATTGATCACTAGAAAGAAAAACAAAATAAACAAAACACAACCTTCTGAATTCAGAGAGGGAATGAAACCAACAGTAATATGCTCTTTATTTTATTGGAAGTGGTCTTTTAAGTAGTCACGATGAGAGGTCATAAAGTCATACAAGCAACGCAACAAAGAGTGGAGAAAGGCATATCCCAGTTCTTCAGAAATGAAGAGTGTGA
Source organism: Lontra canadensis (assembly GCF_010015895.1). NCBI lineage: Eukaryota > Metazoa > Chordata > Mammalia > Carnivora > Mustelidae > Lontra > Lontra canadensis. The sequence goes on from NW_022631023.1 coordinate 19,375,190, forward strand.
CTAACAATTGGCCTTCTGTTAACGGGAATATCACTGTCACTTTACTGAGAAGACCAGGCCAACCAGTAAGTGCTAAATCAATTATATTTGTTTAGTTGCCAGGATTCCAAGAGGATAACTAGGGGTCTTGACCTAAATATGTATTGACTCTGGGTTTGGATTTTCATATCTGGTACCTAAAGCAGATATCATTAATATTATTAGAGTCTTAGGCTAAAAATATTTGAAAATACTATTTTAAATTGGATTCCCTGATCTATCAACTGATAAATGGATCCATTTTACTCAAGGTGCACCAAAACACCAGACTAAGATTAAACAACGTGTACAATAGACTTATCATTTGCTTTACAATACACAAAAAGGTAGATCATTTAAAATTGTAATAGGTGACTAAAATATGCTTGCTAAATTGAAGGTTCATAGGAGACTCACAGGATGGCTTAAATGAAGAGATCATTATTGGATCAATGCTTAAAATATAGTAGGAAAAACAGGAAAGAGATAATGGGGATGACACAAGAACTTGAGTGTTTTATGTCTTTTTTTTTTCCCACCTCAATTTGTAGTGCCAGAAAATGTGTTAACTTTATGAATTAAACAAAAACAAAAACAAAACTTTGATTGCTAAACGTGACATCATGACGATTCTTTTAAATATTTCTGTCAAAAGGTTGCCTGGGTGGCTCAGTGGGTTAAAGCATCTGCCTTCAACTCAGGTCATGATCCCAGGGTCCTAGGATCGAGCCCTGCATAGGGCTCTCTGCTCAGTGGGGAGGCTGCTTCCTCCTCTCTCTGCCTGCCTCTCTGCCTTCTTGTGATCTCTGTCTGTTAAATAAATAAAATCTTTAAAAAAAAAATTTCTGTCAAAAATTTTAGAACGAGGGGAACCTGGGTGGCTCAGTCAGTTGAGCATCTGCCTTCAGCTAGGGTCATGGTCATGGTCTCAGAGTCCTGGGATCAAGCCCTGCATTGAGCTCCCTGCTAAGTGGGGAGTCTGCTTCTCCCTCTCCCTCTGCCTCTGTGTTCTCTCTCTCAGATAAATAAATAAAATCATTAAAAAAAAATTTTTTTAGAATGATTATTCTTTGGAAGAATAATAGGTTGTTCTTATATTTCCTTGTCTAATCTACCCTTTTCCACCAGTGGATCAAACAGTCCTATATCATGTACATATCTAATATTACTCCATGTAACTGGCAGTGGGAAAACTCTGATCAGACTCATAATGCTGTCATCTCTACAGGTCAATGCTCTGGCTAGTTTGGCTATGGGTGAAGATTAATGGCAGATGGAAAGAAAGATAATTGATTGCTGACTGACTGGGAGCCAAAAAAGAGTTAATGCAAAATGGAAAATATTACATTGTTTCGGCACTTTCTGAGAGGCTGAGAAAGAGAAAATATGTATTTAGAGATCCATAGGGGGCATTGCCTGATGTAATCTACTATTTATTTTGAAGGTAAAGATACAGATTAGGTCTTGATGAATTTAAGGATATTCAATATGCTTTCATCCAAATGATGTAAAAAAAAAGACTCAAAACACCTTTATGTAAGAGTTGGAACAATCATAATGTTGCTTTTTTTGGTTCCTATTTTAAAGGTTATAATTATTTCTGGACAGTTTACAGGTTTCCTCTCAAAAGTATGCAGATGATTTGTCCAATGTTGGGACAAGAATCACAGTGTGAGTAAGAACATAAGAATGTTGTATCTGTTTGTTATATATCTGACTTGCATTGGGAGCCCTGATGCCTGTCAACCATGCTTTTTGTGAATGGAGGAAAATAAAGTACATTCATTCGGTCAGTTCAAACCAAAGTTAGCTTAGAGGTTACTTGGGAGTGAGCATACACACTACACTATTGATAGACCCAAAGTTCATAAATGTAACCTATGGTAAGCCCTTTGGCACACTCAATCTAAAGTGTCTGAGTGGCCCATACACTTAAGACACTATCCTAGGTAACTAAATATGTTTATGTTAAAGTCTAGATTCAAGCTACATTTAAGCAATGAATGAAAACCACATACTTGATGGATAAATCAACATTTTCTAAAAGAGTATAAGAGTGACTTAAAATATAATTGACAGGGGCACCTGGGTGGCTCAGTCATTAAATGTCTGCCTTTGGCTCAGGTCATGATCCCAGGGTCCTGGGATCGAGCCCCACATTGGGTTCCCTGTTCTGCAGGAAGCCTGCTTCTCCCTCTCCCACTCCTCCTGCTTGTGTTCCCTCTCTCACTGTGTCTTTCTCTGTCAAATAAACAAAATCTTAAATACATACACACACACACACACACACACACACACACACACGACAGAAATCTAAGATTCCCAGGAAAAGCTAAACTAACCTTAAATAAGGAGTCTTATTGAGGAAAAATATTCATTGACAATGTTATTTTAGGAAAAAGGAAGAAATAACAAGAAGTTTGGGTAGATAACATTGATTCAGAAAAATGGATTACACAGGCTCCGCAAATACACAGACCCAGCAAACTGCTAGGGGCAAAAGTTGGAACAGATTGCCATCACTGATTCAAGATTGTGTTAAGCATATTCCTACAGAGAGAGGTAGACATAGGTGAAGGCAGATGGCCTGGGATCTTGGCAGTAGAAGTACAATAAATGAATTTGTAGGACAATTATGGTCTCACCAGTCTGTGGGGATTTAAAATCAGAAAATTCAATTTGCATATGAGCTAACCGCCAATGCTCAACACACAAATTAAAAACCAGCTGTGGGAGGCTCCCAAAAGATGCCTACCTCTTAATCTCTGGAACCTGTGAATATTTTACCTTACATTGTATGTGGGACTTTGCAAATATGATTAAATTAAGGACCTTTATATGGAGAGATTCTCCTCTATTATCTGGATAGATCCAATGTAAGCACAAGGGTCTGTATAAAACAGAAGCAGGAAGGTCAAGAAAGAGTTGTAGTGATAGAAACAAAGGTTGAGGGGATGTGGGACACACAGAGGCTAAGTAATGAGGATAGCTTCTAGAAGCTTGAAAAGTCAAAGAAACAGCTCTCCACTACAGCTTCCAGAAGGAGTGAAATCCTGCCATCAATTTTGCATAGAAAATATCCTGAATGACGGTTTGTACCTGTTTTCTGTTTTGGTCTCTTAATTTCTAGGATGGAGTATGGTCATATAGCCAGATGATTATAAGAGACACCTCTTTGAATGAGACTGGGTCTTCCCTGAGATCAAGATGTTATATATGAATAATTGGTGTTTCATGATCTAGAGAGAAACTGTATCCTATGTGACTGAGAACAAACTGGAAACTGAATATCTCAAACATCCTTGATGTTTGCCTGTGTTTTCTTTCTTCTGCATTTTTTTTGTCCTTTTAACTATCATAAAGCCTTACATAAATATACCTTGCTAATGCTTCATGTAATTGCTGTAAACTGAAACCTTGTGAAATAAAGCAATACCAAGTTTCTTGGTAGGTCTTGAATCTTAAAAGGGGTTTGATCATTGATATGACTTAGGTTTAAGTTTTAAAATGACCCTGGTACATTTTGATCATCAGTAAGTTGCTGTTTTGGGGTTATTTTTAAATTTAATTTAATTTAATTTAATTATGATTTCTTTTCAGTGTTCCACAATTCATCATTTATGCACCACACCCAGTGCTCCATGCAATACATGACCTCCATAATACCCATCACCATGCTCACCCAACCTCCCACCTCCTCTCCTCCAAAACCCTCAGTTTGTTTCTCAGAGTTCTTTTTTATTTTTATTTATTTATTTTTTTAAGATTTTATTTATTTGTTTGACAGACAGAGATCACAAGTGGGCAGAGAGGCAGGCAGAGAGAGAGGGGAGAAATCAGGCTCCCTGCCGAAAAGGGAACCCGATGTGGGGCTCGATTCCAGGACCCTGGGAACATGACCTGAGCCGAAGGCAGAGGCTTTAACCCACTGAGCCTCCCAGGCGCCCCTGTTTTTTATTTTTTAAATGAACTGTTAGTCTCACATCTCTGGGGAAAACATTGCTAAAATCTATGTTTTCAATTTATTTCTATGAATTTGTTCAAATTTCTATCATTTTCATAAGCTTTTTATAGTGCTTTAGAACTATACATCATGCTTATAAACTTGTAGCACCCACATAAAACATGAAATTATATATAGTTAAATACATAAATATATATTTTTAAAGTTAAATATAGTTGAATATATATATAGTTGAATACATGGTACATATATAAATATATAAATAATCTTTTGTTTATATTTTTTGTATTACTGATATGAGTCAGCTTTTTTAATATCTGAGAGAGAATAGGGATAAATGTATCTTACTATATTGTTAGGTAAATGGAAGTAAGACTAACTATTCTAGAAATTCCTTAACTGTAGATCTATATATAACACTCTTTACAATGTATAAATAACCAGAGAAATAAGCCTTCTCAAGGGAATAAAATGAGAGGAATTTTATAAATAACCAATTCATGCTACTATTTATCAAGAATTTATGTCATGCAATATGTCAGGTACTAAGGGCATAAAGATGTCTAAAACTAAAATTCCACCATGCTTACAATTTTGAGATTTAAAGAACCAAACAAAACCAAGTTCAATAAAATTTGAAGAATTCTAATATTATTGATTGCCACAAAAGTGGTGATTAGTGACATTCAGCCCATTTAATCAAACTAGTCAATATATTCTGGAAAAAAATGATATGCTGCTGAGATATGAAGGATAAGCATTAACCAGAGGTTCTGGGTGGGGAAACACTACACATTCATTGAATGAACACTACAGAGGAAAGATGATAAAAAGTGGATATGTCCATTTTGAAGAAAGGAAATATTTACTGTTGCCAAATAACAAAGTGCTCTTTGTGGTAGTGCAAAATTGTAGAAATGATGCCAGATCACACCTCAGAGGTGAGCAGGAGTGTGCATCTACAAACTCTGCAGTAGTGGAAGGGAGCCAGCAATGGTGCTGAGCTTTCCATGAAGCTCTTAAACAGAGAAATCATTTCATTTCACTACTTCTTATGTCCAGTTATTATGCAGCACATACTGATCTATTGTGCTTTTACAATTTTAAGTCTTACATTTGCCTTTCCAATATAAATCTCTTATGATTGTGATCTCTGGAAGATTTTTTTTTTTTTTAAAGCACAAGATTTATAACATATCGCTTGTTCTGCCAGATTTTTTTCCCTTTGAATATGGACAACAACCTAATGCAAATAATGATGAATGTAGGTTGTCAAAAGATTGGAACCAATGCTGAAATAATTTTATGAGATTTTGCAGATGAGACTTATAGAGTATACAGTATATTGGAGAAAACACTATATATATATATATATATATATATATATATAGTGGAACTGTGACATTCTTGGGCATTTGCTAAGGAATTTCAGATTATGGAAAAATGATAACTGGTGTCTCAGAAATAAAACAAGTACTTCATACCTAGAATTGAAAAAAAAAGTTATTGAAAACAAAACTTGTACATTGTTTTCTATATTTGTGAAAAATTTGTGAAAATCCATCAGTTTATTGGGTGCTAGGATTCAAGCCCTGAGGATATTCAAATAATGTTATCTCCCTACTGTGTTATTTAGTATTCAATTAATTTTTTGATGGTTCCATCTCTTAGTTTCAGGGGTAATAAGACTTCTCTTTATTATTTTCATTGCACAAAGAGATGCTTTGACTGTTACCAGAAAGCAAATTCTAAAGAATTTTTTTTAACCTGGAAATTAATTTTACCTTATTATTGTGAGCCACTGCTGAAATTAAGAGTTAACACAACTGTAGTCAAGATTTAAAAAAAAAAAAAATATAAAAACTCAAGTCTTTGTATCAAATCCTCTTTGACTTCACTTTTTATAGTTTACAGTCTTTAAAATGTACCTTTTGTATTTATTACCTAGATTAAGTCTGTGATAATGGCATGTAAAATGTAGAATTCCTTAAAACGAATACAATTTCAATGAATATTTTATATACAGCCTGCATAACAAGGAGGACCAATGTTTAGAGGTGTAAATTAGTTGGGATTTTTTCAATTTCTGAGTTTTTATGACAACTGTGTTGAAGGCTTGCATATTGATTGGTGTGCATCGAATCAGAACTCCAGTGTTTGTTCTGATTGAGTTATAAATATGAACAACATAAAATCACAAAGAGTTGAGGTTATTCTAAAGTCTTAACACCAGTTTAATGGTAGAGGTCATTTTAGAGAATGGCTGCATAATAAGTTAAGGATACAACCAAGAATGCAGTCAAGTTGTACATAAATAAAATATTTTGGTCAAATTAAATGTCCATGTGGCAAGGAGAAGAACTGATATCCAAGAGATTTAGATGAAAAGAGTATAATATGCCAGGTGAGCAAACAGTCCCGAGGCTCAGGCTGTCTGATTCTAATCTCATGTTTGCAATTTGCTAGCCAAAATCTCATGTTTCTCTGTCCATATTTTTTTCTCCTCTATAAAATAGGGCTAATAATATCTCCTTCTTCATAGACTTGTTTTCAGATTTTAAGTTATTATAAAAATCACTTAATGCAACTCTTGATCTCAGGGTGGTGAATTCAAGCCCTACGTTGAGTGTAGAGCTTACTTAAAAAAAAAAGAAAATCACTTGGGATGGTCCTAACACATAGCAATACTTCTTGCTATTGTAATTACTGGCTACAAAATAAGTGAACATAACTCTACTTATGTGACTGAAAAAAATTTTAAACCAAAAAATGAAAGAATAAAATAATTAAATAGGAATAAAACAATTATGATATAATTTATAATTATATATTTGGTCTTCATCCCTGTTTCTGACAAAAAGCTTCTCTGAAGTTCCTAAGTGAGGGGTGCAAAGAAGTTCTTTTGTTGTTAATAAGGTGAGTTTTGGAACTCACTTAAAGATGGAAGTCAGTTGCCTGGGAGCCAGCCCCGCGATTAGAGGGGCTAGAACTTTCAACGCTGACTCCCAACCACTGGGGAGAAAAGGTAAAGGGCTAACAGCCAATGGCCACTGATTTAACCAACCATGCCTTATGTAATGCAAGCTCCATAAAAATGCAAAAGGGCAGGATATGGAAAGCTTCTGGGTTGGTGAATGTGTGATGGGGGACTGTGAGGGCCTGGAGAGGGGTTGGAAGGGCACCGCACCCTTTCTCCATATCCTATCCTACACATCCCTTCTACCTGGCTGTTGCTGAGTTATATGGTATGCTTGAAAACAGTCAGCAACCAAACATCAAAAATGGACTCAGGCTCAAAATTTCATAATCTGAAATGTAACAATGTTATTTAGAGCTTTTAAATACAGTCTTTGTTTATGTATTTATTTACTTAAAATTATAAGGTTTTATTTTTTATTATTTACTTAAATATAGTTCTTGATACATAACCTATGGCATTATGAATTAGATACAGTATAGGAAATAATTTATAGTGATCATTAATTAGACAGATATAAGTGATAATTTTATCAGGCTTCTGGGAGCCAGAAATGGACTTGTGGCAGTGGCCTGAAAGATCAATGGATTTTGCTGAGTTGACCATCAAATTTAGTGGATGCTATTTCCATTAAATCGTTTATATCAAGAAAGAGAGACAATCTTCATGGTTACACTAATTTTACAATGTGTCTGAAATACTGAGTGTGGGGCAGGTGGGGCTAGGTAGGGATAGATAGATGGGAGGCTACATGATTAGGTCACAGAAATCCCAAAAATGTGGAGGTATAAGGAAACCAGAGGTACAGGAACACATCAGACCACCCTGCCTGAGGTGTTGGCAGGGGAAGGGTTTTTTTTTTTTTAATGACAGTCACCTGTGACCAATAAAGAATAAAGAGACCCTAAAAAGATGTTATCACCAGTCCTTACTCAAACCACGACAACACAAGAATGGTAAGACCACAAGCTTCCTGGTCTGTTCTAAATACAAGACTATCAGTAGAGGCCAACCTTGGCAACCCTGTCAGGACCCCTCACTCCTAAGAGCTTTTTCTGGATCCTTAACAAAACTCGATTGCTTTACTTGCTCTACTGTGTCCACAAGATTCATTCTTTGACCCTGTGAGACAACAACCTTGCTCTCCCACGTCAGTATCTTAGTAGATAATCAAATAGATGTTTGCAGTATTCTGTTTCAGTTGGACTCCTGGCCAAATATCAGGTTAGAATCCTCACTGTTGACCAAAATTCTACATTACTACCTAGTTACACTTTTAAGACAGCAATTTCAGTGCTCATTGTTCTGTAATATTTGTTAATTAATGAATACCATAATAACATTACTTAGCTCTTTTTTATTGATTTTCCTTTGTTTAATCAGTTTTCAGGTTTGAAGAAAACTGATGGACAAGTCCATGTTTTTTATTATATTTAGGTTTAATATCTACTGAAATAATTTGATTCCAGATTCTTGCTCATGAAAAAAAAAGTAATTAAATCTTGTTTTTAATCTATTTCTGGAAGTATGTAGAATTACATTCTTCTAAAAAATGTAAATATTTTTACTATTCTAGGCATTTGTTTCCACCCTTCAGTTTTCTTCTTCTTTTTTTTAAATTAATAGCCTTTTTTTCTTTTTTCAGTAGAAAAATTGAGTAGGATGTATAGAGAGTTTCCATATACCCTCCTATCCTTAACCCAGTTTCCCCTATTACAACATCTTGATTAAGGGTGGAACATTTTTATAATTGATGAGCTGGTGGTGATTCATTATTATTAACTAAAGCCCATAGTATACTAGAGTTCACTCTTTATGTTGTATATTCTATGGATTTTGAGAAATATAAAGTGACAAGTGTATTGGGGCCAAAGGCCAACTTCCAAAATATGCCACTTTGATATATTGATTATTTAAAATAAATGTACTGAGGAAACAACCAGTGCAAGCACATTCAGATCTTCCTCTGTCTCCTGAAAGCAGGACACACATTTCCTTTGTGAAGAATATCCTCCTTATACTAAGAAGTAGAAAGACATCCTTATCACAAAGATAGGAACTTTAAAATTTAGAAAGCTGTAGAAAGAAACATTATTATTATTTTTTTCTGAAACTAATGTACTATCTCAGCCCAAATTCCACTTATAATTCCTTACTAATTAAAGTTCCCAAACACCTGTTTTCCTTATACTGGAAATGTTTCACAAATTTATCATCTCTTTGACTAAAATGTATAAAACTTACCTGACTTGGTCATTTCTTTAGATCTTGTTTTGTTACTGAGTCTGTTAGCATGTAACAAAACTTTTTCTCCTGTTAACCTGCTTTATGTTAATGCAATTCTGACTCCAGCTGGAAAACTTGAGGGCTGAAGAAAAATTCTCCCTCCATACATGGGTATCCACCATTGCATTATTTTACAGAATGGATTCACTGCCCTAAAAATCTCCTGAGTTCCACCTATTTGTCCTTCTCCCCTAGATCACCATCCCTTGGCAACCACTATCCCTTTATTGTTTCCATAATTTTCTTTTTTCAGAAGGTCTTATGGTTCCCACACAGTATGCTGCCTTCTCAGATTATCTGTTTTCACTTAATGTGTATTTAAACTTTCATGTTTTTCCATGGCTTGATAGTATTCTTTTTAAATTATGAATAATAATTCATAGTATGGGTGTACCAAAATTTATTGATTCATTTACCTATTGAAGAACATTTTGACTGCTTTCAAGCTTTGAAAATTATTAATAGAGGTGCTATAAATATTTGTGTGCATGATTTTCTGTGGACATAAGTTTTCAACACACTCAAATACCAAGGAGCACAACTGCAGGATCCTATGGTTAAAAGAATGTTTAGTTTTATAAGAAACTAGCAAACTTCCTCCTAAAGTGGCTGAACCATTTTGGATTTCCATCAGTGATGAATGGGAGTTCCTGGTGGTCCACATGCTTATCAACATTTGGTGTTTTACCCCTCATTTTTATTTATAGAAATTATACCTTATGGGTGTCACTATTCATGTCTTAGAGTTCTTATATCTTCCACTGTTTTCAGAGGAATAAAATATTTTCATGTGACAAACTTCATGATTTTCTAGAAATCCTCTGGGCATCTCATGTTCCTAGTCTGGTCTTTTGTGCTGAAGGTTATATTTTAAAACACTCACTCCATTGTTCTCACTTTTTTTTTTTTTAAAGAATTTATTTATTTAGTTATTATTTGACAGAGAGATCACAAGTAGGCAGAGAGGCAGGCAGAGAGAGAGACGGGGGTGGGGAGGAGGAAGCAGGCTCCCCGCTGAGCAGAGAGCCCGATGAGGGTCTCAGTCCCTGGGTCCTGGGATCATGACCTGAGCTGAAGGCAGAGGCTTTAACCCACCGAGCCACCCAGGTGTTCCCATTATTCTCACCTTTGTCTTACATATTTCCTGAGTCCAAATTGAGAACTTTTAAATGTCAGAGTTAGGGTCCATTATCAAAAGAACGAGACTGAGGCAGAGTGAAAGTTATGTAAAGCTTTATTCTATGCCAAGCATTAGAAGTCAGACTGAACGGCCGGAGCTGTCTCCAAAGAGAGTGAACACCCCCAGCTTACAGGCTTAAGTATTGACTGACTGACCAGTCAGGGCCACCTCCAAAGACAGCGACCCCTCCCAATCTTGCAGGCTACCTTTTATTGGGTAAAACTGCAGCCCATATCTTGGTATCTCAACCCACCAGGTTGCGTGTCTCTTGCTGATTGGCTAGTTTCATCTGGTCTGGTGACGTGTTATTCAAGATTACCCCACACCAGGAACCGTTACAAACAGTACTTTCTGGGAAGGCTTAGTCAGTTAACATATTCAGTGTGAATAAGATCGTCGTCCTTCCCAAGATGGAGTCATTTTGGTTTGGGCAAGACCTTCTCACTGTTACAAACAGTACTTCGTTCTGATTAGATGTCTCCATCTGGCCTGACTCGTCCTTGTATTCTGGGATCTTTTATCAGGAACCAGCTGACTACATTTTACTGGTTTCTGGACTTGCTTCTAAACAAGTTTCTCTGGTGGAGGGGAGGGTCAATTTAAGTTTACTGCACAAACGACAAAATGGCTATTTAACTGAGATGGAGTCACTCTGGCTAAATAGGTCCTTACAGTCAGTTAATATAAAAATGAGCAGAAAAGTGTAAGGACTTCTGTATTTTGGCTTCACCTCAACTATCAAAAATAGTTTCTCTTCTTTATAAATACTTCTAAACTATTGTCATCCTATTATTAAGGTATTCTTTATTTCTGGGACAGTGTTTATGATTTGTGATCTCTACAATTACTTTTTCTTTTTCTTGGATTTTTATCTTTCTGCTTATATTCTCCATCTGTTCTTGCATGCTGTCTACTTTATCTGAAAGAGCCCTTAACATATTAATAGTCGTTGTTTTAAATTTCTGGTTTGATAATTCCAGTATTTTTGCCTTTTCTGATTCTGCTGTGTGTTCTCTTCAAATTATGTCTTCTGTGTTTTGTCATTTCATTTGGTATACCTTGTAATTTTTCTCTTGGAAGTAGAACATGATGTACTTGACAAAAGGAGCTGCTGTAAGTAGGCTTTTAGTACTGTGATGGTGTCATATTGGGTAGAGGAATTATTCTTTAGTGCTATGATTAGATCTCCATCTTTTTGTGACTGAACTATGAACTTCACAAGAGTTTCTCAAATTTTTTGGCTTTTGTTTTTTCTCCCCCACTTTGGTGGGACAAGATGGCTAGAGTGGGCAGGAGTTGAGTCTTTCTCTTCTGGAGAGGGTAGGTCTAACTGGGGTTAGTCATTTCCCCGCCCTCAGGTCAGTTAGTTGCTAGTAAAACCCCATCTGATTAGGCCCAGGATAATTCGTTTCCCCTGAGGGAAGACCTTATCAAGAATAGAGTGCTTGGGGATATTTCAAAATGGATTCCCTTCTTCTAGAAGCACCAAAAGACTTTTTTTCTGACATGGCAAGAACCTGGTTGAGTTCCTAGAGGTAAATCTTACAATTGTGGGGAGCCCCTGGTGATGGGGTCCCAGTGTTTTTAACTCAGAGAGCTGTCTGTGCCGAGCCTCCAAAAATCTGTCAATTTTAATTTGAGTTTCATTTCCCCCATGCCTATTTCCCTGAGGTTTTTGCTCAGTCCTCCATTCAAGTAAGCTGAGACTCCCTATATTTCCTGTCTGTCTCTACAGTCCTGGGGCCAGAGGTTTGCCCTGTGTCCTCTCTCCCACTTATGGATCCAAGAAAAATTGATTTTTCAGTATGTTCAGCTTTTTCTTAATGGAGTGGTGACTGACTTCCAAACTTCTTACATCAGAATAGGAAACTGGAAACCACATATATTCTTTCTGTAACATTGCTTCTTAAGTTTAAATTGTTCTTGATGCATCAGGGAAAATACTTGAAAATAATACTGGCCTTGGTTGAGCATTGTGCAATAATTCATGATTAAATGAAGGAGCTGATCACAATTCATGCTCCAGAGAGTTAAAGTGTAACCTTTTGGCTGCAAATATTTTTATCTTGTATTTTCAAATAGAAGACTCCAAGTTAAGCTTCATGTTAAAAGAATGGTGTAAATTGTGCTCACTGCTTTGTTGCCAAATATGGCTATTGAAAGATTTACCCAAGAAGCTTTATTTTATGAGTACCTTCACCTATAGAATTTTCTACAAACTTTAACGTGTGTTTTTGAGTGACTGATTTAGTTCTTTTATCTGTTTAAAATAGTTTTCATTGTCCAGTTGTTTTACACATAACTTTGTCCACAGAAGTATTCCCAACTTTCAAAATAAAGCCTATAAAATATTTTACAAATGAAGACTAGTGAGAACTGATCATGTTAGATGAGGAAAGTTGCTTTAAAATTTTCTAAGTTTCCTCCTGTTATTTTAAAATACACCAGATACAGAAATAAACAATCATTTCTCCATAAATAAGCACAAATATTAATAGGAAAAATGAGTTAACCTCATCATCAACCCATTACTAGTTGCCATAAGTATCTGTGGTTACTAAGGCAAGCTGTGTAACAGAAACACATTGCACTTTGGCAATTACTTACTCATCAAAACATTCTTCATATAAAAGAAATACATCTGTATAGAATAATATCCTTTCGAATCTTGTGTTTAAAAATATCTTACTCTTGTGGTGCCTGGGTAGCTCAAATGGTTTAACTTGCAACTCTTGGTTTTAGCTTAGGTCATGATCTCAGGGTCCTGAGACTGAGCCCTACATTGTACTCTGTGCTCAGAAGGGAGTCTGCTTGAGATCCTCCCTCCTCTGACCCTCCCCTGCTCATTCCCTCTCCCGCTCTCTGTCTCTCTCAAATAAAAATAAATCTTTAAAATAAATAAAAAAATAAAAATATCCTATTCTCAAAAGTATAATTTGGCTAGGAAAGAAAACTTTACTTTTTATTTAATACAAATAAAAATGGCTTTTTTACCTATAATCTTTAGTTATATGTCAATCAACATAATAATTGTAATATAATTAAACATTAAATTTTATTTCAAATGGATAAAAAATTCTGTGCACATATCTAGATACACATAGTCTAATTATTTCAGATTTTAGTATGACATTTAATAAAAATAAGTTTTATAAAAAAATAGTTGAATAGAAATAGATTCACAAAATATGCTTATACCTTATTAGGATTCCTTTTCTCTTCCATTCATCTATTTCTGTTTTATTGGATAAAAGTTCTGTAATAAATTCATCTGCGTATTGCAGAAATGTCAATGAATGTGTTAAAGGAACTTCTTTGGAGATTTGCATTAGGATATCATTTCTGAATTTATATTTTGTTGTGCTGTACAGTGTCACAGATAAAAATGCTTTGAAATTGCTGTTTCTCAAATGATCTTAAAAAAACTTAAAAGGTCATGAGTCTACTCTCTGTGACTGTTAGATAACAAACATGACAATACCCTACAAAGGATAATTAAACTGAGACATAAGATTACCTTTAATATTAATGTACATTTTCTTTCCTTTTTCCCCTAATCTGTTTAAAAGGGTATGGCTCATTTGACATAAATATTTATTTAAAAGTATATACCATAGGATATAAGAAATGTAAATAAATCAATATATTTAATTTAAACAACAGTAAAAAATATGAGCTTCCTGAACAGATTCCTAATCAACAAAAGAAAAGACAATCCCACTATTTCCAGATATCTCACAATTTAACTGATGAAAGTGAATAAATGCACATAAACATTATGCATGATATATGCATGATATATAGCACAAATATCCATTTGTTCATAAGTCACTATTAAACTTAGTTTGATTATGGGATCATGAATGCCTATGTCTAAATTAAAAGGACTAGGGCATTTTCTTTTAGGTTTTGTTGTTGTTGTTGTTGTTGTTTGTTAATATTTTTACTGGATAAAATTAGCAATACTGATAATATTTAACTTCAAGTTCATATTTTGATTCTGGGTCTATGAGATATACAGTCTAAAAAGGCTTTAAGGTACAAATTTTTACCTCCATAAGCTGAGTAAATGATGGAACACCAGAAAGAATTTGCTTAGATTATTGCCATAATGAAAGTCAACCAAAACAAAATAAACAAAGAGAATAACACACCCCCGAGCAAAGTTTCCAGAAGAAATGAATTTCTCACAAAGGTTGTTCAGGAGATGAGAATAGAGCATTGTAAGAGCTTGTTGGAATTTTTTTTAAAGACACAACTTTTAATTTTTCTTTAATTCTTAAAATTATATTTATAAACATTAAGTTATTTTTTAAATCACATTTTCTTGTTAAACTTAGTAACTTTTAAATTGAAAAGACATCACCAATTTCAGAGAATAGGGGTGAGGAGTACAAGGCAAAAAGAGGGGGAGAAAAGACAAAAAGACAAGATCAAGCAAAGCAAAGTAAATGTGGGTTCTACATAATTGTGTTTCCTTATTCAGTCCATATGTGATAGATCTGCTCATTATCTCCTTGGATTCTAGAATTTCATGACTGAGGAATGGTCAGGGATAATAAAAAACAGAATAGAATTTCTAGTGTCAAAAGGGAAAATAGAACACACTATTTTTTGAGGTACTTTTGTGGAAGAAGGATAAAAGTATACTGCTAATTAGTCTCAAGAATTTTAAAGGGTTTGAGATTTATCCCACTTGTAAGCTAACAAGTTAATGTGCCATAGTTTTATTGATGCTGGCAAAAAGCATGAACCTGCTGGGCTAATAATAAAAGAAGGTTTATTATTCATAGCAATAGCTATAGCCAGAATACAGAATTTTCTTGTGATGTTTCTCTGAGCCCCTATTTCACAAGGTGACTGAAAAATGGTCAGGTAACACATAGACATACATGGGTTGCATTATAGGAAAGGAATCCTGAGTTTAGAAAATTCTAATATTTTAAAATGGGCTTCAAGAAAACCTATCTTACCTTTGCACCAAAGTAGACAGTATTGTACTGAATAATTGAAAAATAAATCTGCCATTTGATCTGAAAGGAGATATTATCTCTGTCACCAAGGGTGCCCGATACAAAATATCTTTGGAAGAAGGAATTTGGAACAATGGGCAGTGCCTCTTCTTGCAAGATGTGCCAAAACATGAGAAATTCATAGACAATTCCTCCAACATCTACTCCTCATTTCTATTTTGTCTTCTGACCATGAATATACTACTCCATTGGCCACTTGGATTAATCCAACCAATAGAGACTATGGAAAAATCATTTTTTTAAAAATATTCAGTACTTAATTAATTACAGCCAGCCTCCACAAAACTCCAAACAACAGGATATGGCAATCTGAGCTACTGACCTCAAAAACATTCCACAGCGTCTCAAACCCACCAGTTGGACAAATCTCCTATCAGGGTTACAGCTTAGAAATGCAGATGTCTTTCCCTTTAATATTCTGACGTGACCTACTTTTCCTGAGACATTAATCCATGTAAAGGTACAGCAATTACATAGGATCTGCTTTGTCCCTACAAGGAGGATGTGTACGACTGTTCAGTCTTTCATAACAAACCTACCCAATCAGTTGAGGTTGAACTGAATACTTTCAAGAACCGAAGGGATATCATTGTTCACTTCAGCTGGAGTCAGGGACAAACTCTATTCCTACTTTCTAATTGAATGACTCCCATTGCAGTGATAACTGTTCACAGTTGTTGCATAAATTAACATTCAGTTTTCTCTTGAGAAGCTCCATGTAATCTATGGTAGCCCAATTTGGGTAAAACCTTCACATCATCTGAGGGCTACATCATATACTGGTAGTCTTTCATTACGTGCCTTGAGGACTCTTCAGACAGCCTTCATGAGGCAAGTCATAAAGTTTTTGGAGGAGAATTGGCTGATGCCTGGTCTCCACAAGAACAGTGCTTCTGGAAAAATAAAATGCTTTTTACTTTTGCTGGGATTCATCAAGTGAGATCTGCAGCAATCAGAAAACAAAAGTTCAAACCGCTTCCAAAGTGTTACTCCGATGGGTTGGCAGCCCCGTGGGTCCCTCATTCCTTTCAAATTGGCTTAAATCTTTTGTTTTTTAAGAGAATGCTTAAGAGAAGTTACTTCAGGCTGTCCTTTGCACCACAGTATTCAGTGGGTGGTATTCCAACTCCAAGGAATGATAAGTGGGAATGTGGCAGAAATGCATCTGAATGTGGCAGACAACTGGAAATATTGGTGTTTTGCATGGGGATCATCTATCTCCACTAGACTGTTTCCAGTGGACATCATAGAAAGGTTGAACAGAATGGTGATCATATTATGCTCAGAGCTTTCTGTTGGAGGATGGAAAATCCAGTAGCCAGTGAAAACTACTATGGTTTTAACAGTTTTTTTTTTTTTTTAAAGATTTCATTTATTTATTTGACAGACACAGATCACAAGTAGGCAGAAAGGCAGGCAGAGAGAGAGGAGGAAGCAGGCTCCCCGCCGAGCAGAGAGCCTGATGAGGGGCTCAATCCCAGGACCCTGAAATCATGACCTGAGGCGAAGATAGAGGCTTTAACCCACTGAGCCACCAAGGTGCCCAGGTCTTAACAGTTTTAAAGAGAATTGCCAGTCATTAGTGTCCCCTTCACCTATCCCATACCTCCCAGAATTTAAGATTGCCTCTTCTCCAGAAAGGTTCTGTCTTACCTAAAAATGCAATAGATATAATTATTCTCTCCTCTTTAAGTTTCAAAGATTTAGTGCTTTTGCTTTAAGTGTGGAAAATCCCATGTAACACTCCTTGCTTTTTAGTCCATGTTCCATTTATAATCTCATTTTACTAGATTTACTACTTCTCCAGTTCCCTTGCAGGCAGGCCTGTGGCTTAGCTGAAATACTACTGAGACCAACAGCTACCAAAAACTTGGAGAGAATTCAAGTATTGGCATTTTTTTCAAGTTTGGTGTTCATTCCTGCCAATATTAGGAGCAGCAGCCCTATCTGAGTAATGGTCGCTAAAGGCAAATCAGAGCAAATACGAAGAAAGTACATCAGTGGTAAAGACAGCAGAGACATGTTCTGTGTGGCTAGAAATTATGCATGTTACAATGAAATTTTGGCTCAAAGCAGCAAAGACATATATATACACACATATTTCTACTGTGGTGTGTATAACAATGTGGTCTTTTTTTGTTTGTTTTGAAAATTGCTAGTAAAATATTATTTTGTGATCAAAGCAAAAGAATTTGGAATATTGTGGCTTTTGGAATGTTATTCAAGACACTGTTTTATGCGTAAAGAAAATGAGGCTAAGGAAATGTGATTGCTCTGAGGTTATACAATTTGTGATACAGCTTGAACCGCATTCAAGGCCTTTGCCAAGACCCATTCTTTTACTTCTGAACAACAAGAGTTCACCCTCTGTTCCCAGGGTATTCTAATTTGCAGGTGTTAACTGATTTCATCCTTCAACAATATAAATCAGTTATTAATTGGCTCCATTTAGCCCAAGAGGAAATGGTGGGATAGGAATGTTGAATGATTTCCCCAGGGCCTCAAGCAGAAAGTGGTAACTGGATCCATAAAACAGTTACTTCAACCATTCAGTTCTGCTCCCTCTTGTTTGCTAATGATGTTTAAACTGAGAGTTGGGGTTTTATTTCAACAATGAAAAGACCTTATTTACTGGCAAAATGACTGGCCATGTGTGTTTTCTTTAGCAGATTTTAAATATTTGCATTCAAATATTATAGAATCAGGAGATCAGAGGGTGTCACTAAGGCAGCCTTACCCAAACTAGTGGTTCTCAACAGGAGTGACTATATCCTCCCTCCTCCCAGGGGGCATTTGTAAATGTCTGAGATATTTTTTATTGTAACAAAAGAGGGATGATATTGATTCTAATGTGTTAGAGACCAGTGATCCTGCTTAACATCCTACAATGCATATGACAGCCCCTACAGCAAAGAATTTCTTATCTAGCTGAAAAATGTCCATAGTACTAAGGTTGAGAAACCCTGTCCTGGACCTAGTTTGGCGGTGCTGCTTTAAGTCACTGTAAGACTCTCACACATATAATGAATATACAGGTCAGAAGCATCTTTGTGAAGATAGTTTCTATGTGTGTTTTGTAGGGATGAAATAAAGATGAAGAGAGAAGAGGGAAACCACACACACACACACACACACACACACACACACAATCAAAGCAGATTCCTCTAATATCCCTGTTTTCCCCCATTTTAAAATCAAACATACTTATCTTTACGTTTAGTGTTCTGTTAGTCAATAGAACAGGTCTGAAGTCACTATATTTCTGCAATTACAATAGCATAAGACTCAATTATGTAGAAGTCTCTTTTTCTATCCATATCCAAGCTTGGCAGTTTGTTTCTCTTATCTGTAACTGGATTATGTGACAGGCACTGTTTTGTTATTGTGCTTGTATTTTTGAATGACAGACCCAATTCCCCTCAGACCCACTACACCCTCCATACAAGTGTGTGTAGGCAGAACATCTGTTCTCATAGGAACACTCAAAGATCAAAAAGAGCAAGTTGCCTTATGCCAATGGCTTTGCATCTATATGTATATTTTTAACCTAAATTTGAAGACCATTTTATTGGTATCCTAGAAGGAGATATAAAATGGCACCATGCTTTTGCGGGTAAGAATACTGAAAAGAAAATTCATTTGGCCTGGAGAGGAGATAGAAGTCTTTCTAGTTTATATGCCTTGAATGTCAGAACACTGGAGAAAACCGGTGCTTTTTTTTTTTTTTCCCATTTGTAAGTATTTGGAAAATATTGACATTATGGAAGATTTTGTAAGGATTTGTATTGTATCTATACATACTCATGGCACATAAGTTTAAAAATGTGGTCTTCTTAAAACTTCAATTTAACTACATATGCAAATTGGTTCTCAACTTGAAATATACATAGGAAAATGCTTGTGGATACTGTGACAGATGATGGGGCCTCAGAGGGAATAATGGAAAGGATACTGAGAAAGAGCTGGGAAGTTGAAAAATGCAAATCTAATTCTTAGGGAGTGCAAGTAAAAAGGAAAAGTTGAGGAGAGACTTTTATAAACCTTTTATAGCTTGATGAGAATTTAAAAATAGTGATGCTTATAATCTTATAAATAACCATTTATAAGAATAAAAATAGTGATGCTTATAAGTGGTGCTTAAAGTATTATAATCAAAATCCTTCCATAACCTGAAAAAATGACCACGTATGATATCTGACTTTGATTTTTTTTTTTAAAGATTTTATTTATTTATTTGACAGGCAGAGATCACAAGTAGTCAGAGAGGCAGGCAAATAGAGAGAGAGGTGGAAGCAGGCTCCATGCTGAGCAGAGAGCCCTATGCGGGGCTTGATCCTAGGACCATGGGATCATGACCTGAGCCAAAGGCAGAGGCTTTAACCCACTGAGCCACCCAGGCACCCCTGGTTTTTGTAAGTGCAGAGATTTTCATCCTGTCATCATATATAACTGATTACGGTACAATGTTAAAAAAAATAACATATTTTAATCAAACAGTAAATGTTGGAACAGAAGTGAAAAGGCATTCTATTCATTTCCACAAGGATTGTGAAAGAAGTGTTTTCAATTTTCACTGCACTTGAACTTTGGAGTTGCATTCATTTATGATCCTGTCATAAAAGAAAAGTCTTTCACACATAATTTCCTATTTTGTACACAGAGACAGAGTTCTTGGATCCATATCTCATGTGGAGATTTGGTCTTGCATGGGTTAGAGGGTGGTTACACTCCAGCCAAGTAGAGTAGGACCAGTGTTGTTTTCAAAATGAATTTCCCTTTGAGAAATAATACAATTTTCTTGGGAAATAATTTTCTTGAGAAATAATGCAATTTTAAGGTTATATTAGTCATTTGTGAAACATAGGGAGAAAAATTTTGTCACCCTATGGGATTTTCCCTGTATTACGTAACTTTCTATTGCCAATATTTGTCCTCTTATTTTCCTTCTGAACAAAAACTAACTAGGTTATGTAAGGGAGATGTTAGCAAGACCGAAATAAGAAAAATCTCAACCTCTAATTTGTCATGTCCTGGCTGATAGTAGGTAATGCTCTCAAATTAGGTAATTTGAGAAGTGTTTAGTAAAGGGACTATTTACAATGATGTCAAAAGAAGGTAATAAAACCCCAGGCAACTGGTCAGTGTGTGTGAGGACAGAAAATGGGGTGCTGGAGGTATGGCTTATGACATTTAAGCTTGATGGAACAAGAAGAGGGATGGTTGGCTCTCTAAACATGAAAGAGAGTGCCATATGGAGAAGCTGACCTTTCTCTAGACAGTATCTTTGTCTGTTTGGGTTGCTATAACAAAGATACTGTAAACTGGGTGGCATAAACAACAAATATTTCTTTTGGTTCTGGAGGTTGGAATTCCAAAACTAGGGTGCCAGCCTGGTCAGGTCCTTGGTGAGGTATGTCGTCATATGGCTTTTCCTTAGTGCATGCATAGAGATAGAGAGAGAGAGAGAGAAAGAGAGAGAGAGAGATCTACCATTTCTTCTTCTTTTTATAAGGGTTCTAGTCTTACCGTGAGGGTGACACCATGATGACCTAACAACATACTGAAGACCCCATCTCCAAACCATTACATTTGGGATTAAGATTTCAACATATGAATTTCAGGGTGTAGGGGGTGAGAGGGAGACAGACATTTAGCCCATTCCAGCTAGCTAGTGTAAATTCTATAGGGAGGAGGGCTACTCTTCTCCTTCATTTTGATTTTACTATTGGCTGAAACTGATCCATACTGAGAGTGCAAAGGATGCCTTGATCCAGTCCAGTAGCACAGAGCAGGACAGCAGAGAATGGAGTAAATCTGCAGGAGCCAATGAGACCTTCCTAGCAGAACCCCAGAGACAAGCCATACCCAAGGAAAATGAGCTATGTGGTTGTGACTCCAATTACGGTACTCAGTTATGAGGAATCTATTGAAGGCATACTTGATGTAGCAGAAGAAGCAACTTTTTGCGGCACATAAAATTAAAAAAAAAAATAAATAACTGCTGAGCTTTTATGTTTGCATGTCTACAGAACCCCCAAGCCTCACATGCTTTAACCTTAGTTTATCTTACCCTCCAAAATACCTGTTTATCATCTTGAATTATGTTTCTCATCAAATAGCACTTCTGTCTGGCAAGGACCAGCCTTGACTGAATGGAGAAACCTGAGTTTGGGTGTGGGAACGAGAAAGAAAGAAACACAAAGGATGGGTTGGGGTGGGTGTCGCAGCTACTGCTGAGAGGACATTTATTGGTTTACAACAGTCCTATATGATTCAAGCACAATACAATCATATGGGAGTCACCTTGATCATTGCATAGATAATTCAATAGAACAATCAATGGTTCAATCTACCAGTGTGTAACACTCTCCTCATTTTGCACTATTACACTACCCTGCATCAGATCAGAACATTTTACAGCTAGCTTAAGGGTAAATCTATTTTTCTATGCCTCCTTCCTGCTCTGTGGTTTATGTGCCTCTGCAAGCTGTGGTTATGGCAGTGTTTTAGCCTGAACCGTGGTGAATAGGGCTGGTCTCTGACCTGGCTCTAAGATGGCAAGGACCTTGCCAGCTTACTGTCTGGTCACCACATCTGTCTAGAATGTGGCCCACAACAGAGACTTAAGATTTTCCTCAGTTCTCTTTTTCCCCTGTTTTTGTTCATCTGATTATTAAATATAATCAATTCTACCACATAGATATTCACTACTCTGTAACTCTCTTTGGAATGTTAACTTTATCTTCTGCGTTACTTCAGAACACTCTCACCTCTTAATTGGATAAGATTAACTTGTTTCAGAGCCTTCTGCCTTCATTTTAACGCATTCTCTCAACAAAACCAAAACCAACATTTAAAAGTACATAGCTAATGACTCATTTGCCTATTTAAGGCACTTCGTTGTCTTTCTTTGATCAAGAAAAAAATTAAAAAGTAAATCGTGTGCCTGCTTCCTTTTTTCTTCCCTCCCCTGGGTCCATTTCTACACCGGACTTCTTTCAGTTTTTTCAATCCTCACATTGGCATACTTATCCTAAAATCTCTCTGAATGTAAAAGCTAGCTCTTGGTTAAAAGGCAGCCTGTCATTTTTCCTCTCCTCTGTCAAATATCCTGTTTCTTGATTGCTGCTTCAATACTTTCCTTCAGTTATGGTTGAGTTGGATTATCAGGCTCATGCTTAATAAGTTGTCAAGAACATTGACCCTGCATGGAGGTGGTTAGACTAACATAGCAAAATGGCAAAGATTTCTCTGAAAGTCTTCAGATTCAAGAGGTCTAAGCACAACTTCATTATGCTCCAAAAAGAAAACCACAGTTAGCTAAGAAAGACAACATTTAGGGTATTTACTTGAGTTATGGCATTTAGCTCTTCAAATGGGAAAATGTAGAGGTTTCAGATAACAGAAAATTTGTTTCTGTTAAAAATTGTCTGATTATTTCTATGAATATTATGCATTTTATCCAAAAATCTGTAAACCCGACTAAATACTTTTGATGAGTGAAATTAAGTAATTCTTCCTTATTTGTTGCATTTCATTTGGCAATTGAATGCATAGAAATTTTTAGTCCATATTTCATATGAAAATAATTTATTTAATTTTATGTTATAGTAAATGAATGTGATATCATGGCCACGTAATAGATTTATATCCTTGGGATTTCCTGAGATAAACCATCACTTGCTTTTTGACCTTTACTTGTAATACTCTAGGAACTATCTCTTGATGTAAAAATAAACTCAGAGTTTTTTTTGCTAAGTGCTTAAATACACTTATCAAAATAAGCACCAACAAAAAACTGAAGAATTCTTATAAAAATATACTTAGCCATTATTTAAAAATAAAATTCACAAGTGAATTTGGTGATACAAAAGTGATCTCACTTCTTCTGTTGATGGATTTTCTAGACTAAGCTAATGAAAGTAATGCACTTAATTCATAGCAATACCATGAATAAAATAACTACCTACCACTATTGCAACTGAGTGAAAGAAACTCATGAATATTAATGTTCCAAAAGAGAGGTGGGCTGTTTGCCATGTTAGGCCCCCAAGGCTATAAATTTAGAATTGAAATAAACTGAAACAATCCATTTGAAATTACTCACAATCCATATTGTGTTTTGCAATTCTAGCCTAATACTGCATGTAAATAGGCAATCTAAACTTGTTCCCAGTGGATAAGAAAAAGCCCTGAAGAACTACTTTTTAAACGTGCGCCTCTCCTCAGAAACTGGACTTCAAAGATATTCTGAATAGACCATAAAGTTTCAAACTTCAGTGCCCTCAAAAGCCACACATGGCTCCCATTGACATCAATCAGAATTTTATGGGCATGGATTGAGGGCAAAGGATAACAGTTTATACGATCAACAATATGTTTGAGCATTCAAAAAAAAAAAAGGCTGAAATTCATTGTGCTTACTTTATACTCTGTAAGGACACTTAGTTTCTAAAGCTCACCCCCTCATTTCCAAAGCTCACCCCCTATATAAATATGGTGGGCATTACTGGTTTAATTTCAAAATTTAAAAAACAAAGTAATTTGAAGGTCAACATTAAATTAACTGAAACATCTTGAAGGGATTTAAGGTGGTGTGAATATTTTCGTAACTGATGTTGGGGTTAATGTAGAGCATGAAAACTGCCATAATATCTGGCTTGCTAAAATGTAACACAGAGGTCCCTGGGGTGAAGGAAAGTTTCAGAGAAGAATGTGCGCCTTTGGAATGCCAGGGCCTGCAGGCAACTCTGCCATTGGAATGGGAGGGGAGTTGCCTTCCCCAAAGCTTTCTCAGCCAAGACAGCTGTCCTGTGATCTCGGAGATATATGCATTATCCCTTAGGCTATGTTTAGCAGAACACTAGAACACACAGATGAGCATATCCCATGTTTCCCTTCAACAGATCTCCTAGTTTCAGTGAGACCCCTTGTCACACATAGCAGGCTTGAGAAACAATGATAAGGATTTGTGATTATCCTGAAGGACCAATAAAAGCAGGTGCAAAGAAGCACACAGGGTCTTGGTTTCTGAGCATTGTCCCCTTTACCTTCTCTTCTCATCCACAGCAAAGTTTGGAATAATTTTTTATCCATTGGTACAAGGATTGCTGGCCATTCCCAGCAAGTGGTGACCCCGATGTGACCACCTTGCAACGGACACCGTATGGACTCCCCCAAAACGAGAAGTCTGCATGCAGTAAGTTTGCATTGGCTTACAGCCAAGCTCGGGGAAAGTTTCAGGCTTGGGTATTTTTATGGAATTTAAAGTCCTCTAAAAACTCCAGATATGGCACAAAGCCTCTCTCAAACAGGCACAATGTATTAAGGTTTTAGAGCTCTGCAATGAGGAACAAAAGGTTTTAAAGCTCTGATGGGATGAGGAGCAAAAGGCTAGCTGAGGACAAAGGAGAAACTGTCACCCTACATTCCCCCCACCCCCTGCGATATGTGTGATAATCCTCAGGCATTTTTGGTTGCCCTAAAGGAAGAACAACAAATAGTTAACACAGTCCTGCAGGACAAAGGAGTCTCCTTCAGTTTACAAATATCCTAGTGATTTACAAGGAAGAAGCTTTCTTATCAATAGCCTAGCTTCCAGAGACCCATAACTCAGTTCCTGAAGCTCTAACATCACCCTTCCCTCCATAAAACTGAGGGAGGCTGAGGCAGAAGGAAAGGTAAATAAAATGGAATTTCTTCTAAACCTAAGGCTCATTGAGTAAGATGTGTGATAGGAAGAGTGTGACATTCCTCCAGGAAACTCCCAACTGTCTTCATGTTGGTATCTCATTAGAGAGAAAAACAGCTTGGCTTGACAATAACTAGTCTCCATTAAGAGTCTCTTTTACCATAGGACAGACCTTCTGAACACCCCTTTGTCCTCACCTCCCCAGCTCCTGAATACATCAGCCACCCCTCAGGACTGCAGTGCAGCAGCTCTTTCTGCCTATGGGTGCTGTCACCGTGCTTTAATAAAATCACCTTTTTGCACCAAAGACATCTTCATTCTTTTTTGATCGTTGGCTCCAGACCTCACCCCACTGAACCCCACTTACATTCTAAAACTTCATCATTTGGTGCCCAAACATGGGACTTTGAGTCTTTACATCTGGACTCTGAGTTTTAGCAAGATTGGTGAGTACTTTCCTCTCCCTTTACTTTCATTCCAGGGGCCTTTCAAGGAGTATGGTCTTATTGGAACACTTTCATGTTGATTGCTCAGACTGTAATCCTCTAGCTGGTGTCTACTCTATGGGGAGGAGAAAGACTGCCTTTTGGCTGGAAGTCATTACCTGGCCAGAATGGTAATAAGACCTAGAAACTTGATGCTCTGTCTTTATTCCTGTTATTACACAAAGTTGTCTGTCTTGGGCATGGGACAGCAACCTAAGACACCAGGATGGCTGACAATATTTTTTTTTTAATTTTTTTTTTATTTATTTGACAGATCACAAGTAGGCAGAGAGGCAGGCAGAGAGAGACAGGAAGAGGCAGGCTCCCTGCTGAGCAGAGAGCCCGATGCGGGACTCGATCCCAGGACCCTGAGATCATGACCTGAGCCCAAGGCAGAGGCTTTAACCACTGAGCCACCCAGGCACCCCAGGATGGCTGACAATCTTAAGACTCCTCCTGATTGATCTGATGTGATCCCCATCACATCCCTGTTCTCGCCACTTCTGGCTGTGGGACCTCCACTTAGAGCAAGCTGGAAACCAGTACCTGACTGAATTAAAACCCAACTAGGACCCTTTCCTAGGGAACTTGCTGTAAGGACCACAGGTTTTGGAATGTCGCTTAGACAATGATGGATTTTAATCTTTACTGTTTTCCTTCGCTGTCCCCTACTAACTACTTATAGCTAAAAATTTGGGTAATTTCCCCTTGTAAAACTTTTCTAGTATTTTCCATGGGTTAAAAATGGCAGGGCACTCAGGGTATAGGATGGCACAGTATCTTAGTCCATTCACCCAGTACCCATTTGTAGCCTAGGATGTGATGGGATAGAGGAGGGATGCCAGCATTCCTCTTATGGGACTTTTTGGAAGGACTGTGTTCATGGGAAGGCAGGATGGTGATCAATAGCAATTGTTGTTAAGGGATGCCTCTGGTCACTTTGACATCTGGAACCTCTGACATATTTTGTGTGGGATGCTACCCAGGAGTCAGGGGGAGGGCTGGTAATGGAACTTCTTTACTTTTCTAGGAACCTGGGATCCTCTTCTGTTCCCAAGGATTCTCTCTTGAGATGCCTTTTAACCAACTGAAATCAATTTGGACTACAAGATTTAAGAAAAAAAAAAATATATCTTTTGTAACATTGCATGACCTCTGTACTCCTTAGGAGATGAAGAGAAATGGCCCATGACTGGGACATTAAGTTTCAATTCAGTCCATCAGTTAGACCCCTTTTGCTAGAAGATGGGCAAATGGACTAAAGCCCTGTATGTCCAAGCCGTTATGGCCCTAAATCGAGATCCAGACCTGCAGGCCTCTTGTACAGTTCTCTAACCCTCAACCAGGTTAACAACCCTCCCTGGATATATTGGATGATTGTCTAAATAGGCCGATTCCTCTTAATAAACCTGGGATATTGGAGGTATTGCTGGTCAGTCCAAAGAAAGAACACTGGCCCTGTTGCTATTCCTCCTCCTTATAAACCCCAAGACCCCTCTGCTCCCAGCCCAGCTGGACATACTAGGAGTGGGACTCCTTATCTTCCAGAGCTCCATCTAAGTATGGGATGCATCCTGTTAGGGAAGTTGCTAATGGCACAATTAGAGTCCATGTTCCATTCTCCATGGCAGACCTAGTTCAGATAAAATGATAATTAGGATGATATTCTGAAAACCCCTGTCAATTTATTGAGGGCTTTCAAGAAGTACCTATTATGTTTGATTTAACCTGGCAGGATATTATATATATATAATATAATATTATATATATACAATTATATTATATTATAATATTATATTATATATATACAATTATATTATATTATAATATTATATTATATATACACAATTATATTATATTATAATATTATATTTTATATATATACAATTATATTATATTATAATATTATATCATATATATACATAATATATATATCATGTATATATAATATTGTGTTATATATATACAAATATTATATTATAATATTATATTATATATATACAAATATTATATTATATATATATATAAATTTAACTCATGTTGTACCCCTGGGGAATATAAATGAATCTGGGAGGGAGCACAAGAGTTTGCTGATGAATTGGCAATGAGAGACAGGGAACATTATCCAGTTGAGGCTGCTGCTGTCCCTAACATGGAGCCTCACTGGAACTATTGGGAGATAGTCCAGGGAGAGAAAAACAAGACCATATATCATTTGTTTAATAGAAGGAATGGAAAAAAAAATTCTCTAAACCTGTAAACTTTGAGAAACTACAGGAAGTTACACAAGGAACTGTTTAGACTCTAGCTCTATTTCAGGGCCGATTGGTATAAGCCATCTGTAGATACACGAATTTGAACCCAGCCTCACCTGAGGGAGTAATCATACTAAATATGCATTTTATGAGCCAGTTGGCACCTGACATTCACCAAAAGCTAACTAAAATGTCTTTAGGCCCTCAAACTCCCAAACAGTGCATACTAGAGTAGCGACCAGAGTCTTAATAATACAGACACAACATTAAGGCAAAAAAAGGACTGGAAAGGTAAACTGGCAGGGTAAGATAAAGGCTGAAATAATGGCAGCCACTATTGCAAATTTTCCATGGCACCAGACTAACCAGCAGCAAAAGAAAAGGCTTGTATCAAACAGAACAAGGTAAGTTCCCTTGTTATGAATGTGATCAGATCGAACATTGAAGCAGAGAAATGTCCAAACAAGGACCTCCACTAGGCCCAAGTCTTGTCTGTAAAGAAACATGATATTGGAAGAGAGACTGTTCTCTCATCTCCAGAGAGAGAGGAAGACAGGAACTCACTTCCCGACCTAGGAGTCAAAGCTAGTGGTACTGGAATGGCAGGGCCCTGAGGCTGGTCCAGCTCCCTTTGACATCAAGATGACTGAGCCCTGGGTTACCCTGGATGTGGAAGATAAGTTTATCAATTTTCTTTATGACACAGGAGCAACTTACTCTGTTCTTTTTTTTTTTTTTTTTAAGATTTTATTTTTTTATTTGACACAGAGAGAGAGGGAGAGGGATCACAAGTAGGCAGAGAGGCAGGCAGAGAGAGAGGGGGGAGTGGGTTCCTGGCTGAGCGGAGACCCTGATGTGGAGCTTGATCCCAGGACCCTGGGATCATGACCTGAGCTGAAGGCAAAGGCTTAACCCACTGAGCCTCCCAGGCGCCCCCACTTACTCTTCTTATTCAGCACTCTGGCCCTATTTGTCTTTCTAACCTTAAAATTGTTGGCATAGAAGGGGAAACTAAAACATGCCATCAGGCAATGCCCTTAACCTTTAAATATAAAAGTCAATTGATCACTCATGTTTTTCTAGTCCTTTCTGATGGAGGCATAATACTCATTTGTATATATGGACCATATCTTCTTTATCCATTCATCTATTGAAGGGCATCTTGTTTCTTTCCACAGTCTGGTGTCTGTGGCTATTGCTGTTATGAACACTGGGGTACAGATAGCCTTTCTTTTCACTACATCAGTATCTCTGGGGTAAATTGCAGTAGTGAAATTGCAGGGTAATAGGGAAGCTCTATTTTTAATTTCTTAAGGAATCTCCACACTGTTTTCCAAAATGGCTGCACCAACTTGCATTCCCACCAACAGTGTGAGAGGGTTCCCCTTTATCCATATCCTCTCCAACACTTGTTTCCTGTCTTGTTAATTTTGGTCATTCTAACTGGTGTAAGGTGGTATCTCAATGTGGTTTTGATTTGAATTTCCCTTATGACTAATGTTGATGAACGTGTTTGCATGCACCTGTTAGCCATTTGTATGTCTTCTTTCGAGAAGTGTCTGTTCATGTCTTCTGCCCATTTTTTGACTTGATTATTTGTTTTTTGGGTATTGAGTTTGAGAAGTTCTTTATAGATCTTGGATATCAGCCCTTTGTCTATAATGTCATTTGAAAATATCTTCTTCCATTCCATGGGTTGCCTCTTTGTTTTGTTTCCTTTGCTGTACAGAAGCTTTTGATCTTGATGAAGTCCCAAAAGTTCATTTTTGATTTTGTTTCCTTTGCCTTTGGAGACATATCTTAAAAGAGGTTGCTGTGGTTGATATCGAAAAGGTTACTGCCTATGTTCTCCTCTAGGGTTTTGATAGATGCCTGCCTCACATTGAGGTCTTTTATCCATTTTGAGTTTATCTTTGTGTATGGTATAAGAGAATGGTCGAGTTTCATTCTTCTACACATACCTGTCCAAATTTCCCAGCACCATCGATTGAAAAGACTGTCTTTTTTCCACTGTATATTTTCTCCTGATTTGTCAAAGATTATTTGACCATAAAGTTGAGGGTCCATATCTGGGCTCTCTACTCTGTTCCACTGGTCTATGTGTCTGTTTTTGTGCCAGTACCACGCTGTCATCGTGATCACAGCTTGTAGTAAAGCATGAAATGAGGCAACGTGAAGTCCCTAGTTTTGTTTTTCTTTTTCAACAATTCCTTAGGAATTTGGGGTCTTGCCTGGTTTCATACAAATTTTAGGATTGTTTGTTCCAGCCGGTGGAATTTAGATCAGGATGGTACTGCAAGTATAGGTTGCTGTGGGCAGTATAGACATTTTAACAATGTTTATTCTTCTGACCCATGAGCATGGAATGGTCTTCCATCTTTTCGTCTTCTTCAATTTCTTTCATGAGTGTTCTGTAGTTCCTTGAGTACAGATTCTTTACCTCTTTGATTAGGTTATTGCAACCACTTTTTTTTTTTAAGATTTTATTTATCTATTTGACAGACAGAGATCACAAGTAGGCAGAGAGGCAGGCAGAGAGAGAGAGGAGGAAGCAGGCTCCCTGCAGAGCAGAGAGCCCGATGTGGGGCTCGATCCCAGGACACTGGGATCATGACCTGAGCCGAAGGCAGAGGCTTTAACCCACTGAGCCACCCAGGCACCCTGCAACCACTTATTGATAAGTTTCTCAGACATGGTATTTTAAAGACTTGTCACCCCAATTTTAGCAGTAAAAAGGCCAAATGAGGAATATCCAATGGTACAAGATTTATGATAAAGGAGGCAGTAACACCTATTCATCCCATCGTGCCAAATCCATACACTGTTCTCACTCAGGTCCCTTGTGAAACCAACTGGTTAACAGTATTTGACTTAAAAGATGCCACCTTTTGCATCCCACTAAGTGAGTAAATGCAACCACTATTTGCCTTTGAACGGTTCTCACTTTCAAGCCCACAGGCTGCTCAATTAACCTGGACAGTTTTGCCATAGGGATTTAGAAATGGTCCTCACCTATTTGGAGCTGCATTTGGCAAAATCTCTATGATATACCCTTGTCTCAAGGGGCAATAATTCAATATGTAGATGGCATTCTAATCTGTAGTCCCACAAAGATATCCAATAGAAATTCTGTAACTTTACTTCAAGTAATCTCTTGGCAGATAGAGGGTATTGTGCATCCCCTGAAAAGGCACAAATATCTAAACAAAAAGCAAAATATTTAGGATACAAATTGACACCAGCTCACCATATTCTATCTACTGATAGAAAAAAATCTTTGCAAGATCTTGAGTCTCCGAATACAAAAAAAACCCTGCACTTTTCTAGGTAGACCAGGTTTTTGCTGCCTGAGGATTCCTGGATTTGGATTCTTAGCCAACCATTGTATGACTCAGTTACAGGCCCCAGAGATGAAACTTTACTCTGGACTAAAGCTCAACAATGGTCTTTCAAACTTAAAAGCTAAACTTTTGTTACTTCCTGCTTTGGCATTACCAAACTTAGAAAAACCTTTCACTCTATACATAGCAGAAGAGCAAAGCCAAGTCTTGGGTGTTCTCACCAAAAAATTAGGAAATGAAGCAAGACCAGTGGGCTATTTTTCAAAGTCACTTGGCAGTGTAGCCCAAGGGTGGCAACCTTGTCTTTGAGCAATGGCTGCCACAGCCTTCCTGGCAGAAGAAACTTCAAAGCTCACTATGGGACAGTCCCTGACAGTGATGAGTTCTCATCAGGTCCAGAGTGTCTTAGATACAAAGGGCCACCAACGGATGATGGGAGATTGCCTTACTAAATAGCAGGCTATGCTTCTAGGTGCACTTGAAGTAATACTTAAAACTTGGCAAACTTTAAACCCAGTTTCTCTTATGCCTGGATCTGACCTTTGTAATTCTATATATAAATATAAAGAATATATTTATATATATATTTTTATATATTTATATACATATATAAAATATTACAGTATAACTGTTTGGAGATCATTTATCTTGTCTATTCTAGCAGGCCAGATTAAAAAGACTCCCCTATTCAAAATGCAGATGATAATTGGTTTACTCATGGCAGTAGCTTCATGGATAAGGAAGCAAAGAAGGCCAGATATGCTATAGTTAGTCTGAATAAAACTATTGAGGCAAAACCCCTTCCAATAAATGCTTCTGCCTAAAAAGCTGTTCTCCTCAGTTGGCAAAGGTCTAAGAAGTGACATTTATACTGACTCCAAATGTGCCTGTCTGGTACTACATGCTCATGGAGCTATTAGAAGGGAAATAGGATTATTATCAAGCCATAACTCCACAAGCAGATATGGGTCTGAAATCATTACACTTCTTGAGACAGTACACCTGCCCAAGGAGGGAGCTGTGAATACCTCAGAGGATCAAAAGGATATGGCCTTAGAATCTAAAGGAAACAATTTAACAGACTGTGTAGCCAAAGAGACAGCAAAAATTAAATATATTAAGCCTTATACCAGTCTTAAATCCAATGGCGTCCATAACTCTAGTTCATTCAGACCAAGAGATTCATATAGCTCAGGAGTGAAGACATACTAAACATACACAGGACTGGCTTGTTAACGATGAGGGAAAAATCTTTATACCCAAAAATAACTGATGGAAGGTAAGACAGAGCCTATACCAGGCTACTCATTTGGGCAAAGAAGCCTTAAAACATTTAATTAAATTTACTCAATCAAATTTACTCCATCAAATACATTTTTAACAGCTACAATAAAACTTCTGCCAATCCTGTATTGTCTGTGGCCAAGTAAACCCAGAAAGTGCAGCTCCCCCTCCCCGTCTTTTAACCCGTCTGAAGGCATGGATCTTATCCAGGAGAGGACTGACAGTTTGATTTCACACAAATACCACCTTGAAAAGACTATAAGTTTCTATTAGTGTTTGTTGATACCTTCACTGGATGGATCGAGTCCTTTCCATATAAAAAACTGAAAGAGCCATAGAAGTAACTAAGATTTTGTTGTGAGAATTTTCTCCTAGATTTGGCCTTCCCTGATCTCTTCAAAGTGACAACGGTCCTTCTTTTACCACTCTAATAACTCAAAAAATAGCCCAAGCTTTAAAAATTAAATATTTCCTGTGTTCAGCCTGGCATCCACAATCCTCTGCGAAAGTACAAAAGGCTAATCATACTTTAAAACACCATCTTGCTAAACTCAGTCTAGAAACCCAGGAAAATCGGGTTACTCTCTTGCCAACAGAACTTCCCAGGATAAGAACTGCTTCAAAACAACCTCTAGGACCCAGATCTTTTGAGTTATTGTACAGAAAACCATTTGTTTCTGTAGATCTTTTATTAGATGAAGATTATAATGTTTTATTAAATTATTCACCAGCAGCTGGTTTAATTCATAAGTTAATGAATATACTAATGAATTAGTATTATTCATAGTCATAAGTCAATGAATATACTAATCATATACTCCCAAAACCTGATTTAACTATAACTGAATACCCACCCCCATGTAAATCCTGGTGACCTGGTTTGTTTTCAAATAAATAAAATAAATAAATAAATAAAACCTGTACCTCCTTCATAGGAACCCAGTGAGCAAACTAACATGCCTTCCTATGGACCCATAGAAGATCTTAAACTTTTCTTCAAATGAAAATGAAGTTGTATATCTTCTCTTTATTTTCCTTTCACCTATCTTAACTGACAATTCATTTCTACAGTGGGCACAGCATTATGCTGAACTACAAAATCAAATTGGTTATTGGGCATGTGGAGTTTTGCCTATGTCAAATACACCTGGGTTATCTTGGTGGGTTTCCCCTTTACAGGGCATGGATTGGCACTCTCTACATGCTTATATTTCAGAAATAATACATGGAGATGGTATGTCTGGGGATAAATCTATCATTAATCAAAATGTTTCTTCCTGGCCCATGATCAGTAGGACATGGAATTCATTAGGACATAACCAAACTTTTTCATACCCTGAAACTATTAAAATCTTAACTGACCTTACAAAGCCACAAATTAATACTCACCAACCAGTGCCTAAATTACAAAAACTTACTCACCGCTATACTGAGGATGGCATATATCAAATTTGGGATACATATTTGTGGCTCACACCCTCTATTGGACAGCTCAGTCAAAAGGCAGTTTTATGCTGGGGGCAAAGAAATCATACATATGACACTTGGACAAATAATACACAACATCTAGGATGGCTATCATTAGAAATGTGTTCCCAAATAATAGTACTCCAGGCTACTGACTGGTTTGCTACTGATTGGGTGAGACAACCTGGCATCAGATGGCTAGCTCCAAATGGAACCCACTGGATATGTGGAACTAACCTGTAGCCCTGGCTTCCTCTGGGGTGGATAGGTCACTGCACCTCAGGTTTTGCCTGGGTTCATGGACGCATTACTAAAACCATCACTACTCTAGCTAATGTCCCCAATTTAAAGCAAAGATGGAAATGATCTATTTTTAAATGGTGTGATCATTTAACATCCATTTTTGTTCCATCTGTAAGGCTAGAGAATGTAATTTGGCATGTAGAAGACCTTAATAAATATACCATGAAGGCACTCAATGATTCACTAAATAGCATCTCCTTACTTAATATTGAAGACACACAGATGTGCAAGGCAGTTCTACAAAATAGAATGGCCTTGGATGTCCTAAAAGCAGCACAGAGTGGCACATGTGCAATTATCAAAACAGAATGTTGTGTGTACATCCCAGATTATCACAAAAATGTCACAGAACTAAAAAAAAAAAAAAAAAAGATATGAATACCCAAAGTGGGGCTCTACAAAGTCCTCTCTCAGTGATTGGTTAAGATCCTGGTTTAGAGGTGATTATGGTCAACTATTAAAGCTCTCTTTGTTGGACCTCTCATTCTTATAACCTTACTAATCTTAATGTGTTGCCTTCCTCATTGTTTCTCTACTTGGTGCCAAGACTCCGTGGCTACAACGACTTCATGTTGACAGATGATCCTTACTATCCATGGAGACATTTCTTTACTGTCAGTATTGGATTCAGCAACCTCCATCTTCTGTAACTCCTTACATATTTCCCCAAATGACCAATGTTGACCCATAGGTAGGGACATCTCTATACCCCTCTTCAGCAGGAAGAATTTGCAGAAGATAAGACCTTCCACCTTCAACAACCTTGAGGATTTAAGGGTCAAAATTTTTCAGATGGGGTGGGGATAATTAGGAAGCAAAAGCCTAGCTGAGGACAAATTAGAAGCTGGCACTCTACAACCCCCCCCCCCCCAACCCTTGACATTCCCCAGACACACCTGCCTGGTCTAAAGGAAGAACAACAAATGGTTAACTGATAAGAGATCACAGTCCTGCAGGACAAAGGAGTCTCAGCTTACAAAAGTCCTAGTGATTTACAAGAAAGAAGCATTCTTATCAAGAGCCTAACTTCCAGAGATCCATAACTCAGTTCCTTAAGTCCTAACAACACTCCCCCTTATAAAATTGAGAGATGCTGAGGCAGAAAGAAATGAAAATAAAATAATTTATTCTAAACCTAAGGCTCATTGGCAAGGATGTTATAGGAGTGTGACATTCATACAGGAAACTCCCAAATGTCTTCATGTTGGTACCTCATTAGAGGGAAAAACAGCTTGGCTTGATAATAGCTAGGTCTCCATTATGCTGAGAGTCTTCTTTACCATATGACAGCCCTTCTGAACACCCCCTTTTTCCTCACATACCCAGCTCCTGAGTATATAAATCAGCCAATTCTTGGGACCACAATGCAGCAGCTCTTTCTGCCTATGGGTCATGCCTATGGGTCCTGTTGCCACTTTAATAAAACCACCTTTTTGCACCAAAGATGTCTTAAGAATTCTTTTGATCATCGCCTCCGGACCCCACCCAAAAACCTGAGCCCAAGTACTCTGAAAAGACCCAAACATAGGCATTTGGCAGAGACCAGTAGAACTCATAACATGGCAGTGAGCTCAGGCTGGGGTTTCCACTAAGGACTGAGCAGTGTGGATCCACACTAGAAATCTTAAAACATAGCCATGACCTGGCACAGCAAGGATCCAGTCCCTCAGATGAGTTACCTGAATCTAGAAGAAAAACAGCTGTTCTTCATGTGCTTCCCCAGTACCCACAAAGCCAAATTTATGATCTGGGAAGACCTCAAGAAGATGACCCAGAAAGCTGAGGAGATTCTACAACAGACTGGTAAGCCCTCTACCCCTGAAAACATGTTCTTGGCTACAGTATCTGTGCTTGACACCTGTTCTACCATGGTATGTATTCTCTTCAGTCTTCTGCTGATGTCTGGGTGCTTCATGTCCTTTTATTGGGTTTATAAATCTCACTTCTGGAAACCTGTTAATTGGATGGGTGGATGCCCCTTTTCCCATTTTCAACTATGCCACCAATACTGTTAATCTTACCAGAGGTTGGGAAGAATCCAGATCTATCAGGATTCTGAATCAAGCATTATGTGACATCAGATACCCCAAGTGCTCCTTGGGTCTACTCATTGCTTGCATTATCATGGCTATCTCAATTATTACCAACACTAGTGTGGCAGTTGTCTCTCTTTCTCACTTGGTTCAGACTACTGCCTTTGTGGATCAAAACACCATTGACCAAAAAGTATTAGTATTACCCTTACCACTTACACAGGGTAATGCTGAGTTCATCAAAAGTAATCAATAAATATTATGTGTTACTATCATCATTATCATTCTTTACAGAATTGATTCATAAATACTTCATTAGTTCTTTTTTTTTCCTGTTTGTTATGAGATGCCAGTAGGAATGGTTAAAGGCTCAATCCTTGCATTGAACTATGTTTTGTTATTTGTAGATATTTTTGCTTATAATAAAAATTCAATATTTTTATTTGTGTAAGTGCTAACATAATTATATTATTAAAATGCATAATTTAGTTTAAATAACAAAAAGAATATTAGGACATCTTCAACTAATGGAAGCTGCTATTGAATATCTTGAGGAGAAACAAGAAGCCTTAGCCTGCTGTCAAGGCCTCTTATGTGACTGAGCTTAGAGATCCATCTGTGCTACCCCCATTCCCAGGAACCACAGCATACATGATTGGGAAAGATAAACAAATGCGTGGATCACTCCATAATAATTTAACTTTTGATGTTCAGCAGCTAAAGGATAAGACATTCACCTCATTGATGGTGGTAGAAAATCATAGCGTTCATACAGAAGCTTGGCAATCTCTTTCTAACAATCTGCAGGGGCTTAACCCATCCACAGTATTCTTTTCCACAAAACGGAGATTCTTAGGAGTCACTATTGTAATAATTACTGTTTTTCTTCTCATCATAGTCTGCAAAGTTGGAATAAATGCCTTATGCACCACCAGGGATGTGAACTGTATCTATGAAGGACAACTGTCTCAAGGACTACTTATTGCTGCTTTAAAGAAACAAAAATGGGGAGATGTTGGGGTTTGTAGAGCATAAAATCAGTCATAATACCTGAGTTGCTAAAATGTAACAGAGGCTACTGGGGGTGAAGGAAGGTTTCAGAGAAGGCCGTGGGCCTTTGGAATGCTGAGGCCTGGGGGAAGTTGCCTTCCCTGAAGCTTTTTCAGCCCAGACAGCTGTCCTGTGATCTAGATGTATGCATTGTCCCTTAGGCTATGGTTAGCAGAACACTAGAACACACAGATGAGCATATCCTATATTTCCCATCCACAGATCCTCCTAGTTTCAGTGAGACCTCTTGTCACACATCACATGCTTGAGAAACAGTGATAAGGATTTGTGATTATCCTGAAGGACCAATAAAAGCAGGAGCAAAGAATAACAAAGGGTCTTCATCTCCAAGAATTGACCCCCTTGTCTTCTCCTCTCTTTTACAGAAAGGTCTGGAGTAATCTTTCCTCCGTTGATACAGGGATTGCTGGCCATTCCCTGCAACTGAGATACTTCTTTCATTGAAAGCAGTTTTGTTGCCACCATAAATTCATATGCACATTTTTTTTATTTAAGTATCAATAATGAAAATTTTCACTTAGTAAATAGGAAAACAAATCTTCCATTATAATTACAGTAACCAAATAAAATATCAGAATGTATTTGAACTAATACTTCAAGTTCTATCAGCTGATTCTGCCTAGAATTAAGCTTCATGCAATTTCAGTTTCTTTGGCTTTCCATGTTGTAGATTTCTGTATTTCTGTATTCATTAGAATACATAGGTTGAGTTGTTTTTCTATAAGAGAAAGTCAGTGTTAGTCTCTTCCCTGAAGTAGTGTGGAATTCCTCCTCTGATTTCAGAGTGATTAAGATAACTGTAGAACAGGAATCTTCTCAGCTTTGCACTGTGGACATTTTGGACTGTGTAACTCCTTGTGTAGGGAGGGACGTGTCCTGTGCATTGTAGGCTGCATAATAGAATCCTCCCCCAAGATTTTACAACCAAAGCTTTCTCCAGAGATTGCTCAATGTTTGAATGCTCTAGAGATATTTATTTCCAAAATTGTTTTTATTGTTTAACTCAGTGGTAGGAATTCCATTTCTAGTAATTATTTACTTAGTTCATAGGATTTTTTCAGCCTCATCTCAAAATTCAAATACAATTGGAAAAAGTAAATCTATGTTGTTACTAGTTAGCTCTTTGGTGAAAATTACTACTATATGTGGCTAAATGAACATAACAAAATTAGTACATCATAATGCTTTATAACAAAATAATAAGATATTATGCCAAGAGTGTCTGAAACATAAAATTGTGGGGGAAAATTGGGAGAAATGAAATGAGAAACTGTAGAAGTTTTCTTTAATTTTTTTTTATTTTTTCAGCGTAACAGTATTCATTATTTTTGCACCACACCCAGTGCTCCATGCAATCCATGCCCTCTACAATACCCACCACCTGGATCCCCCAACCTCCCACCCCCGCCCCTTCAAAACCCTCAGACTGTTTTTCAGAGTCCATAGTCTCTCATGGTTCACCTCCTCTTCCAATTTCCCTCAACCCCCTTCTCCTAACTCCCCTTGTCCTCCATGCTATTTGTTATGCTCCACAAATAAATGAAACCATATGATACTTGACTCTCTCTGCTTGACTTATTTCACTCAGCATAATCTCTTCCAGTCCCGTCCATGTTGCTACAAAACTTGGGTTATCATCCTTTCTGATGGAGGCATAATACTCCATAGTGTATATGGACCACATCTTCCTTATCCATTCGTCCGTTGAAGGGCATCTTGGTTCTTTCCACAGTTTGGCGACCGTGGCCATTGCTGCTATAAACATTGGGGCACAGATGGCCCTTCTTTTCACTACATCTGTATCTTTGGGGTAAATACCCAGTAGTGCAATTGCAGGGTCATAGGGAAGCTCTATTTTTAATTTCTTGAGGAATCTCCACACTGTTCTCCAAGGTGGCTGCACCAACTTACATTCCCACCAACAGTGTAAAAGGGTTCCCCTTTCTCCACATCCCCTCCAACACATGTTGTTTCCTGTCTTGCTAATTTTGGCCATTCTAAGTGGTGTAAGGTGGTATCTTAATGTGGTTTTAATTTGAATCTCCCTGATGGCTAGTGATGATGAACAATTTTTCATGTGTCTGATAGCCATTTATATGTCTTCATTGGAGAAGTGTCTGTTCATATCTTCTGCCCATTTTTTGATATGATTGTCTGTTTTGTGTGTGTTGAGTTTCAGGAGTTCTTTATAGATCCTGGATATCAACCTTTTGTCTGTACTGTCATTTGCAAATATCTTCTCCCATTTTGTGGGTTGCCTCTTTGTTTTTTTGACTATTTCCTTTGCTGTGCAGAAGCTTTTGATTTTGATGAAGATTGAACCAGAAAGTAATTGACAACCTGAATAGACCAATATCTAGTAACGAGATTGAAGCAATGATCAAAAACCTCTCAAAAAACAAGAGCCCAGGACCTGATGGATTCCCTGGGGAATTCTACCAAACTTTCAAAGTAGAAATAACACTTATTCTCCTGAAGCTGTTTCAAAAAATTGAAGCAGAAGGAAACCTTCCAGACTCTTTCTATGAAGCCAGCATTACCCTGATCCCCAAATAAGGCAAAGACCCTACCAGAAAGGAGAATTTCAGACCAATATCACTGATGAATATGGATGCTAAGATTCTCAACAAGATCCTAGCAAACAGGATCCAACAGCACATTAAAAAGATATCCACCATGACCAGGTGGGATTCATCCCTGGGCTACAAGGATGGTTCAACATTCACAAATCAATCATTGTGATAGAACAAATC
Organism: Lontra canadensis; assembly: GCF_010015895.1. NCBI lineage: Eukaryota > Metazoa > Chordata > Mammalia > Carnivora > Mustelidae > Lontra > Lontra canadensis. Next base: position 19,415,331 of record NW_022631023.1, read on the forward strand.
AATAAGAGAAGAGAGAAGAACCACATGGTACTCTCAATTGATGCAGAAAAAACATTAGACAAAATTCAGCATCCATTCCTGATTAAAATGCTTCAAAGTATAGGGATAGAGGGAACATTCCTGAACTTCATAAAATCTATCTATGAAAGACCCACAGCAAATATCATCCTCAATGGGAAAAAGCTCGCAGCCTTCCCATTGAGATCAGGAACACGACAAGGATGCCCACTCTCACCACTCTTGTTCAACATAGTATTAGAAGTCCTAGCAACAGCAATCAGACAACAAAGAGAAATAAAATGTATTCAAATTGGCAATGAAGAAGTCAAACTCTCCCTCTTCGCAGATGACATGATTCTTTATATGGAAAACCCAAAAGACTCCACCCCCAAACTACTAGAACTCATACAGCAATTCAGTAACGTGGCAGGATACAAAGTCAATGTACAGAAATCAGTAGCTTTCTTATACACTAACAATGAAAATACAGAAAGGGAAATTAGAGATTCAATTCCATTTACTATAGCACCAAGAACCATAAGATACCTGGGAATAAACCTAACCAAAGAGGTAAAGGAACTGTACTCGAGGAACTACAGAAAACTTTCACTCATGAAAGAAAATTGAAGAAGACACAAAATGATGGAAGACCATTCCATGCTCTTGGATCGGAAGAATAAACATTGTTAAAATGTCTATACTGCCTAGAGCAATCTATACTTTTAATGTCATTCCGATCAAAATTCCACCGGTATTTTTCAAAGAGCTGGAGCAAATAATCCTAAAATTTGTATGGAATCAGAAGAGACCCCGAATCACTAAGGAAATGTTGAAAAACAAAAATAAAACTGGGGGCATCATGTTACCTGATTTCAAGCTTTACCACAAAGCCGTGATCACCAAGACAGCATGGTACTGGCATAAAAACAGACACATAGACCAGTGGAACAGAGTAGAGAGCCCAGATATGGACCCTCAACTCTATGGTCAAATAATCTTCGGCAAAAGAGGAAAAAATATACAGTGGAAATGTATAAATGGTGCTGGGAAAACTGGACAGCTATATGCAGAAGAATGAAACTCGACCATTCTCTTACACAGTACACAAAGATAAACTCAAAATGGATAAAAGACCTCAATATGAGACAGGAATCCATCAGAATCCTAGAGGAGAACATAGGCAGTAACATTTTCGATATCAGCCACAGCAACTTCTTTCAAGATATGTCTCCAAAGGCAAAGGAAACAAAAGCGAAGATGAACTTTTGAGAAACTGTAAAATTTTAACTTCAACTTCTCTCACTATCTGTGTTATAGGTCATTCTAGCAAAAGTATACATATTAAAATCAGCAAATGTTAAAGTTGCCTAGGACAGAATTCAGAAGACTCCAGGATAAGGTTTATGTTGTCCCTTCCCAGTAGAATCTTAGAGAAAGCTCTTAATTCTCCCAGCAATGATGTGTGGCAACATGTGCAAAGTATTGCCAAACCAGTACTGTTCACCAGAGTCTTGAGTCTGGGGTTCCTATTAGGTATCAGCCATGTATAAGCCCATAAGGGTGACTTCAGTTGCTTGATTTTCAGCCCCTTTCTAAGTCAATTAATGCCATAGAGTCCAAGACTCCCATCATAAATCACACTGTTATCAGAGACTATCTGGCATGTCACAGTTCCCAAGTAAATAGACATCCTTTGCAGTCAGTATATTTCAAAATATTAGAGTTTATCTCCCAAAACATGGCCAAGGGCTAGACCATTCATTAGAATATGCTGGGGTTGGACAACCCGGGCCTGCTGACTAATTCTTTATTGCACATGCCCCTTTCTTCACAACATCCACTAGGTAAGTGATATACAATCATAAGAATGCTGCATTGTTCTCTAGTCCTTCAAGATTAACTTTCCTTTTCTCTACCTCTACCTCTATCTATCTCTATCTCTATCTCTATCTCTATCTCTATCTCTATCTATCTCTATCTATAGCTATAACTATATCTCTAGCTATATCTATATCATCTATATCTATATCTATACACACATATATCTTGCTATTAATAAAATTATTATTATGTATATTCACCCACACATGTAATACAAATAGGAGAAAGGTCTTATATTGCACTGAAGTAGAAAGTCAAGAAGAGCTACTATGCCTTGCTTTCTGTGTGGCAAACATTTTGCTTTACACAGTTTAATAGTTTAACATTCACAAGAGCTCTATATAATGATGTGCTGAAAGCTGGCTGCTCTGCTTTCTATTTGTTAGGGCCAATCATTGAATATCCAAAATTTTGTGAGCTTCTCAGCATCCAGTTGATAGCTTGATATTGGTTATTGACAACATAGATATTGGAAATTAATAAAAATAAGCATTCTTCTAATTCTAAAAAGTCAGTACTTAAGTATTTTAGCCAGTTAATCACAGACTATGAGGTAGGTAATACTAGATCCAAGCGACAGATTCATGGAATACACTTTTTTTGAGACATATTTTAATTCATATCACTGAAACCCCTTGGGAAATTTGTGCTTTTGATATTCCACTTCCTATTTAGAACTGGAGAGAAAATCACCTCATAATCTGTTCCTTCCCTGGCAACAAAGAATATACTTCACCCACCTTTCAGTTCCTTTAGCAACTTTTATCAGGAAATCACTGGATCCATTTTGGAATTTCCATATTCTTACATATGTCCAATAAGTTGTTTTGTCCTCTTTAGTGCTTGTCTTAATTTTCTTTTTTTTTCTTTTATTTTTTTTTAAAGATTTTATTTATTTATTTGACAGACAGAAATCACAAACAGGCAGAGAGGCAGGCAGAGAGAGAGGAAGGGAAGCAGACTCCCTGCTGAGCAGAGAGCCCGATGCGGGGCTCGATCCCAGGACCCTGAGATCATGACCTGAGCCGAAGGCAGCGGCTTAACCCACTGAGCCACCCAGGCGCCCCTTGTCTTAATTTTCTTAAACAAGGTCTTTACATACCAACTCCAGCACTCCCTCTAGCATAGAACCCTATAAACCCAACTCCCAAGCATAGCAAGTCTTGACTGCTATTATATTGTGTGTCAAATTTTATTTGTTCTTCCCATTGTCAAAATAATCAAAGTACCATATTTTAGATGGTATTAAATGGTTATTTCTTATTTCACTTATCTTTTTCAGTTCAAAATTATATGAAAGGTGTCTTCCAATTCCTTCCATAAGACAGCAATAGAGAGACAATATATTGCAAACAGTAAGTACAGCTGGATCCTGGGTGTCCCCTAATGTCCCTTAATTCAGTTGTAGAGCTAAAAAAATATTGCTAAGTCAAATCACTATGATGCAGATGTGATATTACATGTAATAAGGAATATATTTCGTCCTAGCTTCTGGTGCCTAACACAAGAGCTTTTACATGCTTGAAATTTCCTGAATGACAGGGGTGAGAGGAGATTCTTTTGTTATTCATACTAACTATTTTCTAAGTTTATACTAATGAGGGGACTCTTGATGGGCTTCTTGATACTTTCAGGATGGGAGCTGGTTGCCAGCTCATTACCAATCATGTAATTAGAGGGTTGTAACTTTTAGCCCCATCTTCTGACTTCCAGGGAGATACAGGAGAGGCTGGAGATTGAGTTAATCACCTATGTCCAATGATTCAGTCAACCATGCCTAAGTAATGAAACCTCCATGAAAACCCTAAACAGCAAGGTTCAGAGAGCTTCTGGGTTGGTAAACACATTCAGGTGCTGGGACTGTGGTATACCACAGAGGGCATGGAAGCTTCAGTGTGATGTCCTGCCCTGGCCCCACATCTTACTCTCTGCATTTCTTCCACTTAGTTTTTCTGAGCTGGAGCCTTTATAATAAACCAGTAAGGGCAGGTAAAGCCCTTTCCTGAGGTCTGTGAGTTGTTTTAGCCAATTACAGAACCTAAGAAGAGGGCTGTGGGACCCCAAATTTATAGCTGGTTGGTCAAAAGTACAGGTGATAACTTAAGACACACAACTGTCCTAAGTTAACTAAAGTAGAGCATTTTGTGAAACTGAGCCCTTAAACTCATGGTGTTGGACAGTAACTCTGGGTAGTTAGTGTCAGAACTGAGTCAGAGGTCACTCAGTGTCTGGAGATTAGAGAATGACCAAGTCATTCAGTAGAGGAAAAAACCCACATATTTGATGCTTAAAGTGTTGTGAATGAATACACAGCAAGACCAGAAGAACAAGCTGCTAATATTGCTAAAGTCACTATTATAGGAAATTCCTATTTTTCATCCAAACATACTGAAATACAACTAATTTTATAATTATAACCATATTAACCACGTAACATAGACTTTCTGGGAAGGTGGACACTTTAAATTGAAATATTTTATAAAATTGAACTTAAAGGACTGGCAGGATACCTACCTGAGACTGTAATTTGTATGCAGTGGTTATTTTAATATAATTTACCTACAGCACTCGCATTAGAAGTGTATACCCTAGTATGCCTATTTACACTGTGAATTTATTCTGACTGGCTAGTGTCTGAGCCATACTACTTGATAAGTATTTTAAATATTCTCTCTGCCACATGAAACTAACTACTAAATGATAAGAAAGTTTTAAAATAAAATGCCAAGTGTATGTATTCCACAGATTTGCAGTAATGTAATGAAATAATTACTTTTTCAGAGTATTTTGGAGTTATTACCAACATGAGATTAGCTGATTGCTTTTTTTTTTCCATCTCAGATGCACCAGATTGAATTAATCATACTACCCAACTGATGGGGCATTAGTATCATTAGTCTGTGCAATGTGGTTATTCATTTATTCATTCATTCCTTTTCATCTCCATACCATAATAAGCCATGTTTTCCACCAACAAGAGAAATGTTTTAATATTCTTGTGTGTATCATTTTTTACCTGAATGTGTTTTCTAAATTATATAGCATCAGACACATATTTTAATATAAAATATGCAATTACATAATTATATGTATTATACATATTTACACTGATATATGTGTGTGTGTGTCTGAATACATCTTGGTTCACTAAACACCATGATACTAAAGACAGCCCATCAAATTACTCTGTGGATATATATCTAACCAGTTATTTCTGACTGCTGTCTCATAACCCATAGTTTTCCTCATAAAATCATTCCTCTGTCAGTGATGACTGCTCAGATTGCCTCCAGATATCATTGAATAGAAAACACAAAATAGGAAACATTACCATTATGAACATTTGGTTTATGCAAGTGTATAGACATATGTGGAAGTTTCCCAGGGCTACAATGAGGAGTAGCATGGTCCAGTCATTTGCACACTTCTCTACCCAATTTGACATTGAAGTTTTGATAGGTTCTTTAGCACAACACCATCAAACATTTCTACCAGCAGAGCCTGAGCACTCTTATCCCTACAGTCCCACCAATGTTTGACTTTATTTGGGTATTTATGTTTTCTGGTCCAATACATAGAAGATGGCATCTCAGTTAGGGTTTTTCTCTTACTAGTGATTTCTGAACCTCTAGTATATGGTTATTGTTTGGGCTTCTCTTATGGAAACTGAAAAAAGTCTTTTACTCCCTCTAGATCTCTATGTCCTAATCCTTGGAACCTGTGAATATTACCTTACATGACACAGAGGGCTTTATAAGTGTGGTTAAATTAAGGATATTGGTGTGAGATCATCCTGGATTAACTCTGGGGCCCAATGTAAACATAAGGATTATGATAGAGGGAGGCAAAAGATCAGAATCAGCAGTAGATGTGATGACAGAAATGAGGTTGGGGCAGTGTGAGGTTGGACCAAGAAGAAGGTGTCCTTTAGAAACTGAAAGAGGGAAGGAAATGGTTTTCCCTTTAAAGCCTCCAGAAAATGTCAACCCTGCTAATACTTTAGCCCTAGTGAGACTATTTTTTTCCCTAGCTGCCAGCAGATTGCATTTCAATAATTCAACAAGCATTTATTCAAGCACCTACCTTATCCAAATACAGCTGTGAATTTGTAGTTTGAATCCCAGAACACTATTATAAGCAACAAAGATACACTATAGCCACAGAGGTTTCTTGAACACCAAATATGTGTTTAAAGATGGGAAATATTCAAGTGATGAGAGATTCCTATGCAACCGACATGGGTCTAGATGTAAGAATGTGATGCATTCAGTTCCTTTCTCTTTTCCCATTTCATTAAGCTATTTAAATTTAAATCCAGAATGATTTTAGCTCATTTTACAAATGAGGAAGACTGAAACTCTCAGAGACTAAGTGATTCCTTTCAGTTCATATAACTGATAGGGGCAGAGGCTACACCAAGACCTAGGTTCTCTGTCACCTGTGCTGCTGTCCCATTTTATTAGCAAACATTTATTTTCACATAAATACTTACATGTTTCCATATATTTAACATTAATACAAAGGCTGAAAGACAGATTTTAAAAACTGCTACTCAAAACAGTCTGTATTTCAACTGTTTATTTCCTGCACTCCAGGAAACAATCAAGAAAGTTTTGCTAAGTAAAAACATCAGGTGAACTAAACAGCGTGCCTCACAACTTGGTTGATTGACATGTTGGCTGCAATGCCTTATCTCACCCTGAATTAGTAACAAACAGATCTCACAGCACATGGGTCTTTAAACTCCATGTAGAGTGACACAGATGGAAATTCCTGTAGAGTTGACCTGGAAATCTAGATACACTAAAGATTTTGCGGCATCCAGATGATGACGAGAAAAATTACCGGTAGAACCACTGTAAATTGTGGCTCCAGAAGATTCAGGGGCGAGGATTGACACTCACCTAATCAATGAGCTGATTTTTCCTTTTGTGTTGAGGAAACACACATATTCTAGGCATGCCATTATGCTTTCTCTGTCTGGCAACTTGTTTCTTCACATACGAACACTCCATTTCCTAACAGCTCCTTTGCCCCTGCCGCTGCCATAACTTTTCACACATTTTGTGTATCAGTCATATCTGGGGACGTGGAAAGGGAGAAGGGAAAAATTTTGCCTCAACCATAGTGTCATCTTCAATTTTAAGGTTAGCTTCAAAAATGAAGTAGAATAGAAGAGTTTATGCTGAAAGATTCTGCTTAAGGATTTTACTCCCTTTTGTCTTGAGAAACTTCCTGAATAATAAGTACAGAAAGTATACTGAGGTTACCCACATGAAAAATGCCAGTGAGCAGAGTAGGTAAACCTCAGGAGGCAAATATATAAGATAATGAAGATTTAGAGCTGCTTACGAACAGAAGTTATCCTTTGTCTACCTAGGCCAGAATATTCTTTCAAAACAAAACTAGTACAATTAAAATACCTGGTTGAATTCTTTCCTTGGAGGGGTCTAAAAAGTGTAGCCTCAGGTACATTCTAAAGTACTATGTGTCCACAATGAAAAGAAAACCTTAGGAATTCTGTGAAAATCTTATTTGAATCTGTTTAAACCATGTCATGTTTTTAGGGAGTGTTTTGAGAATTTCTAAAAAGCGTGTTTTGATAAGATGTAAAATAAAATATATCTTTCTCCACATGACACAGAAATCATTGAACCATTGCCCACTTGCTAGTCTATACTTTGCATGCCCAGCTGTTTCCTAAAGGAACCATCCCTGATGATACCTTGACCTTGACTCAGTGAAACTGATTTTAAGCTTCTGAGCTCCAGAACTACATAATAATAAATGTTTATTGTTTAAGTCACTAATTTATGGTAAATTTTTACAGCAACAAAGAGATTTAATACATCTTACCTTATTAATTTCATTATATTTTTGCAAAATTTTATATTATGCTTTCTGCTTTTTTCTTGTTTACTCACGCAAGTTTATTGATATCCTGGATATAATTCACATAAAAATTTTAGATATGACAACTATCTTCTGTCATCAACTGTCAGTTATTATTATTCATGGAATCCTTTATTGAACATGACTTTTGATAAAATCATCATTTTTGTTTTGGGGCTTATACTTTTAAACATATTTTTCAGGAAATCATCTTCCTTAGTTCACAAGGAGCCTCCATTTGCTTTTACTAAATATATAGTTTTACCTTCACACTGAAGTCTATAACCGTTTAGAGACCACATTTATATTTTGTGTTAGGGAAGCCATTATTAGCTGTTTTATTTATATATTTACATATATATAAATATAGATATATCTTTATAAATATATATCATCAGTACTTATGACTTAAAATGTTTTATTATTATTTATATATTATATATATATGTTTTATTTATTTATTTCTATATATAATGATTATATATGTTATCTGTCCCTGTGATTTCTATTTTCCTCACTATATTTCTATTTTTGAATTGATATTATATTATTCTTTTTAAATTTTTATTTATATCGTGATTTCTCTTAAGGTTCATACCCAGAGTTATCTTTTAAATTCCTCACACACCCTAACACCTCCAAGTCCATTTAAAAATAACAACAAAAATAAAGTTTAAAAGCTGATTATTTAGTTTCTACTGAAACATAAGCCGATAGTGGGCTGCATATGAGAAATAGTGATATTTCACCTGCCTCAAATGCAGAAAAGAGGAACAAAGTTGTGGGATATATGTGTTTGTTTAACCATTCAGATGTTTTAGTTACAAATTTTGTTATCTGAAGATATTTTTTCAATTTCTGTGTGAATGGGCATTATATACTACTCAAGAGTGAGTGAGTGGATCATTTGAGAAATTATGATAATATGGCCCAGGAAGCTTGTACAATTTGAATCCCATTTTATGTGAATGAAGTTGCTAAATATATCAAAAAAAATGAGTTTCAAACTAAGAATTAACTTTTGTATTTTCCAAATAATCCAGAGTTTCATGTATGAGTTAAAGTAAAGGTTTTATGTCCTTTAGTTAAAAAATTGAAACAAACAAATTCATCCCTGTCACAAGAACATCTTTGGATATTCACGGTTCCAGAAATAAGACCTATGACTTCATACCAAGTTATCCTTCTAACCCTAAAAGCACATCCATTATTTACAAAAGCTCTTACTTAGTAATGTAAATAATCCCTAATCCTGCCTATATATTATAGAGCTTAATATCTGTTCTCCCTAATCAGTCTTTCATGCTTCCTTCCCTAACTCCTCCCCCCGTGTTCTATACTTTTTCATAAAACACAAACATGGTAATGTCTCAAAAGAATCTCAAACTGCCCTTCCTTCTCATTGCTCTTTGGCTAAAGATCTACCTTCCTTGCCATGGTACAAAAGTCTTACATATACTGGTTTCTCATCTTCAGCTTCATTTTATTCCACCCACCCACTTTTCTTCATGATCCTGACACCCTCCTGCAGTTCTCAGAATAAGGGAAATACTTACCTAGTGTCTCCCATTGCCCATTAACACATTGGTAAAAGTCTTACATTCAAAGGTTGTGAATATGAGGTTGTGAATCTGTGTCTAGTATTTTCCTTCAGTTATGCCAAACCTAAACATCAGAAACCAGTGGGAAGGTCCAAATCATGACCTCAGTTGTGGATTATTGGGTTATATCCATGTGAACTTTATGAAAGTCTATGGTACAGGGTGACAACCTCAGCATTGTGGACATAGTATGGAATGAAAACCACATACTTGTGGTACTAAAGCTCTTCCAAATAATGGGTTTAATAACAGTACTTACAACATATTATTTCTGTGAGGATTAAATGTGTTGATAATGATAGAGTGTGTAAAGCAGCATATGCCTTATTATTAAGTCAGTGTTAGGAGTTCTCTTTATGTAACTTGCCATTTTCTTCTAATGTGTTTGTTTCTTTTTAAATTTGTACTTCATCTTTCATTCTGGATATTAAAACATTGAATATTCTGTATGTAGCTAATTTTATCAATACCAGTGTTTGAAGAATTACATTTTTGTCAACTGATACAAAATGAAACTTCTTGCCACAGATATCAATTCATTTATGAAATACCTACAGGCATATGTCACTTCATTGTGGTTCACTTTGTTGTGCTTTGAAGATATTGCATATTTTGCAAATTGAAGGGTGGTGACAACTCTGTGTCAAGCAAGTCTATCGATATCATTTTTCTAGTAGTATTTGTTCACTTCTTGCCCCTACCACATTTTGGTAATTCTCACAGTATTTCAGACTTACTATATTTGTTATGGTGATCTGTGATCAGTCATCTTTGATTCTAATATCATCATTGTTTGAGGAGAACCATGAATGACACTCATGTGAGATGCCAAAGTTATTAAGCATTATGTGTGTTCTGAGTGCTGCACTGACAATCTGTTCCCCCATTTCTATCTCTTTCCTCAGGCCTCCCTGTTCTCTGAGACACAACAATATTGAAATTAGGCCAATTAATACCCTACAATGGCCTCTAAGTGTTCAAGTGAAAGGAAGAAAAACACATCACTAACTTTATTGTTCCTTATAATTTTATTTTATTTTTTTCAGTGTTCCAAGGTTCATTGTTTATGCGCCACACCCAGTGCTCCATGCAATACATCACTAACTTTAAATCAAAAGCTAGAAATGACTGAGCTTGGTAAAGAAGGCAAGTCAATAGCTAAGACTGGCCAAAAAGTAGGCCTCTTCTGCCAAACAGTTAGCTAAGCTGTGAATACAAAGGAAAGATTCTTGGAGGAAATTAGAAGTACTACTCCAGTAAACACATAAATGATACAACACATAAATGATAAATGATGATATAAATGATAAATGATAAATGAAGGCAAAACAGCCTTACTGCTGACATGGAGAAAGTTTGAGTGGTCTGGATAGAAGATCAAGCCAGCCACAACATTCCTTTAAGTTAAAGCCTAACCCTGAGCAAGGCCCTGACTTTCTTCAATTCTATGAGGACTGAAAGAGGTGAAGAGGCTGAAGAAGAAAAGATGGAAGCTAATAGAGGTGGGTTCATGAGGTTGGAAAAAAAGAAGCCCTCTCCATAACATAAATGCTGATGTAAGGCTGCACTAAGTTATCCAGAAGATCTAACTAAGATACAGTGATTAATGAAGGTGGTTACACCAAAAAACATATTTTCAATGTAGACAAAACAGCCTTGTATTGGAAGAAGATACCATCTAGAATTTTCATAGCTAGAAAGGATAAGTCAATGCCTGACTCAAAGGACTTGGTGACTCTCTTGTTAGAGACTAATGCAACTGATGACTTTAAGTTGAAGCTGACACTCTTTTCTCATTCTGAAAATCCAAGGGCCCTTAAGAGTTCTATTAAATGTATTCTACCTGTTCTCTATAAATGGAACAACAAAGCCTGGTTGATAGCTCATCTGTTTATAACATAGATTACTGAATATTTTAAGCCCATTGTTGAGAACTGCTGCTCTGAAAAAAGATTATTTTCAAAATACAACTTCTCACTGACAATGTACCTTCTTACCCAAGAGCTCTGATGAAGTTAGGCAATGAAATCACTGTTGTTTTCATGCTTAATAACACACAACATCTATCTGGAGCTCATGGGTCAGGAGTCATTTTGACTTTTAAGTCTTTCTATCTGAGAAATACATTTTGCTAGGTTATAGCTGGTATATATACTGATGGATCTGGGCAAAGTAAATTGTAAAGATTCTGGAAAGGATTTGCCATTCTGGATGCCATTAGAAATCTTTTTGATTCATGGGACAAGTTCAAAATATTAACATAAACAGGAGTTTGGAAGAAGTTGATTGCAATCTTTATGGATGACTTTGAGGGGTTCAATGATTTAGTAGAAACAGTAGCTGCAAATGTGGTGGAATTAGCAAGAGAACTAAGATTAGAAGTGAAGTCTGAAGATAGGACTGAATTGCTACAACCTCATAATAAAACTTGAATAGATGAGGAGTTTCTTCTTATGGATCTACAAAGAAAGTGGTTTCTTGAGATGGAATCTGCTCCTGGTGAAGATGCTGTGAAGATTGTTGGAATGATAGCAAAAGTCCTAAAATCTTACGTAAATTTAGATGATAAAGCAGTGGCAAGTTTTGAGAGCATTGACTTCAATTTTGAAAGGCGTTCTCCTGTGGATAAAATGACATCAAGCAGGATTGAGTACTATAGAGATATTGTACATGGAAGGAAGAATTAATTGATAACCAAAAACTTCAATGTTATTTTAAGAATTGCCACAACCACCACAACCTACAGCACACCCACCTTGGTCAGCAGCCATCAACATCAAGACAAGACCTCCACCCACAAAGAGTTTATGACTCACTGAAAGATGGGTATTTTTTTTAAGAAATAGTGTTTTTAAATTAAGGCGTTAGCATTATTTTTTTAGACATAATGTCATTGCATACTTAATACACTACAGTATTTTATAAATATGACTTTTATATGCACTGGGAAACTAAAACATTAATTTGACTTGTTTTATTGCAGTATTCACTTTTTTGTCATGGTCAGGAACATTTTTGAGGCATGCCTGTGTTTTGATCCATTGGTTCCCTATTTTATTTCATTGTCAATGACGGCAATAGATTTTTTTTTTTTATAATTGCCATGAGTATTACTTTAGCTTTAATCTTCCAAATATATTTTGATCCAGTTTGACAAATATCATTATTTGGAATTACTGGGTTTACACATTTAGTCTCGTAGTTGCTATTTTGCCATTATCAACTCTTCCTGTTCATAAACATAGTGTTTCCTTTGTTTTAGCTGGAAGGCTTTTATTGCATAAGAGTAAAATAGTCTGATCTTTTCTATAAATAGATCATTTGAATTTCTGGTCCCAATAGTCTAACTCATCTTCATTTTGTCACTACAGTGCTACAGCTTACACTGAGGGCTCTGGTTCCAAGGACGAATGGGAATGGAGCATGTATACTACAACTCTGAGTGAGACACTTCACTTTAATTGATCTGACTAGTAAGTTGTCCTGCCTACCTTTATTTCTGTGGTTAAAAGAATAAAACCCATTCTGCTTGTTTTGTCTTTACTTTCAAGGTCTTATTGAACTGAACCAATTCTCTCTTTAATTTACTAATTTAAGTCTTAATTTAGCTAGCTAACTTTAATGTTTTTCTCTCATCAGATGCAAAAGAACTCCCGCTTAATCAATACTCCCCTCAATAGTAACCTTTCAATAACATTCTGGTAGGATTGCTTTAGCTCCCTTTTAATACGACTTATTTTGGAAAATAATCTTATCCTGTAATTTAAACCAAAGAATATGAGATCAAATGCAGAGATGGGACAAAGAAATGACAGGAAATGTGGGTAACACACTGCTGTTTTTTTTTCTTTTTTTTTTTTAAATCAATTTCTCCTTACATAAATTCCAATTAAGCCAGGTTTCTAACTTTTCAGATCTCACTTATTAGTGGTGTAAGTTAATGACCTTGCTTGGTTAGTTTAGTTGTGCTGAAAAGGTAGTTTAAGACATCTTACATGTAACGACTTGTCATACAGGACTCCTATTTTCAGTACAGTTTGTAAAAAGTAGGTCAAACAAACACTGTTCCTCTATGGTTTAGCAAGGGACTACTTAGAGTCTTCCTTATATTACTTTTCCAGAACTCTATAGAGTTTTGATATCCTACCTCAATTCCAGAGTTTAGCCTTCTACAGTGAATTGTTCTGATAAGGTTCAATGCCACTAAAGTTGAGAATTTTTCTTGAGAGTAAAACATGTCAAAATTCATTTTGTTTTCTAGTGTGCCTCTTTCATTTTCAATATGAAATCAAAACAATGCTATCTCCTCTAGGGAAAAGGAATGACATAAATTGATAACATATTCTTTGAAAAATGTTGAAGAAAAAGAAGAGGCATCTTTTCTGTGACCATTCTAAGTTTCGTTCTTAGAAGTCTGAGTCAATAAACTATAATGAATCTGTTAAACAGATCTGTTAACCCTTTGGGCGAAGATACAATGCACTTACATAATGTTAGTAAAAGATATACCTCACATAAAAAACAAAAAAAGAATGTGCTTCTACTTTCTTCTACATATTAGTAGATTGGTTGATAGTCATAAGCATAATCATTCAGTTATTTCAAATAATAAATATTCTACTCAATAATGATGTAGAGAAATCCTCTGCATTTATATAGTATTGCTCATTTCTTGGGTAGGATTCATTTTCACTAAGTAGGCAGACTGCAAAAGTAAAAAGAAGAAAGTGTACATATGATTTTGAAATTACTATGTACATGGTCAGAGCTTAGACACTGCAACATTTTCTCCAAAAGAAGAAATCTAACTCTTTTGTATTAGGAACATGACTAAGTATGGTGGATCAGTCAAGGTTCAATAAGATATTTGACCTAAGTCAATTGTGGGAGCCAGTTCAGCAGTGTCTTTAAAGAAGTTGTCTTCCTGTTGGATTGATGCTAACACTTGAAAACCACAGGACAAGCAGTTGGGTTAGGCAGAGAGATGTATGGCTGGCAAGAACAAGTTGGAACCTACATGCATGAGCTACAGCCCCTAGAGACTGACTGAAACATCTGTCAATTCTCATTGCAGATGAGGATGAGGTCCTTCAGGATTGAGGTCCCTGAAAAACCCAGGCCCTTTATCATGGAGCCAACACCCACACAACCACACACACATACACACACACACACACACACACACACAGAGCCCAGCATTTGGAAGAGCTGGGAAAAAAAAATCCAATACTTAAATACTTAGTAGTTAATGATAAAATGTGATCAGTCTGTATATATTTTAGCATGTTTTTCCCAACTAAACTGAATGGCCATAAATCATATTTGCCATTAGAAAAAGTTACCTAATGATAGATTTGATAGGATTGTTTACATCACTGTCCTCCTACCTTCCAATTGGAGAACGTCTCACTTATTTTATTCTCTAATTTTTGTAAGCTCTACTGATATGCAAAATAGGTTAACATATTAGTATTCCATCCCTGTAGCACTGTAACTTTGAACTTAGTTTTTCATCATTTATCAGGAACAAAAGAAGGCATGAAAGCAGAAATAAGACAACATGTTTTTTCCTTAGATATTGGTTTTCACATTCATTGTTTGCTTTTCAGTTCAATGGAGTGTTTTTCTTTTTAATGGCTCAATTCACTGTTGTTTCAAAAGACAATCTATAAAAGATGTGAGGATGTTTTGTTATTTTTTTGCCATCAAAAATTGACGTAAAAGGCTAAAGTATAGTTTCTATAATATGTATTATGATTTGTCTTGTCTACTTCTTGGTTTCATAAACTATTGGCATTAAGACTTAAGATTATTTAAAAGTATTTGCTCAGAATGTATATAGTAGAAATAGTGGAAGTTGGGAAAATGTTTTACATGTGAATAAAAGACCAAAAGTAGTACACATTTCCCTTACTATCTGAAGTAATATTCCAATGAAAACTTTCATAAGCCAAAATAGTGTAAAGTGGAAAGGCAATTACCATTAATTTATATGGAAATTATTTTTAGCATTTCCAGACCCAAAAATAAACTCTCTCAAGCTTTTGTGGTACCTTAGGACCTATTTTGCTAAAACTGGTCATTAAGCAGTGAAGAGATTCTCAGCAAAAGTAGAAATAAGGTGAATATTAAAGCCCAAAATATCTTCTAGAATGACTAATGTTAAAGTGAACAAAGATTTGCAGCAAATGAAACTCTCATATACTGCTAGGAGTATAAAATTTTATAACTCTGGAAAACATCTTGTCAGTTTCTTAAATAATTTAAATATACTCTTCCCATGTGACCCAATCGTTTCAATCCTAGATACTTATCCAAAAGAAATGAAAACATACAAGGACATGTACATGATTATTTACAATAGCAAACTTCACAATAATCAAAAACTAGAAATAACCCAAATGTCTATTGACAGATAAATGGATGAATCAAATGTTATAGGTCTTTCAGTGAAATATTCTCAGCAACAAAAGGAAACAAATTACTTATAAACATAAAAACATGGATGAATTTCAAAATTATAGTGAATAAAAACAGGAAGGAATGAAATAGTGCATACAAAATTCAAATTAATCCATAGGGACCAAAAGTAAGGCAGACATTTCTGAGTCCAAGGGTGGAGGGAGAGATGTATTGTAAAACATCATGAGGAATTTGTGTGTATAGAGGGGTAGGTGATGGAAATGTACTGAATCTTGAATCTGCAATCCAGGTGATTACAGACGTTTGTAACATGGCCACAATTCATTGAATTGCACAGTTGAAATGGATGAAGTTTATTGTACATAAAATATTCCTCAATTAAATCAATGAAAAATCAGTATGACAGCTAAACTGAATGAGTGATGTAATTTTGGTAACTGTCCACAGTCCTAGTCTTATTTTAACAAGATTCATAAATATTGGATTGACCTATTAAGAGGTATGGTAGTACTTAGCAAGAATCAGCAGAATTGCAAGTTTTATTTAAATTTCAAAGATTGCTTAATGCTGAATTGACTAAAAAGAAACACTTAAATAGAAACGGAATTTATTTAAATCATCCACTTCTCAGTGTTCCAAAGGTCTTGGGAATTTTGTGGAAAAAAAAAAGAGGAAAATTGCTAAAATCTTATATGTGCACATAGAGATAATTTATGCTTTTAAAACAAAGTGGCTCTGTTGTTACTATTTGTTAATTTATTTTTTATATAGCAATTATGTTTTCCTGTTCTTTCTTCCCATTATACTTCTGCAATCTCCAAAGTATCTGTTGGAGATTTACTATGTGACCAATAATAAATTACTTGCCATCATGGAATTAGAAGATAGAGACCTATTTTCTACTCTCAAGAATATCACTATAAAATTTAAGTTAAGTATGCTCTGAACTTTGAATGGTATTATAATTTCTAAGATTATTGAAATATTTCAGTCATTTAAACCCATGATAATAAAAAGATAAATAAATAAATAAATGCAGTTTTCAAAAGGAAAGTGCCTAATAATCTTTGAATTTTGAAATCCTACATATATCAAATGTTTTAATAAGAAAAGGGGATTTCAGAATGTCTACCTATTCTAAAATAGTCAGGAACAATAAGACCTTAAATAAAACTGATAGTAGGAAGAAAATAAAAGCAAAGGGCTTAAAACAATTTCATTTTGTTGTATCAATTATTAATATCTTGGAAGACATGCCATATTAAAAAAGGAAATACACTAAAATGAGTATCCTCAACTACATTAACTCCATATTCTCCAATGGGAAAAAAGTCTGAAATATTAAAAGAATATTTTAATAGTTTCCTGGAGTTGCCATAAGAAGAAACACAAACCGGGTAGCTTATATGACAGAAATGTGTGGCTTCACAATTCTGAAGGCTAAAGATTAGGAGACCAAAATCAAAGTGTGGGCAGGGTTGATTCCTTCTGAGGACTGTAGGGAGAATGTATTCCATGCCTTTCCTGGTTTCTGGTAGCTTCAAGAGTTTCTTAACTTGTAGATGCTTCTCTGTGTCTTCACATTATCTTCCCTCTTTACATCTCTCTCTCTGTCCCAAATTTCTCCTTTTTATAAGGACACCAGTCTTCTTGGATCAGGGCCAACTTTAATGACTTTGTCTTAACTTGATCAGGTACAAAGATCTTAATTCCAAATAAGATCACATTCACAGGTACAGGGGGTTAGAATTTCATGATCTTTGGTGTTTTGAGTATCACTGCAAAATAATTCAAGATCTGTTCAGGAAAGAAGATAATATGAGATTATTTAGCACCATTAGGATATTGTTTTCTCTAGCCAAATTAGATTACATTCTCAGGTTTTAAAATAGGATTTGCAATTGCAGTCTCTGGAATGTGGGAAATCTGTTCAAAACTACGTAGGAATGTATTGGTCCCGGAGAAAGAATAGAACAAAGGAATTTCCTTATATCAAATATCAATTCCCTGGATATTGACTTGGATATTAAGAAAAAAAAGAGGAGGAAGTAGAGGAGGAGAAAGAAGGAAGCAGAGTAAGATGAGGAGAAAGAAGAGGAGGAAGAAGGAAAAGGAGGAGAAGAACGAGGAGGAGGAAGAGAAAGAGGAGAGAAGATAAAGAAGAGAAGGAGGAGAAGGAGAAGCAGCAGCAGCAGTGATTGCTAAGATACATCAGTTTTATTGAGCGTAAATGTATTTTTGGTTACATATAGTTACTAAATGGTTAACTAATAAAATATACTCCTCTGTATATTTTAACTGCCAAAAACATTTCACATTGTTTGTTGCGATAAAAATAGGTAAAAGTGGGTTAAAAGATGGGAGATTTTTGTGTATTTTATCAAGTAAATAATTCCTAAACATTGACTAAAAGAATATAGATTTGGACTATTTATTTAGACCACATCTGAGATATGAATCCACAATTGTCCTAGTTCTAAAGTTTGGAAATGAGATAGGATAGAGGAATATCCTAAAAGACAGTAGAATCAAATTTAAAATGAATAAACACCTCAATTGATTAAAGCAGTAAACCCAAAGAAGATTTATTAATGGGATATAAAAAAGGCAAAAATCTTTGGTGTGAACAATGTGTTAAAACATTATGAAAATACTTTACAACTTTACTATACTTGAATAAAATATCAGTAGAAATAATAAAACAATAATGTCATCAGTTAAGTAAAATTTCATTATTCTATTTTAGTCTTTATTTTCTACAGTTTGACTATGTTTTCCATTTTTTGACATCAAACTCACAAATATTTTGCAAAACAGAATGATAGATAAATATAAATTTTAAAGAAATTGGTGGTGTATAATATGGACTGCTTCAAATATTTGAACACATATTATTTGGAATATGATGGGAACTTGATCTGTATAATTTCAGAGGTGAGAATTAGAACCAATTAGATTTTATTGTTAAACAATTCTGCTTATTATAAGGAATATTTACCTAGTCCTGATAAAAATTTCACTGTTCAAATATGAAATGGGCATTTACATTCTTCTTTGCCATGACCTCTGTTTTCTTCGAAGAACACTTACCCTATTCCAAACAAGCCACTTCAATGGAAGCATCCAAAGATCTGTAGACTTTTTAAGGGGAAGCCAGAATAATTTTTCCTAGTCTTTTAAATTATACTTCTTGGTTATGTTACAAAAAAGACTTGGTAAACAATAAAATTCAATGAGTCTGTGCTTGTAATGATGTTTACAATAATCTCTGAGGTTTACAAAAAACAGTCTTTCCATTTCTTTTTTCCTTCTTTTCTTATTCAAAGCAAGAATGTTTTTACTGCAACTTGTATTTTAGGTGAGTGATACATCAGCTTCCTTCAGTGTGTTTGCAGAACTGAGGAAATAAAAATCTTAAATTGGTAATTCACTCTTCATAATAGTTAGGGTAAGGTCCTCTGTTCATTGTAATGAGTTACAATCGAATAGTCTGCTTGGGCTTACATCAGTAATAATGGAAACACATAACTGGAGATATAGCATCTAGGAAGAATCCCGAGGCCAGACCTGAGGCCCTCAGGGAAAAGCACTGTAGTAGGCTAACGTTAATCTCAGATTGGGGAGTTGGTTTGATAAATTCAACAAAATTCAAATTCTAATCCCTGGCTATAGGATTGAGCAGCTCATAGAAGGTGAATCAGACACTCGCAGGTAAATATCTAACAACCAAGCACAGTGGAGACTAATATCAAAACGAATGCTCCGTATTCATTTAAAATGAAATTGATTAACTATTATCCTGAATTGACTATGAGCCCTTTGGCCAATGAATTCTCTTTGGGGCTAGGACATGTGAGGATAAAAATTACAATTAATGGACTAATAAGGATATGACTCAAATGGAGAGAGTGATTTCTATGATTTAGTTTTCTGATGGCAGTGTCATTTACTTGCTCAGTCCCAGAATAAGCTGGTAGCTCAATATCAGGAGAAACCCCCTGTCAGATTCAAGCACAATCAGGTTTAGGAAAAAAAAAAAAAAATCTTACCATTCCCTATGGTTAAGTGACTTGACCAGTGGTACACAAATAGTTAATTATGGGGACACAAGGTTCAGACACTAATTAAATGAGTTTATAGGGACAATAGATTCTGGGGTCTTTTTTTTTTTTTTTTTTTTTACAAAATGAGTCTTTGGTGAGTTTAGAGGTAAAATTTATGCATGAAGGAGTAATGAATCTGAAAACACTTTATCATTTTGTAATAAAATTTAATTCATGAACATTTCATTCATTATTAAGTTCAGCAAGTGGATCTGCAAATAAAGCACTCTTAATTTCCAGCTTAGCTGCCATTCTGCATTTTTAAGAAATCTTTAACAAAACTAACATATGACTTGATATATCTTTAATTTTTTTCTGAGAATGGTTATTGCCTTTAAAATATACTAAAAATAGAAAATGCACAAAGTAAACTATGAAATAAAGTTTTCTTTATTAATTTCTAGGATCATGATTAATGGGAGACATATTACTTGCAAGTGGGCAAAAATGGTTCTTAGATGTGGTGAAAATATATTTTTTAATAAATCAAATATATACAATACATAAACAGAGGTATAGAATGTGTGTCATTAAAATGTCAAGAGAATGAGTTAGAAAAATAATTCTTAAAAGGCAACTTGGAAGGATAATAATGAAAAACATCTGAAGAAACATTTATAGAAATAGTTTACTGAAACATTCTTTATATACTAAAACAAATCAGATGAATATTTGAAAGTTAGGTGGAAGGAGTTATTGACAGTCTTTCAAGAAGAAGATTCCTTAAAGATAACCTTAATCTCATGCAGAAATCATCTTTTGATTCCTTTTTCTTTTTCACCCCCACTATCTTTCATTTTATTTGATATTTTCCCTTTACTCAGATGTTCATTTGAAATCTTCATGGTCCATAGTTATTTCAAAACACGTTCTTGGGGCGCCTGGGTGGCTCAGCGGGTTAAGCCGCTGCCTCCGGCTCAGGTCATGATCTCAGAGTCCTGGGATCGAGCCCCGCATCGGGCTTTCTGCTCAGCAGGGAGCCTGCTTCCTCCTCTCTCTCTGCCTGCTTGTGATCTCTCTCTGTCAAATAAATAAATAAAATCTTTAAAAAACAAAAAACAAAAAAAAAAAAAAACACGTTCTTCACATGACTCAACTTTTGTTAGTGATCCTGTGTTCTAGCACTGTGAGCTACGGCTCAGAAATTCATATCATGTTCATCACCATCTTGGGAGTTTTTTGTTTTTCTTTGCTTTGTGTTTATATCTTCCCATTTTTTCAAAAAAGAAAATATCACCTTTGTCTTATGGCATTAAGTACCTGAAATTTATAAGGAGTATAATCAAGAAAAATCCCATTCACACAAGGAGAATAAAAAGAAAATAATGCATGTAGGATCCTGGCCTATGGATAGCATGGATAAACATTCCATGAAGGCTGCATGTCCTCTGATTACTGAAGTATCTACTTGACAGTAGGACACTAGAGAGCATCTCCTTTCCCCATTATCACTGATTTCAATTGGATCTATAGTATCATGCAATTGATGGAAATACATAAAGGACATAATACCATTTATTTTTCTGCTCAAGTATCTTCACCTCAGAGAAGTGTTCACTAACTATAATAGTAACCCCTAATTAACTACCCTTATAATGCTTTGTTACTTTAAAGCTTACCACTACCTGATATGTTTAAGTGTTCATTTATTCATAAGTTGCCTTCACATTCTAGATGGTATGTTCAAGGAGAACATATTTTCAGATGTATTCAATATATGATACTTGGGACCTATCACAAAGAGGATGACAGTAATTATGTATGGAATGAAAGCAATGTTAAATAAAAACATATGATTACTTCTAAAAAAGTGTCTCAGTAAAACTTATATGACATACAGATTTCAAATTATGTGCTCTAAAAATAAATATGTTGATTTTTAGCAAGAGATATTATCATAATATAATCAGTATTAATAAATGTCACCTAGATATTATATCTAAATTTCAACTACAAAATCCTATTAGTGTTTTACAAAGTTTCAATGTCTAATATAAGAGCACTATTTCCCATCTAGGAAAATACAGTCCATAATAATTGAATACAAATTACTAAAATTATTGACATTTATTAACATTTTCAAATAGCATGGTGTTTTGTGATACAGCCTATTATCAATTTCTGGAAATTTATAACATTGAGCTATCCATATTTTAGCATGAAATAATACAACATATTGAAATGTAGGCAAATTTGAATTTAAATATTTAAATTGTGATGAGAGATGTTAAAAATTGAAATAGAGAAAACTTTTCTGCTCAGAAAGCAATTTCTTTGGTGAAGATGCAATTATGTGAGACCACTTCAATAGTTTCCTTGTCAGTAAAAAGTGGATTTGAATTAATGAAGCTCAGAATTGTGATTGACACATTCTGGGTCAGATGTTCATTCTGCACTACGTTTGCTTTATGTATTGGTTATAAGAGGCTAAAAAGAAGCAAAGCTTAATCACTTGCAGATTGTCAGGAAGTGTACATGAAGGTGTGTTTTTGTAATGACCTGAATCCATTCAGAATCTTCCTACAACCTGAAATTTTCCACAGAGTGTTAGGAAGAGGCTGTATTAAGGACCTGTTATCAGTTTCCCCGCAGCCAACTAGTCCACTGAAATCTGCATGCTAGTCTGTCCTGCCCCTCTGCCCCTTCCTAAAGATACCTGAACTCCTGAGGATCCTCAAAGTCACTTTGGAGAATTCACATTGCCATGATCTGCTCAGGGAAAATAAGAATCTTATAATATCACAGATGTGCAACAAACATTTAGAAAGGAAAAAATTCAACAGGCAAATAACTTATAAAAAACACAAAAACAAACTTTGATCCAACAAAAGTACTCAAACAGTCATGCACCTTTTCTCAGATTTATCTAACAGAAATATTACTGTTGCTATCTGTGATAGACTAATGCACAGATCACCAATATCTATTGCTCCTTTGCAGGAAAAGGTTTTATCCTCTACATCAATAAAATTAGACTCGACAATATGATTTGTTTGGTCTGATGACATGGGAAAGGAAGTAATATATGTCACTTAGAAGTCACAGAACCAGCATGCTTCCTCTTTCTTTCTCCTGTGAAGGCTAAGGATGGTCCCGCTGTTGACTGCAACTTCAGCTTGAATCCTGGAATGAAAATACTGTACAAGAAAACCACAGTAGTGGTTTTTCATGGTGGACATGTAGCAGGAGAAAAACACAACCCTTGTTTGATGTAAACCCCAGGGATTTGAGAGTTATCATTCCAGCATACCTAACCCATCCTGATCCAGAATGGATCAATGGTCTATAGTGGGATTTAAACTATGGAGGAAAGTAATTGCTTCTTATGTTTGTTGATGGCAATTTTGAATTGTAATAACATCTAAAAATACTACTCTGAAAGTATTTCTAAGAAGATACATAAACAGTGACTCATTATTTGCCTGTTTGAAACAGTAGGATGTGGGACTGCCAGAAAGATGGTGGAATATGAGCCCCTTGACTTCCCCTCATCCCGTGGATGTAAGCAGTAAGTGGCCACGTGTGGATCACCTCTCTCTGGGGGAAATCTAGACACTGAGAGTTTCCTACACATCAGACAACTAAAAACTACTCATGTCTAAATAGATAGGAAATTTACCCAGCTAAGGAAACCACCACCAAAAAAAAAAAAAAAAAAAAAAAAAAAAAAAAAAAGGCAACCTATGGAATAGTAGACAATATTTGCAAATCATCTATCTGATAATGGGTTAATATCCAGAAATATATATAAAAAAATCTTACAACTCAACTGCAAAACCAACTATCCAAACAAAAAAAAATCTGATTTTAAAATGGGCAGAAGCACTGAATAAACTTTTATTTTTTCCTCGAAAAGACAACAATTGACAACAGGCACAAGAAAAAATTGTTCAACATCACTAATAGCAGCCAGTTACCCACCCAAGGCAAATATTCTGAAATATTAACTCTAATAAATGGAATTAAATTGAAATTACTTTCAGGTACTTTTGAGGATTAAATCCAAATTCTTTAAGTTTATGACTTCATCAGAAAATTGTTACAAAGATAAAATTTCTGAATTTTATAAATCTAAAACCTAGATTACTTAACACTTTATTGTGAGTATACTTATCTATAATCTGAGCTTTTACCAAACTTAATGATACCATAGTCATACATTCAAGGAGGTTTACATTTTGTTTTGTTCTACCATATGTAAAGCTATTTGAGATTTCTCTGCTTTTTAATAAAGAAAATATGAAAAATTTAGAAGTTAGAATGTCAGAATTGCATACCAGTTATGAATAGTACAAAACAAAGATTGGAAATAATTTTCTTCATGTTTTTGAGTTTCATCAACACTAATTCAGTTCCTATGGCAGGCAGGGTGAATTTTATAGGTCTCATATACCATAAAAAATTGTTAGACTTTTTGCTATGCCACTAAATGTCTGTGAAAATCCAAATGAATCTTTATTTTATGTCAGCCTGCTTCATCAAATGAATAAAAATTGTTATGACAATCATAAAAAAAAGATGAATGCATTTGTCAATTTGTAAGTTACTTAGAATTGTTGTCCTTCAGAATTCAGAATTGTATATTAAAGGAAATAGGATCATTTTTTTAAAACACCACTTAATTTACTAATGGTTCCTTGAGAGACAAGGTTCTATATAATTAAGGCTATAACCTCTAGAGCAAAAAACATAGATTCAAATCTCAAGTCTGAAAGTTAACTCTGTTAGCATTGAATAAAAGACATAATCTTTCTTTCTCTGGTTTGTTCAATTTTGAAATTGTAAGGATAATATTAGTCTTTATTTAAATTGAGGGTTATTTTGAGATTATATGAGCTAATTTATATAAAGGAGTCCGGAAAAGGGCAGCTGATACCTGGCATGCACTCAGTGAAAAATGTTGGCCTTTATTCAAATTAAAGGTTATTTTGAGATTGTATGAGCTATTTTGGGTTAAAGGACCTAGAAAAAGGGCAGCTGATTGCTGGCTTGCATTCAGTGAATATAGACAGTCTTTGCTTGCTGCTGTTGGTTGTTTTCTTGTCTTGTTTTGTTTGATTTGGTTCCAGTCATTTTTGGAGTTAATCAATATAGTACAGCATTGTTCTTTTTCAGCCTACATGGACATTTTTATTTTTTAGCTGTGTCTTTCTGAACATATTTCTATCTATTATGAGTCCCTGGCCTGAGAAAACACCATCAATTACAACAGATTTTTTTATTTTTTATTTTTGAAATTTTAGTGATATAATAGCATGTCATAATGTGTATATACAATGTTTTTTAGTTATCATATATAATGTATTATACATATATATGTGTATGTATACACAAACACAGGGAGAGAGAGGCTATTCTGTTCAGTTTCATAGAGTTTTTTTTCTTTTGTTTTTATTCCAATACTTTTTTCTTTTAATTGTTGTAAATTTGCAAAAGATGGATAAATAATACGTATTTTCTAAATATATATTTTTTTAAATGTTTAATTTATTTATTTCTCAGGGAGAGAGACAGCAAGAGAGCACAAGCAGGGGGAGTCACAGACAGAAGGGGAAGCAGTCTCCCTGCTGAGCAAGGACCACCCCCACCCAAAGCTGGACTCGATCCCAGGAGCCTGAGATCATGACCTGAGGTGAAGGCAGACACTTAACTGAGCCACCCAGGCTTCCCTAAATACAGTTTTCTTATGAATTCTTACTATGTGTTATTTCAGGTACAACATTTGCATTATATGTGGACTTCCTTTGAAATTTAATTTTCTTGACATATGAGCCAATATTCAGTAATTAATATCATCATTTTGAATGGCCACCACTACATTTAAAAAAAATGCTACAGAAAATCAACACATTGAACATTTGATTTTATACAGCCAATTAGTTAGATTATTATACTGGAAATTTGTAATAATATGTAGGTTATGTAGGTTATAACCTCAAATCTACTTTTTCAGGACAACTATTATGAACATAACTGCCAGATCACTAGAGAAGGGCAGAAATTGAGAGGCCATCCTCAAGATTTCTTAAATCTCTGTTTTCCTTGGTTTCCAGAGATTTCTGAGACTGTTCTCTAGAGAGAGACAGAGACAGAGAAAAGGATGTGGCTCACCTTAGCTTCAATTAAAATAGATTAAAATTGTTTTAAAACGTTGAGTTTTCATATATACTTTTAGAAAAATAATTATATATTATATATATGTATACATACATATATATATATATATATTATTGAAGTAATTAACAAAGATTTGGTAATATGCTTTGATATCCTTCAAGTTACAGGAGTTTCTAGCATCAATGTTTTACTTGAAGAACTTACTTATTAGTGTGTGTGTGTGTGTGTGTGTGTGTGTGGTATCTTTTATTTTTTTCTTGATTTTGGTACTTTGTGTTCACTCTCTCTTTCTCTCGTCCACACCCCGTACTGTCCAGGCTCTGTGTGTCTTTCTAGGGATCTGTTAATTTTATTGATCTATTCAAAGAAAGAACTCCCTGTTCTTTGATTTGTATTTATGGTTTTCTGTCTTTAATTACATTGGTTCCTGCCTTTATCTTTATTATTTCCTTTCTTTGCTTTCCTTGGGTTTATTTTGCTTCTGTTTTTCTGGATTCTTAAGGAAAGATTTAAGTAATGGCTTTGAGACTTTTCCTCTTTTCTTTTTCTTTCTTTCTTTCTTTCTATCTTTCTTTCTTTTCTTTCTTTCTTTTTTTTTAATTGAAGTATAGTTGACATACAATGTTACATTAGTTTCAGGTGCACAACACAGTTACAACAAGTCTATATGTTATGCTATGTTCACCGCAAAGGCAGCTACTATTTGTAACCATACACAGCTATTATAATACCATTGACTATATTCCCTGCGCTGTTCCATTTATCCTTCATCAAGCTTTTAAATAGTGACAATTGCTTAATTACTGGGCAGCAATATATCATAGTTTAGGACACAAGATTTGAAGCCAGATATGGTGCATTTGAAATATACACTACACCACCTACTAGGAGACTAACAAAGGGAAAGATACTTAACCATTCAATGGCCCAGCTCTTTCACTTTGAGTGAGAGCAATAGTATTCCATATGCAATTATATTGAGATTTGTGTAGCATAATCCACGTGATGTGCTTAGAAGAGTCTAACATGTAAATTGCTTTTGGCAAATGTTAGCTAGTAATATTATAATTCATTGTCATAATAGACAAAAATTGAATATATATGCAAATTTAGACAATGGTTTTCTATAGAATGTAAAAGGCCGTGCTAAATTTTAAATGCTATAAAATATAAAATTTACAGTTCAGGATTATATTCTAGTCCATGGTAACTTTCATGAGTGTTTTTGCTAGTCTGTAATAAACAATCAGAATGATTCACTGAGAAGTAAGGGTGTGATCTTTGTGGTTCCAGAAGGAAAATATAGCTATTCCAAGTTGATTTACAAACAATCATCTTCCACCTACGACCTCTTTCCTTAAATAGATAAATTTAACAGTTTAACAGTGTTACTAGCACTGTTCTCACTCAATGAGCATTTCTGAATTAGTTGGAGAGGAAGGAAATGCTCAGCCACTAACAGAGTAAAACTCTTTCATAAATTAACCTGTAATCTTGTGAGAGACATCCCATGCACAAAGTGCAAGTAATCAGTGCTTCTGGATTTACTTGAGGATATTCAACCTAAATGATACTGGAGAATATCAAAAATACATTTTAAATATCATACTTAAAATTTTGACTGCATATTAAAAACTAGAAAACTTTACAAAAGGCTTAATACTTAATACTTATTTTTCCTATTACTCTCAAAACAAGGATCCAAGAGAATAGTATAAAAACAATACAACCCAGGGTGCCTGGGTGGCTCAGTGGGTTAAGCCTCTGCCTTCAGCCCAGGTCATGATCTCAGGGTCCTGGGATCGAACCCTGCATCCGGATCTCTGCTCAGTGGGGAGCCTGCTTCTACCTCTCTTTCTATCTGCCTCTCTGCCTGCTTGTGATCTCTGTCTGTTGAATAAATAAATAAAATATTTAAAAAACAAACAAACAATACAACCTTATTCACGTTTATTCCATTTTAAAACTAGGGTTTAAGGATTATCATACTTCCTATAAATTTCACGTGGTCCATTATTGCTATTCCTAAAATTGCATTGCTAACATTTGCATTTCAAGATTAAGGCATAGGTTTTGTAACCATCAACCATCAACCATCTTTAGTATGATCCGTGACTCTGATACATATATAAGACACTTAAACCTCAGAAAATTGACACTATACATTGTATGAGATAAACTATTCCTGAGCAATTTGGAAGTAAATGTATATCTGTTCCACTTTAGGAAAACACTGTCCATTTCTTTCTAATTCATATTGAATTGCAACGACTGCTCAATTAAAATACAAACAAAATCATATGAAGAAACATTCAGATAGAACAATTGATGATAAAAAATCATTAACATATTCAGCATATATCAGAGTGTTTTTTTTTTTTCTTTTTAATAACAACATCTGATCAGTTGCCAAATTCAGTGAATTATAGTAAGAATAGCTATTGTGCTTTTTGGATTTATAACCATGCTGTGCAAAGAGCTTTGCATACAATGTCACAATGAATTCTCACAAGAATTTGAGAAATACTGCTATTATCTTCAATTTACCAATGCAAATTGACAATTACAGAGATTAAACACTTTGGCTAAAGTACAAAAATCATTACATGATGAGGATGGTGTTTGAAACCTGATCTACCTTAGTTCAGAGTCTCTGCTCTTCTCCAGTATATAACACTGTCTGTAAACCCTTAAATCTTGGAATCCTTGATTTCCAAACCCTCTTCCTGTTCCCTAGCTCAGACAAGCATCATGTCTTCCCACCCCCACCCAGTTACTGCAAGCACCTTCTCATTGATCTGTTACCTCCACAACATAAATCTAATCAAGTTATTCACTACTCTATTTCTTAAAACACGTCCAAGCAAAAAACTTGATTACTGGGCCTCTGCTTCCCTTTGTAGTCGGCCCTCAAAACTTCCTCGTTTATGGGTAGTACCCTAATTTTACTTTTTTTCTTTTAATTCATTGAAAATGCCAAGTTATTTCTTGGCTTGATACCAATGCCTGCAACCCTCTTCACTGACTGCTTTTCTTAGATGATACTGATGAGGGAGCAGAAGGCTGGCTGAGGACAAAGCAAAAGTTGGCACCTTACACCCCCTCTCCCCCTCACCTCGGTGACATGTGTGACATCCTTCAGGCACCCCTGGCTGCCCTAAAAGGAAAACAAATAGTTAACTTGTAGAGATCACAACCCTGCAAGACTGGAGTCTCCCTTGGCCTACAAATGTCCTAGTGACTTATTTGTGGAGCATAACAAATAACATGGAGGACATGGGGAGATGGAGAGGAGAAGGGAGTTGAGGGAAATTGGAAGGGGAGGTGAACCATGAGAGACTATGGACTCTGAAAAACAACCTGAGGGTTTTGAAGGGGCAGGGGTGGGGGTGGGAGGTTGGGGGAGCCAGGTGTTGGTTATTAAGGAGGGCACATATTGCATGGAGCAGTGGGTGTGGTGCAAAAACAATGAATACTGTTATGCTGAAAATAAATTAAAAACAAACAAACAAACAAAAAAACCAAAACCAAAACCAAAACCAAATGTCCTAGTGATTAACAACAAAGAAACTGTCTTATCAAGAGCCTAAGTTCCAGAGATAAACAACTCAGTTCCTAAAGCCCTAACACCATGCTCCCCTCCATAAAACTGAAGGAGGCTGAGATGAAAGGAAATATAAATAAAGTTAAATTTCTTCTAAACCTAAAGATCATTGACAAGGACGCTTGATAGGAGGAATATGACATTCCACCAGGAAACTCCCAACTGTCTTCATGTTTGTCCCTCATTAGAGGGAAAAACAGCCTTGGCTTGGCAATAACCAGGCATCCAGTATCCTGACAGTCTTCTTTACCCTGATAGTCCTTCTAAACACCCCTTTTGTCCTCACCTACCCAACTCCTGTGCATATAATCAGCCACTCCTCAGGATATCGGGGCAGCAGTTCTTTCTGCCCATGGGTCCTGTCCCCGTGATTTAATAAACCACCATTTTGCACCAAAGATGTCTCAAGAATTCTTTCTTGGTCATCGGCTCCGGACCTCACCCCACCGAACCTCACCTATGTTCTAGAACTTCATCAATACTATATGTTTATATCTTTACTCAAACATCACATCTTATTCAAAAAATGGTCTTACCTGCAAAATCCTGCTTAGGTATCTGCCCTACAAATGCAACCAGGTCATACACTAGCTTCCTTGATTTGAAAAGCCAATGTATTAGTGAAGAGAATTTGAATATTTCTGAGGGACAATTACTACTGGTAATCTAGATTTCTCCATCTTTCCCCTGTATTCTATCTTTTCTCTGTTCAGGAACTGAACACTAACAATACAACCAGTTTCTCTGTAGTCATTAGGCTTGTCTTATAATAACTTTTGTTCAGTGTAACTCAAATTCACACACCCCTGGACTCCACTGAATTTTTAAGTGAATAATTAAACCTAAATATGCATTTTTTTAAAAAGCAAGTTCTTAATTGATGCATCATTATGGAACGATTTGTCTCCAATCCGCCTGATGTTCAAATATGACATTTTAACACACCACATTTCGTACATGTTTACAAGACATTAGATGTATGTAAGGGGTAAAATAATTTAATGTTATCTTCCCTTATCTTTTAATGTACCACCTACCCCAGTCCCTGGGTGTTGCCCTTTGAGGCAGCTCTACAGTCCTGTTGGTCTTCACAGGGCATGATAGGTAAGCAAGCTATTGTCTAAAAATATATTATCTGGTTTTTTTTTTTTTTTTTTTTTTTTTTATCAGGTCCTGATAATTTTCACTGGGAAGGCTCCCATGTCCAGAGTCCAGCCAGATTTAATGTCCCTCAAATAAATAATAATATATAGCTCAAGGTATTAGTACTAAGACTGGCACCAAGAGACATGTCTGATGCTTGGTTTCTTAATGTCAGAGATAGATAAAATTCAGGAATTAACCAGTATGTTCTTTGAAAGTAATACAAGGAAATGAAGAGAAATCAACAACTTTTTCATGACTTTTTAGAAATCTCATATAGCATGCAATCATGCAATCATAGATGGTATTGAATGGTATTTTGACCATGGACACCAAGATAATGTAATCACAACCTCACCATTGTATGCTTTCCCATGATGCCTTCAATGCATACCATCAGGCAAAGGTATAGCAAATAATTGCCACCAGACCAAACCAGATACCAGCCAAGCACACCCAGTTAATGCTACATGGAACAGAAAAATCACCTAGCCAAGACCTTTAGAATTCCTGATTTATGAAATCATGAGATATAATAAAATTATTGCTGGTTTAAACCATTTAAAACAAAACAAAACAAAACAAAACAAAACAAAAACAAGCAAAAACCAAAAAACTAGCCCTACTTGGTGCTGCAATTCCTACTGTGCCTTATAAAAATGGTGAAATTTACCCACGTAATGTTAAAGGGCACAAGGGATCATTCTCTCCTCATTGCCTATGTGAGTTTGAGCAACCCCTAGTTAAGAATTGGGGCCTTATCTGTACCCCAACGTTCATAGCAGCAGTGGCCACGGTCACCAAACTGTGGAAAGAACCAAGATGCCCTTCAATGGATGAATGGATAAGGAAGATGTGGTCCGTATACACTATGGAGTATTATGCCTCCATCAGAAAGGATGAATACCCAACTTTTGTATCAACATGGACGGGACTGGAAGAGATTAAGCTGAGTGAAATAAGTCAAGCAGAGAGAGTCAATTATCATATGGTTTCACTTATTTGTGGAGCATAAGAAATAACACGGAGGACATGGGGAGATGGAGAGGAGAAGGGAGTTAGGGGAAACTGGAAGGGGAGGTGAACCATGAGAGACTATGGACTCTGAAAAGCAATCTGAGGGTTTTGAAGGGTTGGGGTGGGAAGGTGGGTGAGCCTGGTGGTGAGTATTATGGAGGGCATGTACTGTATGGAGCACTGGGTGTGGTGCATAAACAATGAATTCTGGTACACTGAAAAGAGATTTAAAAAATAAAAAATTAAAAAAAAAAAAAAGATTTGGGACCTTATGGTGAATAGGTGTTAGAAAGCAACCATTAACTGAAAATTTGGAGTGTATTATATTTCTTATAAGAATGGTTCCAATTTTTGTTAATAAATTAATTTTCCAGTAATAAAATTAATCTACACATGGATAAGAGACACTCAATTGTATCAGGTTAGAAACCTATGATTGTGAAACAATATTCCAATGGACAAATACATTTTCTAGAAAATATATAAAAAATCAGCTAAAAATTACACATAGTGACTTAAGCAAATATTAAATGAGTTTTCTGACACAAACTTTAATAGTTTGATATGTTTTAGAATAATGATATTTGGGTCATTTTCAAGCCAGTATAATAATTAAAAAAGTCAAATATAAATGACAATCTTATTTGCCCTTGGCATAATACAAAACAATGAAATATAGAAAAAAAAAGTGGTTATTTCAGTAATGTTAAAAATTAGATTGTATCTATTACACTTTATAGATTTGTTCAAAAATGTGAGTTCTTCATTTTTTTTAAAGACTTTATTTATTTATTCAACGGAAAGAGAGAGCAGGGGGAGTAGGAGGGGGAGAAGCAGGCTCCCATTGAGCAGGGAGCCTGATGTAGAGTTCAATTCCAGGACCCTGGCATCATGACCTGAGCCAAAGGCAGACGCTTAATTGACTGAGCCAACCAGGTGCCCCAGTATGGGTTCTTTAAACAAGTGCTTCTTTTGAATCCACCAGATTATGATGAATTATAGATATTAAATCACTGAGACTTTAATTTTATTATATACTGAAAGAAACATATTAGGTGATTAAATTCCAGAAATATATAACATTATTTTTATAAATATTTTACAACCCTAAATGATATTTTAGTTACTCATTTTTTCTTTCTGACAAGCATAATCATTTATTCCAAAAATATTTATATTAAAAAGATGAATGCTATTATTTGCAAAATGATATTTTCAATGCCAAACCTCACATCACATAAGCATAAGTTAAAAACGTTTTTTTTTTTAATTATTTAACTCAACTTAATGATTATTTTGAGCCCCTGTTTATCTGGAGGAGGAAAATGTAATCTTAAGCATCTTTAGTTAAACTCAACCATCCCAAGAAGATTTTCCTTCTCTTTTCATCGCCGGAGTTGAATTGTAGAGTCTTATCATTGTGGAAGAGGTGACTGCTTGTACAAATTGCCTACACTATTGAGTTCTGCTAGCATTCCATCTGTTTCTTGGGGAATATGGTATCTTCACATTTGCAAGATTAGCATCATGACTTGACTTATGAATAGGGTTGAGGGTAAGATGAAGTGACTCAGTCAACTAAGGCATAACATTTAAGGGACACTCACAGGCTACAGTCATTCAAGTGCCAACTCTGACTTAAGTATATACCTATAGCATGCTAACTTGAAGCTTCCCATTTTCAAAATAATAAAAAAAAAATCTTTCCTCTCTCTTATTCAACTTTTGATTGATTTAAGGGCAGAGGTGAATTCTACCACTTTACTCTTCCTTTTCCACATAAGCTAAAATTTGATGACTCCTTCCCCAAAAGTAATTTCTAGTATATTGCATTCTTACCTTTTTAGTTTTAATATCATTTGTAAACTCACTACCTCATGCAGAAAAATGTTAGAACAAGAATTTCTGGCCTCATAAACAAAACCCATGATTGAATTGCTTAAAACTAGTGGTTTAGAGAAAAAGATGAAAGCAACTAGGAAAAATAAGACACATTGCATACAAAGGAAAATAAAGGTAAGGATGACAACTGTTCTCATAAACAATGGAAGGCAAAGGACAGTGGAGCAACATCTTCAAAGTACAGAATTTAGATTATATCCTCAAGTCTGTTGTGCAATGCTATAATTTTTTTTTTTTTTGCTTCCTAATATTTTCTCATGTAAAGTTCTTTCTTTCTTTCTTTCTTTCTTTCTTTCTTTCTTTCTTTCTTTCTATGTAGATGGGAAGAGAGGGAAGGGGAGGGGCAGAGGGAGAGGGAAAAAGAGCATCTTAAGCAGGATCCATGTCCAGCATGGTGCCCAGACAGGGAGCCCAGATATGGGGCTCAAATTTACAACCCTGAGATCATGACCTGAGCCAAAATCAAGAATTGGAAGCTCAACTGGCTGAGTCATCAAGATGTCCCCATAGTTTTTCCTTTCTCCTTTTTCCTTCTCTTCCTCCTCCTCCTCCTCCACTTCCTCTTCCTCCTCCACCTTCTTCTTTCTTCTTCAAGATTCACTTATTTATTTTAAAGACAGAGAGAAAGAGAGCAGAGGGTAGGGGCAGAGGAAGAGGGAGAGAGAAACTCAAGCAGACTTTAGCTGAGTGCAGGGACCCACGTGGGGCTGGTTCACGACCCTGAGATCAGGACCTGTGCCAAAACCAAGAGTCTGAAGGTTAACCAACTGCATCACTCAGTTGTCCTTAAAGTTATTTCTTAATCTACACGTTTTATAATTATAAATATCCCTCAAACAGTACTCACTTCAAAGTTTAAATTTATTCTTAAAATATATGTGTCTATGCTTATAACTTCAAGATTTTTTGTTTCCTTTACACAAAAACATACCTAGGCTTTTGCTTTGAAAGACTGGGTAATATAAAAGAATGAAATGTGTGCTCATGGTTACCAATTGCAGGAGCAGATTTCTTAAGGTTTCTGTTCCCAGGTTATTCAGTCAAACACTAATCTAAATACTGCTGTGAAGGCCCTTGACAGACATAATTAAAATTATTAATCTGGTTCCCTTGAAATTGGGGATTATCCTGAATTACCCAGGCATGTCCAATATAACCATACATGCCTTAAAAGTTAGATAATTTTTCTCACATGAGTCAGAAAGAACTATTGGAAGCTAAAGCAGAAGAAATGAGTCAGAAGGGAAGACATCCAAAGACATAAGGAGATTATTACTCCAGGATATTACTTGGAGTAGTGCTACCCACATGAGACATACAGTCTGCACTGAATTACACCATGGATGAGGGACATGATAACATTTCTTGTACTAACCCACTGAGATGTTTCCATCCTCCTATGTATGTGTATGGGGTAGGCACAGAAAATACCATATGAGCAACAAATGCAATTATTCTGGCTGCAAAGAGTCTGGACAGTACTTCACCCATCCTGAAGTGCTCAGTGAGTACATCGGTGTAAAAGGCACAGAAGGAACATTTCAATTTACAGTAATTATGACTTTTTGTTGGATTGTGGAGATAGACATGAGAGATCTGACCAGAAACAAGCTTCATGGATTCCTTTGAGTTTAAGTATGAGCATGATTATATCTGTGCTATGCGGAACTAGGATCAATAATGGCTAAGTTCTCAGCAATATAAAATCTCAGCAATATCAACAATAACATGGTTGAAACAAAGTGCTTGCGTGGAATATGGCTGAGACCTAAGGAGAGATCAAGGAATAGGGGTGGTACTAATGAAAGATACTAAAAAAAAGAGAGAAAGAGAAATGAAAGTAATAAGCAGCATCAGAAAAAAAAAAGTAAATCCATCACTATTATTTCTGCAGAAAGCAAAGAGAAATAGGTGATATTTGAAATGGCAAAAACAGAATAACAGATAGTTCTAAAACTGAAAAAAATTGAAGAGGAGAATGGTATGGATATTTAATTCACCAGAAAACTCACCAGAAAAAATTACTTCTGGCAATAATACTCTTTTGTAATTAAGGTAAGATAAATATAAAGCCAAATAAGGGGTGGGGAAGGGAGAGGAAAAGGAAGGAGGAAGAGATGGAGAGACAGAGGGACAGAGGCAGTAAGAGAAAGACAGAGAGATAATTAGTAACTGCCCTGAAGAAAACACTGGAATATATTCTGTAAGCAGGAGAAAAGTGGAACATAAATGTGCTACATTTAAATAAATATTGACTCTGAAAACAGTAGAAATGCCATGTGGAATTTAAAATATAGACTTAATTAAAACACAGAGAAGTAATAGGATATTTTTGTGGAGGAGGAAATGAAAGGTCAGCAGACTGCCTGGGAAGAGAGTCAAAGGTTGACATCTATGTAAGACTCTTGGAAATCTGAAATACTTTTATGTGTTGTAATCTTTAATGGGACCATTATTATCAAACAATAACAAAATGTTATATTTAAGATCTAAGCGAATAGAAGGAATAAAAGAAAAAAAACAACAACAACAACCACAAAGCAATGCAAAATAAGCAAATGAAAGAGAAAAATACGTCCCAAGAAAAGCAAGCATGCATATTAAGATGACAGATTTAAACGTACATATATCAAAATTACACTAATTGGAAATGACTACATGTATCAGCAAAAAAAAAGACTCTCAGAATAGAAAAAAAAAAACCTAAGCTAAAGTAATTAGAAGAGAAATATCAAAACATAAACATAAAGAAAGTGTGTAAGTAAAACAATGTAAAGGAATATCCCATGTAAATATTAACCTATAGCTATATTAAGACCAAACTAATTTTAAGATAAAAATCATTACTAGAAATAAATGAAATATTTCATATTGATAAGATCGATTCCCAAGAAGATATCATAAGAAGCATGTAATAATAAATACAATTTCAAAATGCATAACTCAATAATTTACAGAATAGCATGAGAAATAGATAAATCTACAAAAACAGCTAAATATATCTCAATAACTAATAAAACAACCAAAAAACCCCACCAGATTTCAAAATGTTGATATATGTTCTTTGTCCATAAAATAGGTGAGAAATAACTAATAAAAAGATAGCTAGAATAAATTTGGAAAATAATAAATAAAATGCCAAAATAATCTATAATCATAAACCCACAGGAGAATTAGAAAATCTATTTTACTGAATTATCCCAGAAAATACAAGTGGCAACTTGTGATATCAGCTAAAGCAGTGTGAAGATGAAGAAAGTGCTTTTTTATACAATTAAAAATAATAAATGTGAAAATCAATGAAAACACCATCTATCCCAAAAAGTTAGGATAAAGTGCAAAAATGTGCCTATAGAATCTAGAAAGAAGAAAATAATAAAGATGAAATCAGTTAGACATTAAAAAAAAATCATATAATAGAATGCAAAACAAATAGTTCTTTGAAAAACTTTAAATTGACAGTAATTTGGTGTGGTAAAAATTAGCTGTATTTTTGTTTCCCGTTTTCCTCTTGCCTAAAGCACACTTCAGTTTTTAGTTTTCCCTTTTCTGCGATTACATTAGTGAAAAAGTTCTCTTCTTTCTCACATGAATTTTCTGAGTGTAAATATCAGTTTTACTCTTCTGTGCCTGAAACTTCAAATTTTAACACTACAGTGGTGACATACTCTAGATCAGCTGCTAATGGCTCCTAGCCAGACAGCCAGATGAGAGAATAAGTAGGAGGTATTAACTGATCGATGGGGAGTGCAGGGAAGAAAGGGAGGTCACTGGGGATGCTAGTTAATTAATGTGAATTCTGGAAACAAAGCCCAGTGGAAAATGCTTAAGCCTGACCTTGATACATGTAAGGGTTAGTGCTAATCCTTCCCCTTGATTATACCTTATACTTCCTGAGTATGTCTCTGGATTTCATAATTCTGTCTCCTCTTGTCAGAAAAAGGATTGAACTAGCTTCTTTCATGGAGTGATTTCTAGGCCTAAAGCTCCATGAAATAAGCTAAACCCATTTAAAAATGTGTATAGCATGCGTGTGTTTGAATGCCCTCAAATTGCTAGTTACATTACCATGGTCAATTATACTTGGCAATTGAACTTAATTGAAGATGAAAGCACATTAGGTTTTTAATTTAAAAGTCATAGGTAAAACCACTCTAAAAATCCTATTTGAGTAGCAAACTGGTGATGTTTCTCTCTATGTGCTGGGATTTTAT
This sequence comes from Lontra canadensis, assembly GCF_010015895.1. Taxonomy (NCBI): domain Eukaryota; kingdom Metazoa; phylum Chordata; class Mammalia; order Carnivora; family Mustelidae; genus Lontra; species Lontra canadensis. The sequence goes on from NW_022631023.1 coordinate 19,453,228, forward strand.
GGTACATTAAGCTGTTCGTTCATGTAATTAGAACAATAACAGGATGACATGTAGTACCAGGTGATACAAAGCAACACCTCCCATTTATCTCTACTGAGGTTTAGATTAGGAACATGAAATGGCCTTTGTGAACACTCAGGGTAAAAAGTTTTTTACTCAGGGAAAACACTCAGGGTAAAAAGAACACTCAGGGTAAAAAGTTTTTTACTCAGATAAAAAACACACAGGGTAAAATGCTTCATAAAGATACATGAGAGGAAATCTTTTTCTCCTCTTAAATACTCCTGATAAGGTGATGGTTACACAGCCACCAAATCGTCAGACAGGAATTGATAGCTTCTGTAGACTCTCTCTTCCTTGTTTTCTCCAATATTCCATTCTTGTGTAAGTCACCACCTCATGTATCTTAAATTGGTCTCACACCTAGCACTTTACCTCCAATCCTGCCAGCCCACCATGGTTCAGTTTCTGTCCTTGACGCCTTCACGTTCATCTTCCATGCTGTCTTCAAGGTGGTCTTCACTATGTCACATGGTGGTTTAAACCATTTCTTATTTAGGCTAACTCCAAATGCTCACATCACATCCAAGTCCCAAGAGTCCCAATCCCTTCTTTCCTCTCAGCTGCGATGCTCAGACGCATTCTGTTTCAGCCATGCTGTTGTTCACGATGCTGATGCACCAGCCAGTACTGACCCTGATTCTGCACATCACAGAAGATACATGGAAAGAAAAAAATACCCTACGCTAACATACTTGATCTCACACCTGATTACACTCTAGGATCCAAGATAGACTGTAGGATCCAGGAGAAATCCCAATTCATACTTAAACTCACCATTTAAAAAATCCAGGATGCCTATGTCTTGTTGGCTGTTTCATACCAAATTTACATTGAACCAATATTGTTTTCCTTCAGTGTTTTTGCATCACCTTTTGTGCAGAGAATGGGGACTTGTACAATACAGATGCCAGGAAAGCATGTAACTATTATCTCTGCAAGTTGTTGATCTGTTTGAATAGAAGCCATAGACATATACCATAGGGACCAGTCAGTTGATGATGGTGTTTATCAACTCAGTAGGGCATATATAGCACATATATTTTTGATGACATATTTTACCACAAACTCTAAAAAATTATATCTTGTGACAACATCTGTAATTTTTGTTTTTTGTTTGGATTATATTCATTTCTGGATGTATTAACAACAGCCATCAGGGTACTTAAAATTAATTAGAGCTTACATTAGATCTCTACCATTTTTATTATGCTACCATTATAATCACTACATCTTTCTTTATAAAAATATAATAATATAATAATAATACAATTTATAACAATTTTTACAATCTCATATGATACCCTGAACATTTCATGCATGGCACAATGACATATTTGTCACCCTATAGATGACCACACAAATGAGTAATTTTGCATGGTCATTCACACTGTGGTAAAGACAGCATTGTTCTGTGCATGAAATGCTCAGGGTATCACAACTAACAGCAGATTATTTTAATAAAATAGTTTAAAATAAAATAACTTCCTAAGCAATGACTTGATTATAAAGATATATCAGTAGAAAAATGCTCTCAAATTGGAAAAACACACAACTCAGAGTCTCTGATTCAATTCGCATCTAAAAAAAAAAGAAAAAAGAAACATTTATCATTTTAATGGTTCACTTTGTGAAATAGATTTTAATATAAATAAAAGCAATAAAACCTGTTGTTTCAATAACTATTTCAGCAAACTTAATAAAATTAAACCATTGTACATCCAGACAAAATTAAAGTATCACACTAAAAACAATAATCTGTAGATAACAGAAAACTATTCTTCTGTTTGTTAATTGTTTGAAAGGTATATCCATATATCTTCCTCCTAAATTTTTATGAGATATCATAAACCATAAGTTGATATTCTTAATTTTTTTTCAGCTTGGAAATGGTCACTGAGAAATTATATTTTGCTTAGTTCCACTTTGAAATAATGGAAGATGTAAACTCAAACTCAAAGTGACCAGAATAATAATAATAGGCAAATTTTTTCATCTCTTTAATTTTTTCAAAGCTTTTGAAATCCCTGATCCTTAACATCAGAGTATATGGTATTCAAAAAAATTCTTCTTAGGTTATTTCTGCCCCCATTTACTCAAACTTTGAAAGACATAGGTATGATAGCAATGAACAAGTAAAGGGCTTTTCATTGATCTTAACCTAGAGTCACTTCCTGAGCCCATGACTTCCTCTGGGCATGTCTCCCTGGGGATCTCGAGGTCAATTTCCTTTTTTCAGGAAATTGGTTTTCCTCCTGTAGGAGTTTATTTACTCTAGCCCAGATATATTCATTTCTCTGAAGGCCTTAGTTTTCCCAAGATTTTCAGGCTTGTTTGATGCTTCCTGTTGGCCATCCTTTGATTTGTGTGGCTCCAATTCTATACATTATTAAGATGCATAAAGTACACATCTCTGAAGGTGAGGTTTGTCTTCTGGTACCCAGGAACACGGCATTTGCTGACTTGCTAAATATTCCCCTTGATTATGTCTAGTGTTGTTGTCCTCTGGAATTATTCCAAAACACTGGATGTGTCATTTTAGTTCATAAAAACGTATCATTATAGATAATCACCAATTAATTTTTAAAGGGATACTTCGAATGAGAAGCACTTCCTAATACAGGCCAACTTTATTTGATCTGATGTAAAGAGAGTGCAATGATTCTTTAGATTTTACATAAAGTATACTGAAGTATAGTTTTTCTGACCTTAGTTGACGAAAGAGTATAATGTTACAATTTTGACAGTTTTTGTATGTTTGTTTGTTTGTTTAAATGGTCACTCTTATCCAAGTGATAAAGTATTATGACAGATCTTTAAGGACCCAAAGTTCTAAGTAATGCAGTAGCTCTTTTTCACTGACAAAGCTTGATATTAAACATAAAGTGTAATAGAGTCTCACATCAATGTTACCATTTTCAATTTTGATTAACAATATGGATTTGTAATAATAAGCATCAATAAGCTTCAATGGGTGATTTCAATATTAGTGATATAGGAAGATCTATGGACTCTTATCACCACAAATTAATGATACTTTTCTTTATAAAAACTTTGATAGGTAGTCATTATTTTCAACTGAGGGGAGGATTCCCTGGAATTTTTTTTTTTTTCATAACAAATCAAATGGATAGCAAAGGGTTTATCCTCATGATTTACTCTTGGATTAGTCTGTGCCAACTCTAGTCCTTGAGTATAAATTATTAGGTGGTGCCCCACCTAAATGCTACAGAATCTATCACCTTCTGTTTAGGTCCCTCACACTGTCATAGGTCATGTTCATTCTTTGAAGGTATCTGAGTTTTCAAATAATTGATTTAAAAGCACATATTTTTTAAAAATGTCTATTAGTCCCTTTGTGGCCTGTCCTCTAATCATGTCTCCATTTTCAATTCTTCCATGTTCCCTTCATTCACAGTACTTCTAACACACTGAGTTTTCTTTAGTTCTTCTCATGTTCTTTATAATCTCTAGATATATGGCCTTTGTACCTGCTACACTTCTTTCCAAACAGCCTTTTCCACACATCACTTTGAACTCTTACTCTTATGTTCTTAGTACATCACTACACTCTCAGGAAGACTCCCAGGATGACCCTGCCACAGTCAATGAAGGATTAACTCAAAATATCCATAGTCTAAATGTATTAGGCTCTTGTTATGTACCAGAGAATGCAGCAAATATTTTATATAAATTTTTCATGTATCGTAATCATCACGTTGAAGAAAATCTAAAATTATTTATAATCACAATCACTAGCATTTCTTAAGAGCTTATTCTATGCTAGAGTCTATGTGAACTGCTCTCTTCATTTTCTTTTTAATAGAAACAAAAATGTTAAATGTTAAGGTAATTTACCTACATCTACACAGCTATGAAGTTATAGAAAGTGACAGAAGTTTGGTCAGTAGGTTTGCTACCAAAATTTCAACTGACCTGTGGAGCCCTTATCTTTCTTTTCTGGTAAAACACATTTCTTACAGGACTCTACCTTCATCCCAAATTGATCAGATTTTATGTCTTTATTAATTGATTATATTCTGACAGTAAAAACTAGCTTTATGGATTAGAGGCCAAAATATTATTTATTTACAAAATGTCTTAACATGGGTTTTCTATGCCCCATTTCTACCTTTCCTCTTAAGGAAGAATCAGGAGATGGCAGCTAGGTGGGTGCAAGGAAGAAGGCCACAGGCAACCTCACCATTGGTTTCTGTCTTTGCTCTTGCCTTCCTTAGGAAAGGGAAATGGTTAATTGATTTCTAGAATTGGAACATGGTTTTGGGTAGAACAGCTGTTATTCTTTTTGACCCTGAGGACATGTGTCTCATTTACTGGTACAAAGATAACTTTCTCTGTGTTCCCCAGATTACCTGTTACCCTTCTACCAAGACCTCAGGTGCTTTAAAGATTAGGGGTGGGGTCAATGCTTCACTGTAAATGTAGCTCATCTGAATATGCTTGGGAACTTCAGGGAAAGGAGGGTTTAAATTTTATAGTTCTATTGGGTATACAAATTCCCACCCTCTTGTGGTAGCCTACATACCAAGAAATGTAAGGTAGAATGTGAGGGGGCAAAGCAATGATCTCTTGAGCGTTGGGCAATGCAGATGCTGAGACGTGGATACTACACAGATGAAAACAAACTCTGGGGCAAAGAATCAAGAGGGAGAGAGAGAGAAAGTCCTTGCTTGTATTAGCTATCCTTCACCTAGCCTTTGCCACTTCATTTCCACCTGTTCATTCTCAAAGCTCTAACCAGGAGATAATAGGATCTCCATGCATCTAATTTAACCCTTGAAACAGTGACTCACTGATGAGACTTAGAGCAGATCATAAAAAGTTACAATGTTTTGGGGCACCTGGGTGGCTCAGTGGGTTAAGCCTCTGCCTTAGACTCAGGTCATGATCTCAGGGTCCTGGGACTGAGACTCGCATCTCGGGCTCTCTGCTCGGTGGGGAGCCTGCTTTCCCCTCTCTCTCTCTGCCTGCCTTTCTGCCTACTTGTGATCTTTCTCTGTCAAATAAATAATTTTTTTTTTAAAGTTACAGTGTTTTATCATTGCATGTACAATGTTGTATCCTTGTTTATTGTACTGTTTCTTTGCTTCCACATCTTAGTATATGTTATTTGCCAAATGTATGCACATTTGAATTGATGTGTTCTTTGCTTGTAAATTTCCCATCTCGTAAGGGCCAGAAGGGACCATCCCAATATCTCAACAGAGAAAAGCTTCAGTTAGAGAAGTACATCAGTGGGGCAAATTCTCCTGTCATTTACAAACAGCAAATGAGTTATGGTTTAATACAAGTGCCTATAATTTCTGAGGTCTGGTAGTCAGGGAAAATTGCTGTTTCTGGCTACTTACCATGACAAAGGGAAGGTGCATGTAGAGGGTAGCAGCAGGAGATACTGCTTTTGGGGTTTCACACTTGGGTTTGATAAAGCTACTAGACATATCCCTTTTCCAAAAGCAGCTATAGGCTTGATAACGAGTTCTTATTGAAATCCAATGCCTAATCATAGAAAGAGATACGTATTTTGAGCTTTACAACTGACAAGTTTGAAGAAGCTCAAAAATATTTCCCTTGTCAATAGGATATGTTATCATAGAGAATGCTGCAAGCCTGGCCCCAGAAGCAACTCGGTTTTACATTAGAATGTGGCAGGTATCACTCACCTTTATCATTCCTAAATGTGCCTTTGGTCCTTTGATTTTAAGATTATATAAATGATTGGGAACATAAGATAGTTACCTAGCAAGGTAAAATACATGTGATAAAAAATGTTCACATGGCAACTGCCCTGTCAAAGACAGCATTTTTAAAAATTTTCTCTTTTTTCATTTAGAATATAAACCTGGAATGCAAGGTAAAGATAATGGTTGAACTTGTTTTAAATTATTCTAAATTGAATGTGATTTCAATTATTTGTGATATAAGGAGGAAAAAGGAAATTGCATCCAATGACAGGATAAAAATTGGCCAAGTATTTAAAAGCTTCTTTTAGACAAAATGGCTTGGGAAGAATTTTATTGATGGGCAATCATTCATAAATATTTCCACTCATCTATTTATAAATGTCTGCAATGTGCAACATCATAATATAATATGACAGTCATGATGAACGTAGAGATGGATAAGTTACAGTCGTGATTTCAAGCAGCCTACAGTCAAATGTGAAATACCACATTGAAACTATTATATAATTGAACATAAACAAATGTGAAGAAATGCACTTTAACATATACATGATGATCTTAAATTAATACTATCAAATGCAGCAAGGGAAAATTTATTTAATTATGTCCCAAAGAGTTGGAAGGGAAGCAATAAGTAAGTTTAATCTATTTACAGAGAGAATTATTCAAAGTATTTAATCGTCTATTATTTTCCATGAGTGATCATGGAGTGTGGGAATTGACTATTATTTTCTCTTTACCACTTTACTGCTAGTATTTGCTAAGGAGAAAAGTATCTTACTGCATTCTTTTTTAAAGTTTTATTTTATATTTGAGAGAGGGAGAGAGTGTGTGCATACACATGGGGCAAGGCACAGAGGGAGAAGATCCTAAGCAGACTCCACACTAAGTGCAGAGCCCAAATAGGGGCTCACTCTCAGGACCCTAAGATTATGATCTGAGCCAAAATCAAGAGTTGGAGGCTCAATGACTGAGCCACCCAGGCACCTCTGACTGCGTTTTTATTCACTCTGAAATTTGTACTTAACCACAGGTGCAGGTAAGACGTCCATTTGTTAGGAATGGTAGGAAGAAAAATGTTCTCTCAAAATGTCCAAATCCTAATCTCCAGAACATAAATTATTTTAGGCTACATTTGCAAAGGTAATTAAAGTTGCAGGTGGAATGAAGGTTATATCAGTCAGCTGGCCTTAAGCAGAGAGAGCAGTCTGGCTTACCCAGATGAGCACAGTGTAATTGCCATGAATCCCTAAGAGTAGAAGCAGGTGGCAGAAGAGGACAGTCAGAAATGAGACCCCAAAGGTATGGTCAGAGGAATGCAAGTGTTCTGGCTCTGAGCATGGAGTAAGGGAGCCATGAGACACAGAATGTGGGGAGCCTCTAGAAGCTGGAAAACAAAAGAAGTGCATTTTTCTCTAGAGTCTCTAGGAAGAAATGCAGTTCCCCCAACACCTTGATTTTTAATCTGGAGAGACTCTATAAAACTGTAAAATAATACGTTTGTATATTTTTAAGTCATTAAATGTCTGGTAATTTATTTTACAACCAGAGAAAATGTATAAGAGCATGAGTTCCATGAGGATATACACAGTAGTTTGAAGCCTGGAGGTAAGTATAGAATGAGTCAGAAAGTTCTTGAGAATTTTTTTTGTTTATTAAAAGACTATATAGGAGAAAACATTTGAGAGAAGTTTCTCTAATAAAATAATATGCTCTTCTCTCAATGACACATTTTTTTTTCTTAATTCAGAGCAGATTGTATTGGCCAACCAATGACAATGGGTAATGAACTGAACTTTACATGATAAACTACAAGCACAAGAGGTTTTAAAGTTGTATTTATTTTTATTTTTTAAAGATTTTTTAAAAAATTATTTGACAGAAAGAGAGAAAGCACAAGCAAAAATAAATAATAAAAGGATAGTTGTAGCTATAAAAAATAAAAAAATAAATAAAGGAGACCTCTTACTAACATTAATCATGTCAATTATAAAGAACCAACATTTTGCTTCCTAAATCCAGACATACCTACTGAAAACATATTTTTCCTTTTGTTATAAGGCAAATAACTTGCTTTGTAATTGTGACTTTCCCTAGTTTCTAAATTTCTCCCCCCAATTTTTTTTTAATAATGTGTTTCTGGACAATTTAATATATTTTTAGGAATACAACTACTATTATTATAACAAACAAGACTATCCTATTAAATGTAATACATATGATTATTTGCTGTAATATTACTTTCATGAATATTATGGCAAAGAAAACCAGTGTAGCTAGCCAAATTTTAAATGCACCTGGGAAAAATAGTTCACACTTTTGTAAAGCAGGTGGTAGCTATTCCCTGTTGTGGCATTTTGAAGCTGATGACCTGGAATTCCATTGTGGTTAGGTCTGCCAAGTGGTGGTTATTATGTCACAACTTCAGTTCCAAAATAAACAAATGTATATCTCTTCTCATCTCCCTACAAAGCCAGAACAACCGCAACAGTCTGTATGAGAGCCCTGGGGTTATGTAGGGATGAAAATAGAGCATCTTCTTCTTTTTAAATTTATTTTATTTTTATTTATTTATTTGAGAGAGAGAGAAAGCGAGAGCACAAAGGGAGAGTGAGAGGGAGAAGCAGACTTCCTACTGAGAAGAGAGAGCCCAGCATGGTGTTTGATCCCAGAACCCTGGGATCATTCGTAACCTGTGCGAAGGCAGATGCTTAACCAGCTGGGCCACTCAGCATCCTATAAAATAGAGCATCTTCTGTCCTTACTTGTGCAAGATGACCACTTACAAGGTTAATTTGAAAATGTATTTATATTTATTTAATTGAGAGAGAGGGAAAAAAAACTAAAGAGCACACAGGAACATGTAGGGGAGGGGCAGAGGAGAGGGAGAAAGAGCCCACATGTAGACTCCCCGGTGAATGAGGAGCCCGATGTGGGGCTCAATCCCAGGACCCTGAGATCGTGACCTGAGCAGAAATCTGAAATCAAGTCTGCTGCTCCACTGACTGAGCTTTCCAGGTATCCCTGCAACATGACTTTCAAGAGATTCATGGATAGCCTTTGAATAACAGTATATGATATTTCAGTGTTTTCCAAATTAATCAGAGAGGTAAAGAGATTATACATGCTGCTTGGGTAACCTGGCCCTAAGGACCTGGATCCTTCTGCTGAACTTGTTTCACACTAGTCAAGTTTATGAGGAGTGAGGGAGCAACTGGGAGAGAGGGAGAGAATGTTAATGAGCTTGTTAGGGGTAGGAGCAAGGGCAGGCAAATTCAGCTATTGTATTGGTTTTCCTTAATTTTTACTTATACTTCTATATATCAGGAAGAGTGTGTTTCAGATGTAGAACAAACGTGGAAAGAAGAACTTGAAATGACAAAGGGACTAAAAACAAAATTTTTATAGCTTCTACGTCTCCCTTCTCTAAGCAAAGTCATATTGTGATTTTATCCTTCAAAACTTCCACCCTAACACTGAAACTGTCATATTTTTGAAAACCAGAGTAACTCAAAGTCCCTGCAAGTTTGATGAAGTTTAAATTTATCTCTAAAATATAATATATTCTTATTAATTGAACATTTGTAATTCAACTTCAGTTTTCATATTTTTAATACTGATATGTAAAGTATTAATACTTTAATACATTAGGGAAATACCATTCATCACAATTTGTGCATATAATTATATGATAGTAGATAATTTAGCCATAAATAGTTTTGAGACACTGATAATAAAGAAAATTTAACATTGTTTAAAACACAAGATGGGAAATATATATTTCTTAATTAAAAAATTAAATTATGCTGATTATTTTGCCCTTGGTTACATAAGCCATGTGAACCATAGGAAATACCATTCTGATAAGAATGATAAATCACTTCAGTTCTGAAATTTAAAAGGCAAAAGTAATTGCGTTCTCTCAAATAACTCGCAGACCATGTTCCATTAGAATGCCACATAACACGTATTTATTTTACAACAAAGGGAGCTTAAAGTTTGATTTAACTAATGCAATTCTCTGAAGCAATGAAGATAGGAGGGAACATCTTTAGTTTTTAAAGTGGAAACTCCTTTAAGATTTGGGCGAATGCCTTTATGTTAAAGTACTTGTCCACTCCCACTTCTGTATAACTCTATTTTAGTCACTGAAATGGAACAGTTACTACAGTTGGTTGGATCTCTGACTCCCAAAATCTCAAGAGGAGAAAAATCTCACCTGTGAGGTTTGAGGAGAGATCAGTGGCGCCTTGATCCACAAAATGAAAATGATATATTTTTGTACGTGCTCTGTGAATATATTTATTTTTGAAAATACATATTTTATCGTATTGTATTTTAAAGATTTATGTATTGATTTGAGACAGAGTGGAGTGAGTAGGTGGAGGAAGAGAAAGGGTTCTCAAGCAGGCTCCCTGCTAAGCATGGAACCTGAGGAGCAATCCCGGGACCCTGAAATCCTGACCTGAGCCTAAATCAAGAGTTGGACGCCCAATAGACTGAGCCAGGTGCCTCTTTTCCTTTCATTTTAAGCATCTTGGTCCAAACTCTCATCAGGCTAATGACAAAAGACTCAACACTATCCTTTCCAGCTGCTAATTTTTGACCATTTCCCCTACTTCGCCTAAACTGATGATTTTTCATATAGCTGTCATAAAGGAACATAAAGAAAATACTTTAACCAAAATAAAAGCATCCAGTGTCTTTCCAATGCAATTGATAATAAAATTCAAGGTCCTTACCCTGTGCCATATGGGCCAATGCGGTGTGTCCAGGCTTCCACTGCTGATACCATCTCCTACTATTTTCTTTCTGATTCATTGGTCTCCAGCTACAGTCACCTCCAGACACTCATTTTTATTCCTTTTAGTACTTATTACAGTATTTTCTTATTCAAATTCTCAGTTGCTTATTGTCTATTTTCCAAAACAATACTGTTTCCATGAAGGCAAAGATCTTTTCTGCTATGTACATTATTGTGACCTCAATGCTGAAAAGAAAAAAATGCATGATAATATGGTTGTGCTCTCTACATCTTAATGAATGAACAGCTTCACTGCTGGTTCAAACTAATTGGGCTGTTATTCTGCTAGATTTAGAATTAAGTAGTTCAGATATTAGTTTAACACTACACCTATAACTGGAGGAAGTTCATAGCTGTATGTTTCTAAACAGACATGGCAAAGGGCAGGGAAAAAATCTTATAAATAAATGTCATATAATCTATATTAACTATTTTTTTAATTTAAAAATATTTTATTTTGTCATTTGTCAGAGAGAGAGAGGAAGAGAGAGAGAGAGAGAGAACAAGCAGGAGTAGCAGGCAGAGGGAGAAGCAGGCTCCCCATTGAGCAAGGAGCCTGATGTGACACTTGATCCCAGAACAATTCAATTATGAGCTGAGCTGAAAACAGATGCTTAACCAACTGAGCAAACTGTCCCAACTATTTTTTTAATGTAAGGAATAACTTCATTTGTTCTATTTTTTAATTATTATGTTCAGCTAGCCACCATATAGTACATCCTTAATTTTTGATGTACTGTCCAACAATTCATTAGTTGTGTATAACACCCAGTCCTCATCACAACACGTCCCCTCCTTAATACCCATCACCCAGTTACTCCATCCTCCTACCCCCTCCCTTCTGTGACCCTCAGTTTGTTTCCCAGAGTCCAGAATCTCTCATGGTTTGTCTCCCTCTCTGAAATTTTCCCCTTCACATTCAGTTTTCCCTTCCTTCTCCTGTGGTCCTCCATGCTATTCCTTATGTTCCACGTATGAGTGAAACCATATGATAATTGTCGTTCTCTGCTTATTTCACCTAGCATAATCCTCTCCTATCCCATCCATGTCAGTGCAAGTGGTAGGTATTCATCCTTTCTGATGGCTGAGTAATATTCCATTGTATATATTAACTACACCTTTTTTATTATTATTATGTTATGTTAGTCACCATACAGTACATCCTTAGTTTTTGATGTGGTGTTCCATGATTGTTTGTGTATAACACCCAATGTTCCATGCAATACATGCTCTCCTTAATACCCATAACTGAACTAACCCATCTCCCCACTCCCCTCCATTCTACTATAAAACTGTATATGCTTTAAGTCCCATGCACATATGTAGTGAGAAATTCAACCTTAATAATTTCTTTATCCTTTTCTTGAGGTAGAAGCTTAAGAGTTTTCTTGAAAGTGGGAAGGTTTCTTGATTCTTAGTTCATGATGAATAGCCATATTGCTTCTTCTCTCTCACAACCCTTTACAACTTGACAGTAATAACTCAGGGAAGTCTAGGAGTTGTACTTTGTGTGAGTCCTCTCTATTGAATTCAGACTCAAAACCAAAAGCTAGATGATGAGAGATCTTCCTAGATCAATGGGCTTCTATAGCATTTTAGTTGTAGTACAAGAAACATTTATAAACTCTTAAGTAGACGTTTTAGTATGGAAACGCCAGTGTATGACCTTTTCTTTAGGGAGGAGAGAAAGGAATATTATTCTTACTCTTAATAGCTCTTACAGCAGAAATACATAAATGAATATCAATATTAAATCAATTACCCTGTAGTACAAGATCATGTTTACATACGACACTCCAAATGCAATTTGGGTTAATAAAACATGTTAAGATTTGAAGTTCTTTACACTGATAACATACCTTCTCACTTCTAGTTCTTGATTATCAAAATGTAATATCCTGGCCCACTTCTGTGTGTGTGTGTGTGTGTGTGTGTGTGTGTGTGTATACATATATATATCAGTTTTTCTCCATACTCTATTACTTAGACTTAAATCATGGTACAGATAGCTATAGCTTTTTTCAATATGCAGATATAACATGCATGAAAGTGTGAGAATATAATTATAAAATAGCCAGTCTGCATGGAAACTTCAGGTACAAATGCTGAAGAAGTCAATAAACCTGTGACAAAAGAATTATCTAGAGAATGAAGAACTTCCAGGTAAACAGAGGTTGTATTTCCAGATTTAACTCAAATTTGGCAATGTACTGTGCTCCTGCCAAAAGACAAAGAGGCTTGGTAATAGTTCCCCCAACACTGTCCCTCCTCCTAACCTCCACCATTCTCCTGGTTTATGCTTCAAGCAACTACAACAGGCAGAATGGGGTCTCTGTGGGATATGTTCAGGTATGTCCATATCTGCTCTCATCCAGCTTTGATCTCTAATGCCTAATGCTGTTGTCAACCTAGTGTCATAAAGTAACTAGCTCACTAAATCCATGTCAAAGTGAATACTTTAATAAAATAATGAGGCCAATTATATCTCTAGCTTTAAAAAAAATCTGTGCAGTAGGAAAAACTGAGCCAAAATTGCTGGCATTAAATGATACAAATACAATTTATAAAGGTTCTCACTTCCAAGACTTTAGAAAATACCTCCTGGACTGATGATACTCAGTAGTTTTTACAAGAGACTTGATCATCTTGGCAAGAATGATAATTTATCATAGTTTATGTCTTACCTTTCATTTTTAAAGCAAATTTTTATTGGAAAAGTCTTGTATTGAATGATCTGTGTAGCAGTTTCCTGGAATGTAAGTATAACAAAATTTTAAAAATTATTTTTATTAACATATAATGTATTATTTGCCCCAGGGGTACAGGTCTGTGAATCATCAGGATTACACATTTCACAGCACTCACCATAGCACATACCCTCCCCAATGTCTATAACCCAACCACCCTCTTCCTTCCCCTCTACCCCAGCAACCCTCAGTTTGTTTAGTATAGCAAATTTCAACATGATAGTTTCTGCAAAAGCATGGCCATTCCAGGCTGTGTGAGGAAATCAAACCATCATTCTAAATTAATTCAAAGGCCACTGCCACCGTTTTCTTCCCTAATTTTAATCCCTATAATGTTACTGCATCACTTACATATGTATGAGTATACTAAAATTTTGCTTTCTTTTTTTAATTCTCGCAACTTCCTTCCAGAATCTGTTGTCTTCTCTCTGACCTATATGTGCTTTAAAATGTCCTTTAATGAGGTTAAATTTCCATATTGGATAAGATCTCTGTTTAACATAAAACAGAGATTTTTAAATATTCATTTAGTCTTGTCTCTCCAGTTTCAGAGGCAATATCTGAGGGGACTGTTCTTGAGAAACACAATCCCTGTGCCATTTGTAGTGAGAACTGATCTGGTTCAAGAGTAGGCTCTAAAACCTCTGTCACTGCTGCTCCTGAGGAAGTCCATTGCTTTTGCTAACTTCCTCCATAGAGGATTCCATTTGCATGGTCGAAGTCATTTTATCTCATAACTCATTTGTCTCCTCAGGTCTCATGTTAGTACACCTAATTATTGGAAACCTGCATACATAGGAGGACCTCAGTTACACATGAACCATGAATGGGTTGATACATATGGAGGAATATAAATTCCAGTATTTTTCAGATGACACCCGGTAGAGGCTACATTATACTAAAAATAGACATTTTTTTCTCCCAAAATGTGGGATAAAAAACTTAACAGGATAATTTAGAACTGAGAGTTAATCATATGCCTGAAATATAATACTGGCACATTGCTGAGGTAGAGGAGAAGAAAGGAACTATCCCAAATTGTATTTTACAAGATTAAAATGCTTCTGTGTAAATAAAACCTGCAGGGACAGTCTAGTTTTCTCTATTATTGGAAGTTAAGTTTAATTAACAGACATGCTCAGTCATTTATAAGTGGTCTGTGGCTGCCTTGCCCTTCAATGACAGGTTTTAATAGTTGGGAAAAGACCATCTGGCGTGCAATCATAATGTACTTACTGTGTGGCATTTTATGGGAAAAAAGTTGAACAATCTCTATTTAAGTAGCCTGAAGAGATGTGTAGATTTGCCACTGGAAAGGAAAGGGTCACTGCAATTTGGTTATAATTGCAGAAATGTAGCAAAATAACTAATGGAATGAGAGATTGAGTGTGTTTGGTATGTGTTAGGGACACCTGGATGGTGACAGCTAATCAGTACATAGCTGGGAAGCCTCACACTGGTAAAAAAAAATTAGAGTGTTTTTAGTTCTTCAGAAATATTTGCAGCCTGTTTTACAGATCTAACTGAAAGGCGTTGTCTCCTTTGTCAGGTGCAGTAGGTAATTGAGGGATCAGTCTTCTAGTTTTAGAAGATTTTGTCTACTGAAACGAGGGTGCCTTTGATGATGTTAGATAGGAATTCACTTAAATGTGTCATAAAGGTATTATAATTTCTCAGGTGTCTTTGAATTTGAAGGTCAATAAATCATGGCAAATTATGTCTTACCATGATTTATTCTCCATAAGGAAGGAGATCCAGCTTAAACCTAAATGCAGTTGTTTTGCAAATCAACTAATCAGAATTAGTTCCCTAAGGGCCAACAGAGAGTCCAGCCTAAGACACAGTTCCCCATGCTTTGAGGAGAAAACTAAGGACGGGGAGATGATGTCTGGAGAATGTAGCACAAGTAAATCACCTGGAATCTAGAATGTGTAGAGAGCAGAATCCTAAGAACCAACCCCAAATCACCACTGTATTAGAAAACAGACTTTGTTAATGTTAGTTGACACCATTAAATTCGTGTCTAATAGGCAACTCATGTTTTTAATAACCCACTGCAAGAGTCTTTCTTATTGTATGGGTGCCCTTTTTCCTACTGTGATTTTTTTCTTTAAATCACACTTCCCACTTTTTATTAAAAATATATATTTTTTTCCTTTTAAAGAAAATCTGCATGCATGCAAAACAAGAATTCTCAAACTCAGTTTGGTATCACATCACAGTTGCTTAATGTGATACTAAAGACTTTTTTTTAGTATTTTTACTAAATTTTTTTAGTAGTTTTACTAAATACTAAAGATTTTATTTATTCTTTTAGAGAAAAAGAGAGCATGAGTGGAGATAGAGACAGAGGGAGAGCAAGAGAATCTGTACGCCGAGTGTGGAGCCTGACCCAGGGCTCGATCTCCTGACCTAGAGACCATACCTGAGCCAAAATCAAGATTCTGACACTTAAACTGCCTGAGCCACCCTAAATTAGAGACTTTTATACTCAGTTGTGGCACAAAACATCCCTCTAATAACTGCCTTTTGGAAAGAAAAAAGAGGATTTTGCAATATTCAGGTGAGGCAGAGGGTTTTATAAAAACACAGTAAGGGGGCGCCTGGGTGGCTCAGTAGATTAAAGCCTCTGCCTTCGGCTCAGGTCATGGTCTCAGGGTCCTGGGATCGAGCCCCACATTGGGCTCTCTGCTCAGTGGGGAGCCTGCTTCTCCTTCTCTCTCTCTGCCTGCCTCTCTGCCTACTTGTGATCTCTGTCTGTCAAATAAATAAATAAAATATTTAAAAAAACACACACACACACAGTAAGTACACTAAATCTTGTTTCTTGAGGAAAGTGTTGCAATATATGATGGTTTTCTCTTCTTTGAGGATTAGTAGTTTTTACTGTCAACTGAAGAGCCTTCATATCTGGCCACTGTGCACTTGGTCTACTTTAAACTGGCATTAGGCCATATTCTCTCCCCTCCAACTGCACTGGCTTCTTTCCATTTCTTGGATGCATGACACCATTTGTGGTACTTTTGACCTCCTAATTAACCTTGGTATAAAACCTTCAGTACCCTTCCAACACATACACACTCACGCACCTACTGAAATTAAATACTGTCTACTCATTCTTCAGTTTCCATTTTAATTTCCCTTAGATGAGGCAGACATTGGGCCACCAAGCTAGGTTAAATCACCATGAACCTCTCTTCACACACTTAGTACGTTTTTAATGTGTCTGATATTTTATAGGTCTTTAATAAATATGTTATTAAATAAATAAATAATAAATAATTGAACATTTCCTCCAATTCACTTGTCTTTTGAAGACTGTAAGTGGGAACAGGAAATGTTGTTTTAGACCAGGAATGAGCATATCCACTGAGTTCCAATTCATGACTATTTTAGTGTTCCACCCATTTTTCAGAGACTGACAGAGAACTGGAAGTTGGTAACATTAAAATCTCAAAGCCAGTATTCCTGAGCTATTTAACAGAGGAATATGAATTACATCTCTTTAGTTCAGTAAAATAGTTAGATTTTTCATTCAACAAATATTTATTAAAAAACAAAAACAAAACAAAACAAAAACCAAAACTATTCTGTACCAGACTCTGGTTCAGGAACTGTAGATGGAGTGTGGATAAAACTTCAGAAGTTTAACTGTAATACAGACGTAAACCATATCTAGAGAGTACTTTCATCTCAGTTCCCCAGTAGGAATTCACTTTTATGTCAAAAAGACAGAAGGCTAGTTTTCCTTCATGCTTTCTTTCCTCTTACACTTGTTCTATAATTCAACAAAATCCTTTGCTTCCATAGTTGTAATGTAAGAATAAAGTCAAACTTACAGAATGTTGGTTTTTGGACTGGGTCTAAGAACTTCTGTTCAAGTTCTAAAGTTTGAAGAAACTTACACATCATACACAATATCATCTTATTTGGTTTTATTTTGTCTACATATGACATATTCTCCCTAATGGACACACAATGGATTTAGATCCCTTTGTGAAAATAATTATTGATGACAAAGCACCATGGCAAACTCCACACAATATAGGCATGAATAACACTTAAATTCTGTAATCCAGGAGTTTATAATCTTATACAAGAGCTAATACAAATATACAGATAGTAGGAGTAACTATGATACATATATATATACATATATATGTGTGTATGTGTGTGTGTGTGTGTGTGTGTGTGTGTATATATATATATATATATATATATATAATTTTACCAAGGAAAGGTCGTTTATATTAATGTTGAAATCCTGTTAGACTTTGAACACAACATTTTTTTATTTGCTGAGAAGAAAAGTTAGGTTAAGGAGTTAGAGCAAGGGGCGCCTGGGTATCTCAGTGGGTTAAGCCTTTGCCTTCAGCTCAGGTCATGATCTCAGGGTCCTGGGATCAAGCCCCACAGCAGGTTCTCTGCTCAACAGGGTGCCTGCTGCCCCCTCTCTCTGCCTGCCTCTCTGCCAACTTGTGATCTCGTTCTCTCTGTCAAATAAATAAATAAATAATCTTAAAAAAAAGAAGTTAGAGTAATATCTTTCATGATTTCACCTGTAAAATTGTTTCAAGTGATATGCTTGTAAATTGTTCTCATACTGACCAGTGAGTGAAGCAGTTACTAAATTATACTCAGTTTCCACTCTCCTAACCAAGAGTTTCTATTTGGTTTATGTTCATTTAAAGGTTTCAATCATTAAATTTTTAAGATCTTTTTTGATCTTGGATATACATACTTATGAGGCTAAGTTAATGTAAAATTTCCTTTTTCTAACTGAGCGGATCTTTAGGGATGCACATTTGATATGTATTACATATGTGTGTAAGAAACTCAGAATTCTGACATTTTACTCTTATCACAAATGACTTTTTAATAAGCAAGCACTGTCTTAAATGAATTCTCTGTTTTGTGAGATAAGTAATGGTGCTAATTGGTCAGAAACAAATATATTTTATTTGTATATTTCTGTATTCTGTGCAAGAAGATCCTTTACACTCTACAAGTTAGATAACATTTTAAAATACCAACCTTAACAAATGTAGTTAGCTAGGCATATTTGCCCTGTTTCAAAAATAAAAATGAGTGTTAAAAGAAGCCTTTCCTTTGAAGCTTGCAAGTGTTATAACTTCAGTGTTTGGACAAAGGCGCAGGGTATGAGAGCAGTATGTCCCTCTCTGACTTGATGTTTGGATGAAGAATTTTCAAAAGAAACTGAGCATTGGAACCATGTCTCCCATGACCCAGGCTCACTTCCCAGTCTTGGATGGAGAGCATTTGTGAGATTGAGGTGATAACCCAGCAAAAAATTGAAGAAATAATAATAGAAGCCCTGAAAGATATAATCAGAAATTTCCTCCTTTCCTTTAAAATCACTTGTCTTTAAAGAAATAAATATTATGTTGTTTTGATTTCTAATCTGAGTACAGTACATCATCATTGTATATAGCTTAAATAACATAGATTATATAAGGAAAATACAACATTCATCCATAAATCTATAATACTGTAAGCATTGGCTTACAACTTTGGAGGTCTCTTGGATAAAATCTGAAAGTGGCCCCTGAACATGGAGGGCAAAGAGAGCTGGAGAAAGATGCAAGGCACTCCAGGTGCTGAGTAACAGCTTTAATGACCAAGGAAACTTACACACAAGACTTGTTTTAGGAGACTGCAAAATGAGTATCTCCCTGCAATCACCCACCAGAATCTTAAAAGTTATAGAGAGGACTTTACTGGGGTGGGCACATACAGAGTCCTCGCAACACAACACCTTGCTCTCTCAAGACTGAATCCTTGAAAACAGCTCCCACTGTGTGAAAAGTGAGCAAAACATACAGTCCAAGGACAAGAGAAGGGGCAGGAACCACTAGCTCCCTGGGTCTATCTTGCAGGTTACTCACAGCCAATGTCCTCTCGATGAGCTCCTCCCAACATTCTGCCCTTAGGACAATCTTACAATCTTACACACCCCCATCTTTCACTATGTGCCCTGAGCAGTCAGCAAAGGGTTTCACAATCATGCAGGTAGCTTGTTTGGTGGATTCTGGTTGCATTGGACAGAGAAAACTGGTTAAGATAATGATTCCCAAAATAAGCTAACAATTTTTTCCACCAAGAGCCCATGATTTGAATTAAGTTACCAAAGCTGTGGATCAAATCACTTGGGACATTCACTTCTCTTCTCATGTGACTTAATAAAGATGACACATTAGCTGACTCATCAGTGTATGAACACAAAGTTTTGTTTGGAAAATGGCACAGGTGTGTCCTCGAAAGGAAGTATTAATGTCTAAGGCCATCTTATTTTGGAGACAGCTTTTCTCAGTAGAGACATCTCAGGCTTTGCTAGGTATTATTTAAGGCTTGTTGAGTAGATTTAGTAGGTGCTTCTACATATCTTATTACATCCTCCAGGCCAATAAAAGGAATAACAACAGTAGCCAAATGATCACACTATAGTGGAAAATAGAATGTGCCCATCTGGCCTTAAGAAGAGGGAGCTTGGCAATTTTTGTTACCATGGAGTAAATTCTCCCCTATGCCCAGGGAAAACCCAGGGTGCAGTGGCCCAGCCACTCAGATGGAGCCATGACCAGTAATTTATGCGACACAATCACCGGGTTCTGTTGGGGGCTGCTCAGTATATACCTGTGTAGCATGGCCAGTCAGTGCCAAACCAATTGCTATCCATTGGTTTGACAGGATGACCACACAGTTCCAATGGTGTTCATTCTATATTCCTGATACAATTGTGTTGGTTCTGTTTAGAGTGATTATTTTGTTCACAATATTGGGGTGCCTGGCTGCTTCAAGGTCTAGAACCTGGAGTGAGCCTCAGAAACTCAACCCAAATCTGAGCATAACCCCCATGGTTCTGATAGTGGTATCTTTAGAACACTTCTGGTCTGCAGTTTGATGAGCACCTATGGCCAGTGTTATTGTTCCATAGGCCAAGTTTCTGGGTCAGTATTGGTGATATCAGACAACAGTGTATTTGTCCTAGCTTGTTCTTCCTTAATGTACTGCTTTATGGTCTTCCAGTCCCCTCCCTAGAGTGCTGATACCCACCATGGCAATGCTGATGAGCTAGATAGTGGCAGTTGCCCACATGCCCAGAAGCTGAACTGACCACTTTGTCAAGTATGTGAATGGACCCACTTAGAAAAGTATTTCCATCAGGTGCCCATTCTGTGACCAGACACAACAAGAGCATCAGAAAGCTAAGGTCAAAAAGACAAAAACTTAATAGGAACTTGTGATGGGAAAGACTTCCTCTTTTATAAGAATTACACTTGTAGCCTGACCCTTAGATGCTAATGTAGATGCAGTTTTAGGAACTTGGCCTGTTGTGCATATCATACATGTTGACCAGAGGATGCAGCACTGTCATGCATGAAACAATGGGCTAGGGATAGGAAATGCTAAGTCAGGATCCCTGCCTTCTATCTTCTTTCAATGGTGCATGCTCCCTCCAGGTATAGTACCTTTTCACTGGTCCAGCTTACAGCTAGACAATGGAATCCCACTGGAGATTGAGTAGCTCCATTTCACTCAGGGTTGTGAAGTAACTCACTCACCTTGGCAGTGTAACCCATTACAAATTCCAGCAGGTAATGCCTTCTCATGTACCATGGGATTTGCTGTTCCTAGCAGCATAGCACACTGATTCACAATAAGAGTCAGGGCAATGGCTGTCTTCTGGGCCTCCCATACCTTTAAGGTGTTGGATGTCTCAGCAGGGGTCCCCAGTTTGACATGTGGAACAATGGACCCTACTGGTTGATCATTCAAATGTATTAAAGCCTGGGACACTAATTTAGTCCATCCAGCCATGGTGGTTTTACCTGTTAATAATTTAATTATGACCATTGGTTCCTATATTTCAAGGCAATCTGGCATCTTTGCAACGTGCCATTCTACTCAGAGGGCACTTTTTTCTATTCAATCTGCTGTGTATTCTAAAAGGCCAGTTGCTGGAGTTCATACCCCAGCTAGGGGATCAGCTTCTTGATTGCCAGGGTGTGTCAATGACTTATGAGCTAGGACATGGAAAATAGTGACATTCAAGACAGTGGGTCTTGAAGTTGAACACAAATGTCTTACCACAGATACTACCCAACAGGGCCTACTTATGATCATCTACTACTTGGCTTCCCATTTTCCAAGCCATGGAGTTAATACCTTTGAAACAGCCCAAATGTCAGTTCAGAGTTAACATCCAGGGTTCATGAGTGATGACTGACCACTCTGAGTTCAGCCCATTGCTGCTGTGGCTCTTTCGTGAGAGGCTCTACCTGGAGAAGTCCTGTGTACACTACCAGGAGGCTGTTGCTCTATGGGGGTACCTCTTGTTTCTGTCCCCTTCCAGAACTGGAGCCAAAATTCTACAGGCACTTTTCCTTTTGTTGTCTCTGATACAGTTCCCAATATGTACTTCCTGAAGTCACAGACACATCTAACTCAAAGGGTAGCCATGTCTGGTTGATGGCCACAACTTTCATCAGCTACACTACTATTTTTGCCTTCTTAAAGGTGGCTTAGTGATCTCGTACTCTATCTTACATGGGCCTTATCTTTAAGGTAGCATAAGAGATGGAGGTACTATGCCAAGAGGAGAATAAAAATCCTCCAACCCCTCAAATCCCTACACAGTCTTGCACCTCTTTCAAATTTTTAGGAGTTGGATAAGCTTACATTGTATCAATCCCAATTTCTGGGACAACACACATTTATACTGAATATATGACACCCAGAATTTTATGATAGTTCCTGGGCCTTCAATTTTCTATGGGCTCACCTCCCAACCATTTCCTCACAGATGTTACAGCAAAGCCTTGCAGCAGAGACAAATCTTCACATGTTAATATTATGTCATCAGTGTAGGGATCATGCAGTGAAGAATAACAGGGATAAGCCCCCAACTACTATCTTATGACATATGGTGGGGCTATGTAGGTAATCTTGGGTGGCACTTGAAAGTGCTAATGGTGTCCCTCCCACAGGAAGGCAAATTGATTTTTTGACTCAGTGCGCAGGAAAAGGCTTTTGTTAAGTCCAGCAGAACATGGGACACTCCTGGGACTGTAGCCGAGGTACCCAAGATGGTGGCAATGTTGGGCTG
Organism: Lontra canadensis; assembly: GCF_010015895.1. NCBI lineage: Eukaryota > Metazoa > Chordata > Mammalia > Carnivora > Mustelidae > Lontra > Lontra canadensis. The sequence continues at coordinate 19,475,668 of NW_022631023.1, forward strand.
AGCCACATGGTTGGGAGTTACTGTGTTGTTCAGTTCTCTGCAGTCCACTGTCATCTGCCACGAGACATCTCGTTTTTGTTGTTGTTGTTGTTGTTGTTGTTGTTGTTTTACTGGGCTGTTGAAAGCACTATGAGCAGGGTGTACAATACCCACTTAGTGCAGTTTCTTGGATAGTTTTTCCTATCACCTTATTCCCCCCAGCAATTTTTATTGTTTGATAGTTACCACTTTTCACAGAGGAGGCCGGCTTATGGGTTCCCAGTTGGTAGGGAGTCTTGACCTACATCTTGTATCCAGGGTACAGGAGGCACCCATCCAGGCTAAGACTGTATCCCTGAGACCCTTGCTGGAGCAGTGGGCCATCAGGGTTGGTACGAGCTGATGGGGCAGGTCTGAATTCTTCAGCCTTTGAGGTATTCCTTAGGCTCACCAACACAGCACGAAGTCGCCATTATCTCTTTCCTGTTGGGTTCCTGGCAGCAAGAAGATAAAATTGCATTTGCTTTCTGATTACTTTTATTGAATATTTTATAGCCATTTGGGATAGCCTTTTGACTTTTTGAGCTCTTTCTCTGTCTTGGGAATTTCCCACAGCCTGTACCCATTTCCAGGATTTGTCACTTTCCCCCACATCAGCAATGATTTGATTAACATCATAATATCTTGTCCTATCACTGGGCTCAGGATGAATATCAGTATCCCATACCAGGTGCTAGGGGTGTATTGCAGTATCTTGGCTTTAATTTCTGCATGGAATGCGACCTGACCAGAGCTTTCAAAGACAGGAGAAGAGATGGTCTGTTTCATTCCCAACCTCTTAAGAATTTGTTGTACTTCCTCTATAGATTTCCTGGCTCCCTCATGCCCAGGGACATACCTCTCGTTTGGCTAAGCCACCCTGCAAGATAACATAATCCAATCCATAAGCAAGTGATTGCCTTGAATCCCCTGAGTGCCATTCAGGTGCTAAGGGAGGGCAGGGTATGTGGTGATGCTGTTCATTTTCTCTGCCTCCTGCTCAGACAGAGAAATGCCATCACACCTATATCCCATAACCACTCCAACCATGTCTGGATACTTTCCCTGGCCTTTGTTGGGACTTAGCAACTGTATCAACAAGCTCAGTGGGAGTATATTCTCTCATCATGAACATTCCTTGAATTGGGGGCTGCCCTGCTGTCTGGGGTTATCGTTGCTGTGCTTCTGCTTTCTTTTACCTGAGGGGTCAGAAACCAGGCATTTTGCCCATTTCACTGTCAATTACCACAACATACTCCTCCTAATTCCCAACACCTTCCCAGGGATTCCTGTAATTGGGATTAGTATCCCAATCACAAGTGCTTGGGGCTGAGATCTTACATCCCCAGCAGCTTGCACCCTCCTCGCTTTACGGAACTGCTTGCCAAGCTTGCCAACTAATTATCATGCTCTTCCACCCTGTCTGCCAGCCCAGAAGCTACAGAGTAGTGAACAACCACACATTCTTCTCTAATCCAATTCGGCTTCCAGCTTTTTAACTCAGGCTTCAGCCTCTAGCTGGGCACCAGTGTCCTGCTGAAGGACCCACCAGAGAGTTCAGCCCACCACAGCCACTCTTTGCTTCCCTGTTTTGCTGCCATGTGCTGGATGTAGTTTTCCAAACAAGTGCATTAGACAGGCCAGTGTGCTTGCAGGACAGTTCATGAGCATCTGACAAATGGGCTACCCCTCCTCACGCCTCCCCACACCGAAGTGGACGGCCATCTAGACATTGCCTTCAAGGATGCTTCTTTCTCAAGACCCCTTTCTTCTGACTACTCACTGGCTGTCAGTTGCTGGTTCTTTGCCATCTCAGGAGCTTCCCAGATGAAATCTGAAACCAGCCCCCAGAACTCAGGTGGCAGGGCAAGATGGAGGAGAGAGGCAGGCCACTCCAGATTTGTAGGTGTCAGGTTTGGTTAATAAGGAAACTTACCCACAAGACTTGTCCTGGGTGCCTGCAAAACAAGTACATTACTGCACTCACCTGCCAAATCTTAAAAGCTTATATAAGTGCCTTTAACTGGCTTTAGTCCCATATATCATCTAAGTGGTCTCAACAACACATTGTCTCTCGAGGATGCATTCTTAAAAATATTTCCCACTGTGGGAATGGTGGGAAGAATGTACATCCCAAGGACCAGGGAAGGCATGAAGAACCTCCGATTACCCAATTCCAGCTCATGGATCAACCGGCCATTCACATCCTCTAGATGATCTCCTCCAACAGTAAGTAACATCATATTTTGTTCATTTGTTTCCTTCAGTTAAATTCAGTATTAAGGAGTATGGACAAAAACTCTTCTATTCTGGTTCAAATTTACATATAAATAATATGAAACTCTCCTGGTTCACTTTTTCTTGTGGTGGGGAATAGAAAAATGGAGATGTATGGCAGGCTGTTAATTTGCGAGTTTCTATTGAATTGCTGAGAGAATACCTGAGAGTCTGTGGTTATTTATCAGACAGAGCGGCTGAGAGAGAAAGATAGAGGGAGAGCTTGAGTCTGAGGGAGAATTGGTGCTACCTGTGTAAGTAACCGCAGACTCTTTTGTCATTTGTACAAGACCCAGGAAACCTAGTAGCCAGATATGGACCCAAAACAGCAAAGAAAGAGAGAATCATTTAAAATTAGCCCTATCTAAGAAGATATGCCAGATAAAAACTCGACTGAAACAATGAGAATTCATGTGGGTTAAAAAGTATGAAAATCACAAATGGAAAGGAAGATAGGAACAGCCACCTCAAGCCAAAGGACCATCCATGAAGGGGAGTCAGTAATGGAAGGGTGCAGCTGGAAGGTTGTGAAGAAGCCATGAATAAACCCATGAAAGTGTAACCTCATCTTGTTAAAGCAGAGGACAAAGAGGTACTTAACATTGTGCTGTCCACCCCATTCTCAAGTCCTGCAAGTTCAAACACAGTAACTCTGGGAAGAGGCAAGGGAGATTGAGGAAGAACTAGAGGTTCATCTGCTCTCCAGTCCTTGCTGGTCAAAGGTGGGGAGAGGGGCACCTTATTTTTTAATTAAGATAGAACTTCTGATAAATGTATTTGGATGAGAATTTTAATTTCCAAACTCAGCCTGTGTTCCAAGGTTCAAAGCAATTGTGAGATTTTTGTCTCACCTAAGATTGATCAGAAGACTCTTGAGTCTGCTTGAACTTCCATGACCATGGCAGAAAAAAAGCAATACTTCACTGAATATTAGAGAGAATGTAAGACAAAATAAAACTATATTAAAATGAATTGTATTACTTGTATCATGCTTATATAACATATTATTTACAATTTTATAAAATAATTTGCAATATAACTTTGTTTAAATTATTTAAATAATTTTCATTTACAAAGAAGAGATAAATTATATTTTATTTATAATGAGACTTGAGATATTAGAAGTCAACATTGTCCCTGAAATACTTAATGGTGATTGACATTATTGTTCAAATTTTTACTTAGTTTCTTACCTATTTTCAAATTCATCTAAGGATAATACCTGTTGGGACCACTTAATTTTAAGCAAGACTAAGAATTAGGACCTATCTGGGGCTCCTGGGTGGCTCAGTGGGTTAAAGCCTCTGCCTTCGGCTCAGGTCATGACCCCAGGGTCCTGGGATCGAGCCTGGCATTGGGCTCTCTGCTAGTCAGGGAGTCTGCTTCTGCCTGTTTCCCTGCCTACTTGTGATCTCAGTCTGTCAAATGAAGAATAAAATCTTTTGAAAAAAGAAAAAGAAGAAGAATTAAGACTTATCTACATCTGCTCTATAGACTGAGATAAAAAAAACAGCATTGTGGTAAAATAGAACATAGGCTGATAAGACAGGCAATATTGATATAAAACTTGTGCTTTTGCATTAAATGTACCGTAACAGGATTTTGGTTAATGGTTAGTCGTGAAACTGCTTTATTAAAAAATGTTTGTGAAAGAATAGGATATATAAAGATAATCATAGACTTGTACTAGAAGTATAAGGGGCAAAGCAGAAACTCCAAATGCTAAGCCACTCCCTGGTACTCTACTATACTACCCATTCCGGCTTCTTGCAAAATTCCCTATGTTGAGCAGAAGAAATGTAAACTAAACTGTATTATAAAATAATACACTGTTCCTGATGAGACTTTCTGGGAGGAATGAGAAGGAAGAAAAATATAGAGAGACCTAAGGTTTGTGATGATATTTTAAAACTTTTTCAGTATTGGTTTTGTATCACTTCATAATGATTATGACAAAATTAGCACCTTAAGACAACATGCATTTGTTCTCCTAACATTTATGTGGGTCATAGTTACAGATACGGCTTATATGGATCCTTTGCTCAGGGTCTCCAAGGCTGCACTTAGGATGTCAGCAGGAACTGTGGTCTCATAGAGGTTTGAGGTGCCCAAATCACGTGGTCATTAGCAAATTTTATTTCCTCACAGTGGTAGAACACATGGTGGTGTGGTTCTTCAAAGGCAGCAAAAAAACAAGTGTGTGAGGGTAAGAAATAGAGATGGGTAAAGGCAGGGAGTGAGTGTCTCTTGCTTCTGGTCTTTCACCCTAAGATCCTATTTTAAAGGTTTTGCCTAATTAGATCAGGGCCACCAATGGTAATCTCCCCTATGTCTGTGCCACTTAATTACCTCTGCAAAATCCTTTTATGGTACAATGTAAAAAATATAACATAATCAAAGGAATGATATCTCAGCATAGTCAGAGTTCCTGCTCATACTAACGGGGAAAGGATTACCTCCAGTGGGGGGTAGGAATTTTGTAAGCATCTTGAAATTCTGCCTTCCATAGTCTGCTTTCTGCTTTCTAACAGAGTTTAATATTTTTACTTATGATTATTGATAAAAAGCTAGTAATCTGTATCCTCTGTGTTTTGCTCCTAAAATTGGGCTTTATATAACCTCAGGGGTGCACATATCCTAGTAAGAGGTACTGGATCCTGAAAAATTAAATTGGTAGCTCTTATTTAAGAATCAATTTTGGGAGAAAATTGGGGAAATGCAACCAATTTTTATATAAAAGCAGATAAATGAATAAAATAATCTAAAACAGTTTTCACATGAATTTTAAGAAGTTAGGTGGAGGAAGTTCAAAATTCTCTGTGATCTACAAGAGTCTCAAGGATGCCTCTCTCCAAGTACCCCAGTGCTAAACAATCACTGGTCTTTGCCTTTATATCTGTGTGGCTGGAGAAGTGTTGGATCCATTACATCATGTGGGTAGAAGAGCCAAAAGTGAGATATGAGTCTATGGCATCTGAAAATCACCAAATGGAATAGTTTAATTAGGAAGCACTTTTGTTAGGAAAAAATATACACGAAACTGTCTATAATCTTCGGGAAAAGTAGACAACACTACTGTTTGGGTAATCTTTTCTAAAAGTATTTGGTATTCAAAAAATAACAAGACAATTATAACAGGAAATTGAAATACTAAAAAAATCAAACTGCAAATAATGAACATCTTTCAATAAAAAAAGTTGAATCAAATTACCAAAAATTAAAGAAATACAAATTCTAATTAGTATGCACAGTTCAGTCTTCTGTCTCTCGGGTCTTCCACAGACTGTTTCAGACGTAGCTTCTTAGATATACTCAGAGAGCAAGCATGTTTGAGCCTAAATTTTGAGCACTTCAATATTTAATAACTGTTGATGGAGTTAGTATATCTCTGTCTCAGTATTTACATTAAGGAATGTGAATTGAAATAGCTTTATTCTCAATATTTATTTTTATAGGCAAGGACATTTATTAAAAACAACAACAACAACAAAAGACAAACTTGTAAACATTCTGAAATCCCCTGCTGATTGATGTCTAAGGAATCCAGATTTGTTAAGTTGCTAGGTTTTTTAATCAAGCTACACTATGACATCTGTGGGTGCTCAGAGCCTGAATTCAGTGTTTATTTTTGTTTGTTTTTTTAATTAGCAACTTTTGTTTGTTTGTTTGTTTAGTGCAGTGCTACAATATGTAGCTAATCTCATCAGGCAACTTCTGAGTGAAGAGTTCACTGATAAATCCATGAGTTAAATTATATTATTGCTTAAACACATTTGAAGACCTGAACATACTGATTTATCAAAATTTAACAAACCAAAGAAATAACCTAAACTCTGTAACATAAAAAGTGATTCACTCTTAAGCTCTAACACTGCCTTCATTCATCCAGAATTTAAGAATATGAAGTTGAAAAAGTCATTGTTAGTACCAGTAGACCAAAAGAAAGATTATAACCTCAGATACACACGAATGTATTTCTTATGTTGTCAAATTTTGGAAATAAACATTTTGTAAATTACTGCAAATAAAATAGATATTAATATGAAAAAATATTTTTAAGTTTTTATTTTATTCCCAATTAGTTGACAAACTATATGTTTCTTATTAATTTTAAATCACATTCTTACTTTTACCCTAGATGAAATTGTTTAATTATACATATTTTGAATATCAAAGATTAGATACAAAAGATATACTAATATAAAGCTAAAATTCTGAAAATATTTGAAATATTAAATACTTAGGTCATGTAATAGCTTAAATTTGTGGTTTCATTAAAGCAAATTTAAAAAGAGCTTTTCACAAATGTATTTCATTATAGTTTACAGTGAATGTTGTCAGTAATCTCAAGGCTCGATTACTCTGCTACTTTTCTTTTGGAATAGTCAAACAGCTTTTTCAATAACTAAATGATTGATTCCTTCCTACCAAAATACCCTGAGACAAAGATCCTAAATACATACACATATACATATGTGTGTGTGTATGTGTGTGTACACTCAAGCATCTGTCTTCAGAGTGCATGTTTCAAAAACATCCTAATTAAAAATTCATCATTTGACTTGTTTTTGCATTGACATGCAAATAAAATATATATTTATATGTTTAATTAAAATTTTACATACTGTTGACAATTTTTGGACCTGAATTAATAAAAATAAATAAGTCTGTTAGATGGTAAATAAACTTCAACTAAACTTTTTTTTTTAAAGATTTATTTATTTGAGAAAGTGAGAGAGAGAGAGAGAAAGCTCAAGCATGCGGTAGGGACGGAGAGAGAGAGAGAGAGTCTTAACCAGATTCCCTGCTGAGCAAGGAAGCCCCAGGCGGGAACTTGATCTCAGGATCCTGAGATCAGGACCTGAGCCTAAACCAAGAGTCCAACACTTAACCAGTTATGCCACCCAGGAGCCCCTCAACTGAACTTTTGCATGAAATTATACTTCCTAATGTAGGTTTATGTCATGTATGTGGTTGAAATTTTTATATACTTAAAAAAAATCAGATATAGTGCTATATATAATATACATATTACTATGTAGTAATATATAATATACAATTATATAGAATTATATAATATAGTAATTATATATTATATATTATGTATATATTATGTATAATATAATATTGTATGATTATATATTATATATAATATATATATTTATTATATAATTATATCTATTATCTAATAGATATATACATATCTATTAGATATCTATATCTATATAGCTATATATAGCTATATATCTATAACTATATCTAATAGATATAATCATATATAATTATATATGATATTATATATTATATATCACTATATTACTATATATAATACTATATATTGTATGTATTACTATATTGCTATGTATATCACTATATATTACTGTATATAGTATTATATTATGTATTACTATGAATTACTATATATATTACTATATACTATATATATATATTTATTACTAATTTTTCTTCTTACAATGGCTTGTTATAAATGTTTATTCAGGGAAGGAAAAATTGACTAAGTATTCAGCATGTACTAATGTATAAATTACTTAAAATACAATTAATTTGATTTTAAAACATGTGTTTCACATCAAGGGGATATTTTATTTTTTATTTATTTTTTTTAAAGATTTTATTTATTTATTTGTCAGAGAGAGAGAGAAAGAGAGAGAGAGAGCAAAGCAGGCAGAGTGGCAGGCAGAGGCAGAGGGAGAAGTAGGCTCCCCACTGAGCAAGAAGCCTGATGCAGGACTCTATCCCAGATATAATTATAATTATATATACAGTAATTATATACTATTATATATACTATTATATTATAAACTATATTATATACTATTATATACTATTAATATAGTAGTTATAGTAATAATATTACTGTATATTATATATATATAAATATGTATATGTATATAATCAGATTACTATATATTACTATATATAATCAGATATATTACTAAATTATATTCATTCTTAATGATGGTGGCATTTTGCAAAAATAAAATTCTATTTAAAATATCCCTTTGATGTGAAACATATGTTTTAAAATCAAATTAATTATATTTTATATCACTTATACATTAGTACATGCTGTATACTTAGAGAGTCAATTTTTCCTCCCCTGAATAAACATTTATAAATAAGCCATTGTAAGAAGGAAAATAACCATTACATTTGAATTTATCAAGTACCTAGAGTTTGGTAAATCTCTACTTTAATTAGAGTGTTTGGTCCATTCATAGTTTATATGACTTTATATGACTTTATATGACTTTATATTCATACTTTACATGACTTTATATGACTATTGATTAGGTATCCACTGAGTATAACATTATATAAATTTTCTATTTGCTTGCTCTTTTTAAATCTTTCTTCCCTACTTTGTTTTGCATTACTTGAATATTTTTAATTATACTTCTCAAATGATATACTGTGTTTGAAACTTTAAATCTCTGTCAGGGAGTTATATCATTTTATGTTATTTCTACTGTAAAAGAAGAGAAAGCAAACTAGATGTTGTTACCTTGTGAGCATCTTAATTTATGACCCATTTATATGCATCTCAGTAACACTACAATATAGATATGTTTTCCCAATATCCACAAAAATACATGACATTTTAATCACAGAAAATGTTAATATATTTTATTATTTGAACAGTTTTAGATTTATGGATTGTTTGTAATGGTAGAACACAGAGTTCTCATGCACCCTACAGTCGGTGTCCTCTCATTAATATCAAACATTAGTATAGTACGCTTGTTATAATTAATAAACCAATAGTGATAAATTATCATTAACTAAAGCATGTACTTTATTAAAACTTTTTTAATTTTTAGTTAATGTGCTCTTCTCTTACAGGATTTTATCCAGGATACTACAGCGCCCTGAGCTGTCAGGTTTCTTTAGGCCACTGTTGTCTATGGCAGAGTCTCAGACTTTGGTTGTTTTTGATGACCATGATCGTTGTGAAGAGTATGGGTCAGATAATTAGCATATTCCCACTTCTAGCATTTGTTCTTCTTATGATTAGGCTGCAGTTCTGGATTTTTGAGTGAAGGATTACAAAGATGAGAGGCCATTTTACTAACATCTTATCAAAGATACATGGTTTCTATATGAGATCACTGATGATGACTTTAATCACCTGCCTAAAGTAGGGTTTGTAAGGTTTATTTGCTGTAAAGTTGCATTTTTTCAGCCTTTCATACTGTACTCTTTGGAAGGAAGTCACTATGCACAACTCACACTTAAGGAGTGGGGATTTGTCCACCTCTTTGCGAAAAAAAAATCTACAAAAAGTATTTGGACATTTTCTGCATAGATTTTCTCTCTCTTCCCATGTACTTATTTAATCATCAATTGATACTAACATGGTCATGGGTATATAGGTTATTGTTTGGATTATGATCCAATATTACTTTATGTAGTTGTTGCCCAAATTGTTTCTATCAGAAGCTCTTTCAGTTGGCTCCTACAGGCCCTTGGCACACCCAATAATTGTGTAGTCAACATATATATGGCATTTTCTTACATTCCGACACAAATTAATGCTTCAGGCTCATTTTGTATGTTTCCTACCCATTTATCCAAGGATCCCTGGTTTCCTCTTATTGGTATTAGAAACCAAGAACTGGGTGGTAGATATATCTGCAGCTACTAGCCTATCTTGCTTCTAAACTCTCTCAGCTGACAAAGCAAGAAAATATATGCATATATACTCACCAGTGGATATGCAAATCTCTATAAATATTGATATGTGTAACCACTGGTATCTATATTAAAGTAAACATAAATTCATACCGATGCATGTAATTCTAACCCATTACCACATGGATCATTTAGCATCCTCCTCTTGTTTGTAAAGTCCCTTTCCAACAGTGAGAAACATGGATCCTACCATCTGTCATCTGTTTACTTAGTGGTCATTCTAGTGTGTACATGTAGAACAGAGTAATAGAGTTGTTAACCTGTGTTCCCATGGATCACAACCTTAACACTAGAGAGGCTGCTTACATAGTTTCTTGCCCTTTAGTTTTACTGACTCCCCTCATTTCCAAAGTTACTTAGGTCAAGCAACTTTTTCTCCTGCCTCCTTCAGTAAGATTGTCCTACACACTTGCATACTGTTAATTTTATAACATTTTGCACTCAGTCTTGTGATTGCCCCAGCCTTGTAAAGAATATATTTTGTTAAAGCTATTTTTTCCAGTTTTATGGAGCTGACATTGGTATATACATTGTATAAGTTTAAGGTGTATAGACCTCTATACTTCTGAAATCATCATGTTGTCATAAATACTTTAAATTTGTATGCATTAAGATTTGCTATAAATGTGTATGTTTTGACATAGTGTCACATATCTACAATCACAGCATCATACAGAATAGAATTGCACAATATACTTATGTTTCACATATTCAACCTCCTCTCCCTGCACCCACACCCCTGGTAGCCACTCATCCCTTAGTATCTCTGTAGTTCTGCCTTTTCCACAATGTGATATAATTGGAATCATGCAGTATTCCTTTTCAGACTTTCTTCACTTTACAACATGCATTTAAGAGGCACCTTTATCATTTTATGCTTCATAGTTAATTTCTTTTTCTCTTTGAACAGTATTCCATTGCATGAGTAAACACAGTTTGTATTTGCAATTACCTATTGAAATAAATCTTTGTTGTTTCTAGTAGTTTTGATGATTATTATAAAGATGTATACAATTCCAAATGCTGGTTTTTTTGTGTGGACAGTTTTCAAACCAGTTGGTAAATGCATAGCAGCACAGTGCTGGCTCATGTGGTAAGACCATGTCTAGCTTTGAAAAAACAAAACAAAACAAAACAAAACAAAATCTGACAAACTATCTTCCAAAGTTGCTCTTCCATTTTGCATTCCTGGTAAGAATGAGGGGGAGTTTCTACTGCTTCTGTTTTCATCAACAATTGATATTGTCAGTGTTTTCTTTTTGTTTAATTTCAGCTTTCCTAAAAGATGTATAATAGTATTACATTGTTGTTTTGATGTTGAGAATCTTATCTTATGCCTTTTTACAACAATATTTTCTTTGGTGAGGTGTTTGTTGAGATCATTTGCCAATTTTTTTGTCATTGTTATTTATAGGTTTTTTAAATGGACTTCATTTTTTGGATTTAGGTTCACAATTTTAGGTCCACAGCAAAATTGAATGGAAAGTACAGACAGTTCCAGATATCCTATACCCCTTTATACTCACAGCTTCCCTCACTTTTGCTTCTTTTTAATTTAATTGTTTTTTTCTTGTTGTTGGATTTTCAGGGGTTTTTGTATATTCTGGATACAAGTCCTTTTCAGGTATGTTTTTTGCAAGTATTTTATTTGCTTCATGGTGTGCTATTTTTATTACCATCATACTAACTTTCATAGAGCAGAAGTTTTAATTTTAAGAAAGTCCAACTTACCTATTTTTCTTTCTTGGATCATTTTTTGTTATTGTGCTTAAAAATTAATTGCCAAATACAAGATTAGCTATATTTTCTAATATTGTCTCTTAAAGAAATTTTTCAGTGTTGTGTTCTACTTTGAGGTCTTTGATCTATTTTCAGTTAATTTTTTTTAAGATTTATTTATTTATTTATTCAACAGAGAGAGAGATCACAAGTAGGCAGAGAAGCAGGCAGAGAGAGAGGAGGAAGCAGGCTCCCTGCTGTACAGAGAGCCTGTTGTGGGGCTCGGTCCCAGAACCCTGAGATCGCGACCTGAGCCGAAGGCAGAGGCTTAACCCACTGAGCCACCCAGGCGCCCCTTCAGTTAATTTTTTATTTGAAATGTGTAAAGCATGTTTATTTTAGTTTTGTTTTTATATAAGGACAGTGAAACCTTTAGTACCATTTGTAGAAAGAGTTTTCTTTTCATTCAATTACCTTTGCTCTTTTGACAAAGATCAATTGACTATATATTTGTGGGGATCTACTTTTGGCTCTCTATTCTGATCAATTAATCTGTGTGTATATCCTTTTCCTTTTTTTTTAAAGATTTTATTTATTTATTTGACAGAGAGTGATCACAAGTAGGCAGAGAGGCAGGCAAAAAGAGAAAGGGAAGCAGGCTTCCTGCTGAGCAGAGAACCTGATATAGAGCTCCATCCTAGGACTCTGGGATCATGACCTGAGCCAAAGGCAGAGGCTTCACCCTCTGAGCCATCCAGGTACCCCAGTATATCTTTTCCTAATATTATGCTATCTTGATTATTGTAACTTTAAAGTAAATCTTGAATCAAATGATAAATCCCTTGACATTGTTCTACGGTAGGTCTATGTTATCTTTTCTGTATAATCATTGAAATCTGTTTGTCAATATGTGTAAAACAGCTCAATGGGATTTGGGTTGGGGTAGCACTGAATCTAGAGATCCAGTTGGAGATAACTGGCATGACAATATTTAGTTTTCCCATAAACATTAAATATTAATTTATTTGCTTAGATTCTCTTTCATTTTTTTCATCAGAGTTTTGTAATTTTTTGCATATACATATATTTTGTTTGACTTATACTTAAATATTTCATTTTGATACTATTTTAAATGGTTTTTATTTCAACTTCAAATTCCAATTATTTACTACTTTTATATAGTAAAATGATTAACTTTTTAATCTTAATCATACGTATTAGTTTCCCAAGGCTGTTGTAATAATGAAGTACTATAAACTGGGTGGGTGGTTTAAATTAAGAGAAATATATTCTCTCACAGTTCTGAATGCTAGAAGGCAAGATTGAAGGTTATCAGTAGAGCCACACTCTTTCAGAGACTCTGTGTAGACCTTCCTTGCTTCTTCCTAACTTCAAGTATTAGCTTTTCATTCTTGATTGATGGAAAGTCATCCTTGGATTACAGTTGCATTGCTCCAATCTTGATTGCCTCTGTCCAAATTTCCTCTTCTGATAAGAAGTCATATTGAATTAGAGTCCACCCTAATGCTTTTATTTTTAGTTGAATTATTTCTGCAAACACCCTATTTCCAAACAGATCACATTCAGGTATCTGAGTTAGGATTTCCACATAACTTTTGTAGGAAAAAAAGTCAACTATATGTATCCTTCGATATGGAACTTATGCATGTGCACTATGTACCCTGGGACATTGCTATTCTAGCTAGCAGGTTTGAGGAGGTTTTTGGTTGATTCTTTGGGGTTTTCTACATAGATATAATATGACCTGAAAACAAAGAGTTGTGTTTTTTTTTTTTTATCCTCTTAATATGTATACATTTTATTTCTTTTTCTTGTCTTGTGCTAGGGAGGACTACCAATAGGATGTTGAATAACAGTGGTGAGAGAACATCATTGTCTTCTTTCCAGGGTTTTAAGGAAATTGTCTATTTCCTCACCATCCAATTTGATGTTAGCTAGAGATGGATTGTAGATGTTCTTTGTCAGGAAGTTTCCTTCTATTTCTAGTTTGAATAGTTTTCATCATGACTGGGTATTGCATTTTGTCAAATGCAGTTTTTAAAATATCAATTAGTATGATCATATGAGTTTTTTTCTTCAGCATACTAAAATGATTGGTTATCTTGAAAGACTTTAGAATGAATGTTGGGCCAGCTTTGCCTACTAGAATATTTCCCATTTGGTGTGTAGTTCTTTTAATACATTGTTAGATTTGACTTGATAATATTTTGTTGACCACTGTTGCATCTATGATCATAAGAGATGATGATATATAATTTTCCTTTTCTGTAATGTTTTTAATCTGATTTTGCTATGATGGTAAATCCAGCCTCATTGATGCAGTAGGAAGTGTTCATTTTGCTTCCTTTTTATGAAGCAGTTTGTGGAAAATATAAACTCTCATTTGTTTCTCAGATGTTTGGTAGAATTTATCAGTGGACTCTTGAGTAACTAGTGCTTTCTTTTTGGAAGGTTATTAGCTATTGATTAAAACCCTTAATAGATATAAGCCTATTCAAGTGATCTGTTTCCCCAGAAGTTTCTGTTCTTCAAGAAATTGGTCCATTTCATTTAACTTATAAAATGTGTTGCCACAGTGTTGCTTATAAAATATTTCTTTATTATCTAAGTTAACTTGCACAATATTAAGCTCCTACATCTCCTACATTTGTTAATTCTATAAAACTTCTAAATTTAGACCATTTTTCACATTTTTAACAACAAAAAAAAATAAATAAAGGGAATATTATCCCTAAAATCTGGGGATCATCTTTTTTATTTGGCTATTTGAAAAAAGTGAGAAATAAAAAATGATATAAAAGTTAATGGTATCTATAGCTTTTATTTTGGTTTTCAGTTAATGGTTGCATTATTTCTGTTATGGTGTTGCACTGTTTGAAATATGATAGTTTTTTTATGGAAAACAGGTTTTGAACAATCATTGTTTCAAAAATTGCAGAGTAATGCACATAATTTATATTATCTATGGCTACTGCTGCTCTATAAAGATTAAAAGAAGCAATAGCATAATAAAAGTAATAGTACCAATATTTTATATTGCTGAAATAATTTATACTTTTACATTGTTTTCACATGTTTTGTCTCATTCAATGCAATTAATGTTTAGAGATCACATTCCATGAGAGATAAGAATGTTATATAAAAACGCAAAAATTGGTACATTCTGGGCTTGAAAATCTCTTATAAAACACCTATTTATGAAACACCTTACAATTCTCTTATAAAACACCTATTTATAAGCAGTATGTTATTTTAGGGGCTGATTTTCTCCCAAGATTATTCTTCAGATATTAGTTTTTATAGGATTGTGGAGAGATGAAGATGCATTGGCTTAAAGTAAACTTATCAAGCCCTACCATTTCTAATTTGTATGAAAGAGTTTAGCTTTTTGAATATTTTACCGTCATTGTTATTCAGTGTGTATAATGCAATTGTGCTTAGCAGATGCAGGAAATCCTAAGGCATGTGCCAAAGGTATAAACATATAAAGCTAATTATAGCATAATTTTTAAACTACACCAAAATCAAATAACTTCACATGGATAACTCTGATTAAAACATATTTTGTAAAATATAGTATAAATGAAAAACACTTTATGACTGGATTTAAGGATATAAATTCAAAGCCTTAAGGTCGTGATAAATGAAAATTAGAGCATTTAGAATACTTTTGAGCATATTAAAACACCTATAGAAAAGAATTACAAAAATAGGTATTTTTAGTTAACTTAAAATTACAAAGCTATAATTTTTTGTGTGTTCTTTTATAGTAGTATTCTTCAACTCTGATAGTTATTTCCTAGTGTTTTAAAATATCTCTTTCTAAGCCACTACTTAGCAAACATTCAAATCCATTTGGTGATTGAGATGCATTCATTTAATAGTTCAATATATATTCAGAAATGATAGGAATTGGTAGATATTCATTGTGCATTTTTTGGAACAAAGATATAACTGGAGGCCCTAGATTTAAATGGATTAAAAATAAAATCCTAAGAGTGAGGATTCTGATCGACTGTACAAAGAAAGAAGTCTGATGAAATCATGGAATCAGATCATTGCAATGAGACCAAAAAAAGATTTAAGGAGAAACTGAATCTGATAGCAGAACTTACAGCCTCAAATCAAAACATAGTGGAGAGAGAACTTATCTGTGTCCCGTGATCAAATTATGTTTAATCCTGTACAAATACATTTCTCTAGTTGGAATAATCATCAGCTCTAAAACAAGAGGTTTGAGCTAAATGGTTTATAATATCATGTCCATGGTCAAGAGTGCTTGGAATCATAAGTTTGGTGTAAAGGTAGGTCTAAAGCAATGATTTGAAGAGTGTCTAATTTTTTTTTTTTTTTTTTTTAAAGAAAGCAAAGGCAAGGCACCAAGTTCTCTTTGGACTCTAAAAGGCTTAGAGAGCTCCTCTAGGGACATTTGAAACACTGGAAGTGTCTTTCCTTAATAATGAACTCTTAAAGTGATATCCTCCTTAAAGATCAAGGTGGTAAAGACCTCATGTCATCCAGTCTATTTTTTGATTAAAATATATGTAATATGCATGACCAATTGTTCATAGTATCTTATCAACTTTTAAAGAAATTCATAACGAGCACAGATTTCAATGAGATATTAAAATAACATTATAGCATAATCTGTGCATAAGCAAATATAGAACTTAGCTATAAAGAAAAATATATTTTTAAATATCATTTGTTCTTAAAAAGGTATATATTCATGTTTTGAGAAAAACTGAAATTATGAAACAAAGAAGAAAGTTTTAATCAATAAAATATGAATAATTAGTTATGTTTTGGTCTGATTCAATAATTCTTCAGTTTGAAATGATTTATTGCCTCTTTTATAGAGTATAAAATGTTGTGCAAAGATTATTTTATATTCAGAACATTGATTTATACATAGTTTATATTGAGATTGCTATTAAGTTAAAATAGTTATACTATTTTGCATGTGTTTTGAGGTGGCCATAATTTTCTTGCTATGTACTGGTTCTTAAAGTAAATATAAATATCATAAAATGATTAAGATTAAGATACAGTTTAGATTTCAAAAATCATATAACATCATTTTATCATTTTAGTAATTTTTATAGGATAATTGTATTTGTGCAACATGAATATTTATCAACATAAACTAATTTCTATAAGCACAAATTTTAAAATATTATATTAATATATAAGTTTTTATATAAATATAGATGTACACATTTAAAAATGTTAAATTATACTGACTTACATAATGTTTTATGCTTAAATTTTAAAGCATACAAATTACTTCAAAAACTACAAATGTAATAGCACAAATGAAATTTTTAGTTTACTATGTTAAAATTAATTAAGATTTCCAAACACATTGCTGAATGGTTAGCATATATGTTGTAATTTTTAAACTTTTTAAAAGTTTTTATTTTAGCCACTTGGGACTCATCATCACAAGTGCACTCCTTAATCCCCATCACCTATTAAACCCTTCCCACATGCACATCCCCCCTGGTAACTATGAGTTTGTTCTCTATAATTACAAGTCTGTTTTGGTTTGATTCTCTCTCTCTTGTTTTTTTCCCTATGCTCATTTGTTTTGTTCCTTAAATTCTATATATGAGTGAGATGTAGCTCTATCCATGTCATTGCAAGGAGCAAGATTTCATTTTTTACAGCTGAGTAATATTCCATTGTATGTATGAGTGTGCATGTGTGTGTGTGTACCTCATATATTCTTTATCCATTCAT
Source organism: Lontra canadensis (assembly GCF_010015895.1). Taxonomy (NCBI): domain Eukaryota; kingdom Metazoa; phylum Chordata; class Mammalia; order Carnivora; family Mustelidae; genus Lontra; species Lontra canadensis. The sequence goes on from NW_022631023.1 coordinate 19,493,158, forward strand.
CAATAGATGGATACTTGGGCTACTTCCATATCTTGGCTATTATAATAGTGCTGCTATAAGCACAGTGGTGCATATATCCCTTTGAATTAGTGTTTTTGTGTTGTTTGGATAAATACACAGTAGTGCAATTGCTGGATCATAGGGTAGCTCTATTTTTAACTTTCTGAGGAACCTCCATACTGTTTTCCACAGTAGCTGCACCAGTTTGCATTCCCACTAACAGTCATGAGGGTTTATTTTTCTCCAGTCCTAGTCAATACCTATAGTTTCTTGTGTTGTTGATTTTAGCCATTATGACAAGTGTGAGGTGATACCTCATTGTACTTTTGATTTATATTTCCCTGGTGATCAGTGATGTTGAGCATCTTTTCATGTGCCTGTTGGCCACCTGTATGTCTTTTTTGGAGAAATTTCTGCTTATGTATTCTGCCTATTTTTAATTGGATTATTTATTTTTGGGTGTTGAGTTTTAAAATTACTTTATATATTATGGAAATTAGTCTTATATCAGATATGTCATTTACAAATGTATTCTGCTCTTCAGTAGGTTGCCTTAGTTTTGTTGATTGTTTCCTTCACTGTGCAGAAACTTTTATTTTGGGGGACCTAACTGTCTCAGTCTATTAAGCAGCCACCCTTAGCTCAGGTCATGATCTCAGTGTCCTGGGATGGAGCCCAGTGTGGGCCTCCTTGTTCTGTCAAAAGTCTGCTTCTCCTTCTCTCTCTGCCACCCCCACACTCGTGCTTGCCCCCACTCTCTCTCTCTTTTCTCTCTCTCTCTCAAATAAATAAATAAAATATTTTCTTAAAAAAACATTTCATTTTGATGTAGTCCCAATAGTATATTTTCATTTTTGTTTCCCTTGTCTCAGGGGATTTATCTAGGAAAAAAATTTACTGTGACCAATGTCAGAGAAATTACTGCGTGTGTTTTTTTTTTGGATTTTTTTTTTTCCTGTCTCATATTTAGGTCTTTAATCCATTTTGAACTTATTTTTGTGTATGGTGTAAGAATGTGTCTAGTTTTCCCAACACCATTTATTGAAGAGTCTGTCTTTTTCCCATTGGATATTATTTCCTGTTTTGTCAAAGATTAATTGACCACATAATAGTGGGTTTCTTTCCAGGTTTTCTACTGTCTCATTGATCTCAGGTCTGTTTTTGTGCCAGTACCATACTGTTTTGATTACTATTGCTTTGTAATATAACTTAGAGTTCAGAATTGTGATGCTTCCGGCTTTACTTCTCTTTCTCAAGGTTGCTTTTGCTATTTAGGGGTCTTTTATGGTTCTCTACCAATTTTAGGATTGTTTATTCTAGTTCTGTGAAAAATGCTGTTGGTATTTTCATACAGATTTCAAATGTGTAGGCTTCTTTGGGTAGTATAGACATTTTAACAATATTTGTTCTTCTAATATATGAGCTTGCGATGTCTTTCCATTTCTTTGTGTCTTTTCTATTTATTTCATCAGTGTTTTATAGTTTTTAGAGGACAGGTGTTTTCTCTCTTTGGTTAGGTTTATTCCTAGGTATCTTATTGTTTTTGGTGCAATTATAAATGGGATTTATTACTTAATTTCTCTTTCCATTGCTTCATTACTGGTGTATAGAAATGCAACAGATGTTTTTAATTGGTTTTGTATCTTGCAACTTTACTGAACTCATATAGCAGTTCTAGTAGGTTTTTGGTGGAATCTTCCAAGTTTTCAACATGTAGTATCATGCAATCTGAAAATCGTAAGTTTTATGTCTTTCTTACTGATTTGGTTGTGTGTTATTGCTTTTTGTTGTCTGATTTCTGTGGCTATGACTTCCACTACTATGTTGAATAAAAGTGGTGAGAGTGGACATCCTTGTCCTGCTCTTGACCTTAGGGGAAAGGTTGTCAGTTTTTCCCCACTGCATATGTTGTTAGCTGTGGGTTTTTCATGTATGGCTTTTATTATGTTGAGGTATATTTCCTCTAAACTTAGTTTGTTGTGGGCTTTTATCATGAAACGAAGTTGTATTTTGCCAAATTCTTTTTTCTATATCTATTGAAATGATATATGGTTCTTATCCTTTCTGTTATTGATGTGATGTATCACATTGATCAATATGAGAACATTGAACTACTCTGGCAACCCAGGAATGAATCTCATTTGATTCTGGTGAGTAATTTTTTTAATGTATTGTTAGATTTGGTTTGCTAATGTTTTGTTGAGGATTTTTGCATCTACGTTCATCAGAGATACTGGCTTGTAGTTCTCTTTTTTTGCGGTGTCTTTATCTGGTTTTAGTAACAGTGTAAAAGAATGAATTTGGAAATTTTCTTTCTTTTTCTATTTTTTGGAAGAGTTTGAAAAGAATAGATATTAACTCTTCTTTAAATTGGTAGAATTTACCTGTGAAGTTATCTGGTCTTGGACTTCTGTTTGTTGGGAGTTTTTGATTACAGTAATTGGTCTGTTCAAAATATCAATTTCTTCCTGTTTCCATTTTGGCAGGTTATATGTTTCTAGGAATTTATTCACTTCTAGGTTGCCCAATTTGTTAGCATATAGTTTTTCATAATATTTTCTTATAACTGTTTGTATTTTTGTGGTGTCATGTTATTTTTCCTCTATTATTTGTTATTTTATTCATTTGGGTCTTTCTTTCTTTCTTTCTTTCTTTCTTTCTTTCTTTCTTTCTTTTTTCTTGATAAATCTGACTAGAGGTTTATTAATTTTATTGATTATTTTCAAAGAACCATCTCCTGGTTTCATTGATCTGTTGTATTGTTTGTTAATTTATTTTTAGTTTCTATATCATTTATTTCTGCACTAATCTTTATTTCCTTTCTTCTGCTGGTTTTAGATTTTGTTTATTGTTTTTTTAGCTCCTTTAGGTGTAAGGTTTGATTATGTATTTGAGACTTTTCTTGCTCCTTGAGGTAAGCTTATATTCCTTCAAACTTCCCCTTAGGACCACTTTTGCTGCATCAGAAAGATTTTGAACCATTGTGTTCTCATTTTCATTTGTTTCTATGAATTTTCTTATTTCTTCTTTTATTTCCTGGTTGACCGATTCATTGTTTAGTAGCATGTTATTTAACCTCCATGTATTTGTGGTCTTCCCAGATTTTTTTTTCTTGCAATTGACTGACAGTTTCATAACATTGTGGTCAGAAAATATGTATGGTATGATTTTGATCTTCTTCAATTTGTTGAGGTTTGTTTTGTGGGCTAATTTGTGGGCTCTTCTGGAGAATGTTCTGTGTGCACTTGAAAAGAATGTGTATTCTGTTGTTTTAGCATGGAATATTTTGAATATTTCTGTTAAATCTATTTGTTCCAGTGTGTCATCAAAAGCTATTGTTTCCTTGTTGATTTTTTTATGTTATCTGTCCATTGATATAAGTGGGGCATTAGTCCCCTACTATTGTTTTATTATTATGGATTAGTTCCTTTATGTTTGTTATTAACTTTTTATTTAAAAGATTTTATTTATTTGACAGAGATACAAGTAGGCAGAGATGCAGGCAGAGAGAGAGAGGGAAGCATGCTCCCTGCTGAGCAGAGAGCCCAGTGTGGGGTTCGATCCCTGGACCTGGGATCATGACCTGAGCCAAAGACAGAGGCTTTAACCCACTGAGCCACCCAGGTGCCCCTGTTATTAACTGTTTCATGTATTTGGTGCTCCTATATTTGTTGCATAAATATTTACAATTGTTGTATATTCTGGTTGGATTGTCCCCTTTATTATTATATAGTGTCATTCTTGTCTCTTGTTACAGTCTTTGTCTTAAACTCTATTTTGTCCAACATAAGTATTGCTACTCTAGCTTTCTTCTTATATCCATGTGCAACATAGATGTTTCTCAATCCTCTCATTTTCAATCTGCAGGTGTCTTTAGGTCTAAAATGAGTCTCTTCTAAGTAGCATGTAAATTCCTGATTTTTTTAACCATTCTATGACCCTATGTCTTTTGATTGGAGCATGTAGCTTTTTACATTCACAGTAATTATTGATGGGTCTTTTTTTTTGTAATTCTACTACTTGTTTTGTAGTTATTTCTGAAGATTTTCTCTGAACTTTCCTTGTCTTTCTCTCTTTCATGTTTGCTGATTTTCTTTAGTGATATGTTCAGAGTTTTCTTATTATTCTTTGCATATTAATGAGTGGGTTTTGATATATGGTTACTGTTTGTATATAACCTCTTCTGAAAATAGCAGTCTATATTGCTAATAGTCATTTAAGTTTGAACCCATTCTTTTCTTTTCTCCTTCCCAAAATTTTAGGTATATGTTATTATATTTTATATCCTTTTTTGTGTGTTCTCTTACTGATATTTTAAAGAATATTCATTTTACTGCTTTTGTGTCTTTTACCTCTATACTTCCACTTTTGTTCTCTCCTTTCCATTCAATAAGTATCTTTTAATATTTCTTGCAAGACTGGTTTAGTGGTCACGAACTCCTTAATTTTTGTTTGTCTGGGAAACTATCTCTTCTTCTGTTCTAAATTATAGCCTTGATGGGTAGAGTATTTTTGATGTAGAATCTTCCCATTCTGCTCTTTGAATTTATTGTGCCACCCTCTTCTGTCTTGAAAAGTTTCTGTTGAAAAATCTCCCGCTATCCTTATGGGTTTTCCCTTATAAGTTAGTGACTACTTTTGTCTTTCTGCCTTTAAATATTTTCTTTATCACTTTATTTTATCACTTTATTTTCTGATTTAACTACAATTTTTCTTCATGTGCGACTGCTTTCATTGATTTTGGGGAGTTCTCTGTGTCTCCTGGATCTGGTTATCTGTTTCCTTCCCCAGATTAGGGCAATTTTCTACCATTATTTTCTCAAATAAAATTTCTGCCCCCTTTTCTCTCTTCTTCTTCTTCTGAGATTCCTATAATATGAATGTTATGTTTAATGGAGCCAGTGAGTTTTCTAAGTCTGTTCTTATATTGTACAATGATTTTCTCTTTTGTTCTGCTTCATTATGCCCCATTATTCTGTCTTCTAGGTTACCAATTTTTTCTACTGCTTCTTCTATCCTGCTGTTCATTCCATCAAGCATGTTTCTCATTTCATTTACTGAGCCTTTATCTCTGCTATGTTATTCTTATTTCTTTGTTAAAAGTCTCACTTATTTCTTTCACTCTTTTCTCAAGTCCAGTGAGTATCCTTATGATCGTTGCTTTAAATACTCCATCAGGCATGTTACTTATACTTTTTTTACTTCAATCTCTGGATTGTCCTGTTCTTTCACCTGAGATACATTTCTCTGTCTCATTTTGTTTGCCTCTCTCTGCCTGTTTCTGTGTGCTAAAATATCATCTGTGCCTTCTGCTCTTAAAAGTAATAACTTTATGAAGAAGAGGTCCTAGAATGTCCTGCAGTGTGGTGTTCCCTGTTCACCAGAACCTGGCAGTTAAGGAGAGTATCCTATGTGTGTTGTTTTTTACTGCTGTTATGTTTGAGATGGGCATTTAAATCTTTATTTCAACAAGGATTTACCCAGTTGATGTGTTAACAGAATGAAAGATACATTAACAGAATGAAGGATAAAAATTATGTGATCATTTCAATAGATGGGAAAACAAATTTAACAAAATTCAACATCTTTTGAATCAACATCATGATAAAAATTCTAAACAAACTCTGAATACAGTGAATTTATATCAATATAATAAAGGCCATATGACAAAAGCTGACATCCTATTCAATGGTTAAAAACTGAAACTGTTTTTATAAGATCAAGAAAAAGAAAAGAATGTCCATTCTTGCGTCTTCTATTCAATATAGTATCAGAAGGCCTAACCAGAGCAATTTAAGAAAGAAAAGAAGGAAGGGAGGAAAGTAGGAGAGAAAGAAAGAAAGAAAGAAGAAAGAGAAATTGGACCTTACCTTACACTTGCACACACACACAAAAAATTCAAATTAAAGACATAAATATAAGATCTGAAACTACAAAAATCTGCGACCTATGGAAGACATTCAATTCAATCTAATGTTGAAAACATGAGCTGTCTCAAGCAAGTACTTCATAAGATATCTAGCAGTTCTCAACTGTCATTATTTCCTTAAAAATTCAAAATATAAGATAGAAGCCCTGTAAATACTCAGGCATCCTGTGTAACTTATTCCCAAACTATAAAAATAATAGCTTAAATTAAATTAAAATTAAATTAAATTAAAATTAAATTAAAATTAAATTAAATTAAAAAGATTTTACATTTTGCATTTGTGATATGAGGAAAATAAAAAATGTTCATTGATTAGATTTTATATCTTGCGATGAGATGAAGTTAATATGTAGCTTAAATATCATAAAAGATGAAATTAGGAGACATGTTAAAGAAGTACAGAATTTATATATTATGTAATGTGAAGAATATTTTGGTTTGAATCTTGTATCAGTGACATAAAACATAATTCGGTAATTATAAATGTAATATTAATGAGAGTTAATTAAAATGGACTCCTATGATACAAATGACTATTTCTTTTAATGCCTTCCTCCCCCGAATCTCTGATAAAATGAAAACAAACTTTTTAATCAAAAACTCTTTTTGCAGACCTAGAATACAATATCATAATATATAGTAGTCACCCTCTATATGCAGAATATATGTTCTAAGACCCCAGTGGATGCCTGAAAATGCAAAATAGAGCTGACTGCTATATATACTGGTTTTGTTATGTAGTTAAATACCTATGATAACTTTAGTTTATAAATTAGGCACAAAAAGAGAATAACAACAATGATGTAGGGGAACAAATTTTGGACCCAAATTGTCTCTTTGACACGTGAATAATTTTTGGTTAATTATCTTTAAGAAACAGAAGACCCAGGAAATTTTTCTTTTTACCTTCCTCTTAATTGTCTAAAATAATTTAGATAAAGGGCCAATTTTAGGAAGGAAGATATCACCATAGATAACTACCATGTATATGAGCAAGCTGTGGCAGACAGAGGGAAATCTAGCAAAATCTGTTTGTTAAAATTCCTATTTGTTCCATTGTTTCTGTATGACCTAGCAAGTATTTGTTTACAATTTACTGTTTTTCATTTCTTTGTAAATTGCTTTATTTCCCTTTGAAGACCCAGACCCCTTCCCTTTTCTCCTTAGGTCATGATGATATATATACAGCATGCCAGATAGTCTGTGGAATCTCTCATGTTTATGTGAATTCCCCCATATATCATTAGATTTGTCTCTCTCCTGTTAATTTGTTTTATATCAATATAATTCTTGGGTCACCAAAGAATTTTGAAGGGTAGAGGAAAAATTTCCCCTTCCAAACAATAACTAATAGTAAAATAGAAGTACTAATATACTGTTGTGAAAGTTATGTGAATGTGATATCTTTCTCTCAGAAAATCTTAATGTATTGTATTAATCTACTTATTATGATGATGTTGTGAGATGATAAAATATCGAGGTGATGAGATGAAGTGAGATCCATGACATAGACATTGTGAAGCATTGTGATGTTGTCTTAGGCTATTGACCTTACTATTGACCTTCTGATAATACATCAGAAGGAGGATCATATGCTTCCTGACCCAGGTTGACCATGGTAAATGAAATCCTGGGTAACAGAGAGGAAGAGCTGCTGCATATAGTTAATTGACCAGCCAGTGAGTATTCAATTTCTCTAGCACCAAACAATGGTCCTCACTATGTTTTAGAACAGCCTTTGTCAAAGTTTGATTTCTGGGCCAGCAGCATGTAGTTTTAGAAATGTAAATTATTGGACCTTGCCCCAGATTATCTGAAAAAGTAACTCTGGAGTGTGGGCCAATCGATGTTTTAGTAAGCCCTCCAGGTGGTTCCAATGCATTCTAAATCTTGAAAACCTTTACTCTAAAGCACTAAATTATCATTTCTAGTACAGAATATTACTATTTTGAGTACATGAATAATTAGCTAGGTTTATAGCAATTTATACAAAATGTTGGCTAGAATGTCAATATAGATTAATAGTAAAAGATGGGTTTCTAGAACACCACTCATTGTTTAGGGAAAAAAAAAATCGTAGCTATGTTTATAATATAACCATAGGCAATTGTACCGTGTCTTACTGTTATTTTCCTAATCAGTACAATGGGAAAATAATTGTATGTAACTTATTGAGTTAATAGAGTCATGTCTCTTTAAAAAGAGACTGGCACAGGAAATGAGATATGACACCAGTTTTGAGAATCAAACACAAACACAGGCCTCTATCCTAACATACCTTTTTCCTTATCAATTGACTGGTAACATTTTGATTAGGACTACAGTATTTTTTTTTTAAGATTTTATTTATTTATTTGACAGACAGAGATCACAAGTAGGCAGAGAGGCAGGCAGAGAGAGAGGAGGAAGCAGGCTCCTTACCTAGCAGAGAGTCCAATGTGGGGCTGGATCCCAGGACCCTGGGATCATGACCTGAGCCAAAGGTAGAGGTTTTAACCTGCTGAGCCACCCAGGCGCCCCAGGACTACAGTATTTTTAAATGTTTTATTAAATATTTTAGATGTAGCAAAAGCTAAAAAATAAAATAACTAGAAATTCATCACACTACTTAGGATACATATTAGCCTTATAAATAAAGCCCCTGGAAATTCTTAAAGATCACATTCTCGCCTTTCCTCACCCCAAATTAGTGACTATCTTAAACATTACTTTATCATCCCTATTCATTTCTGAATATATCTGATCAGTACCTTTTCAGTATCTTTTTGTATTTTATTTACTATTTATTTATTTATTTATTTATTTATTTATTTATTTTTCTTTCTTTATAAGTAGACTGCCTTTCTCTCTGCCTAATCTTAATATTCTTTCTATCTCTTTTGGTATAAATTTTCACTACCATTTTTCTAGATAAGGTTTTTGTTGTTGTTGTTGTTGTTGTTTTTGTTTTTAATTTGTTTGTTTTCCTTGGTTACTGCATGACATTGTCACTTATAAGAAATATATTTTGGCCCTTGTCCTTGTTCCTGGCTCAGATCTCCTAAAACCCTTGGAATTTCCTAAGGAATGAGAGAGAAAAGTATATTTTATGTTAATGAGTGGCTTTTGGGATATCTCTAGGTAACCTAAGGTTGGGATTGATTGCCAAGGGAACCAACCACGTGACTGGTTGATTAGAACTTTCAATTCCACCCCCTTACCTCCAAGGAGGGGAGAGGGGCTGGAGGTAAAATCTGATGCCAATAGCCAGTTATTTAATCAATCATGCTTAAGTAGGGAAGCTTCCATTAAAAACCAGGAATGTTAGACTGAGAGAACTTCTGGGTTGGTGAGCACTTGGGAATTCCAGCAGAATGGTTCAAGAGGCAATAGACATTCTGTGTCCAATTCCAGATATCTTTACCTTTGTTTCTCTTCCATCTGGCTATTTTTGAGTTCTGTGAGCCACTCTAGCAAGTTAATAAAATTCAAGGAAGGGATCTTTGGAATCTCCAATCTATAGCTGGTAAATCAGAAGCCCAGGTGATAATCTGGATTTGCAATCAACTTTTGAAATGGGAAGGGGAGGCTGTCTTATGGGACCCTTAACCTATGGCATCCAATGTTATTTCCAAGTAGATAGTGTCAAATTGAGTTGAACTGTAGGACACCCAGATAGTGTCACAGAATTCCTTGGTGGTGTGGGTAAAAAAATCACATGTTGGAATTCATATCATCATTATACAGTATGATTCCTGAAAATGAAGATTCATATTTTTTTCAATTTCTGAAGATTATCAGTCTTTATGTTGATAAATGCTACATTAATATTGCTTCTTCCCTTTTTCTTTTTCCAAACTTTTTTCCGAATGTAAATGGATATACCTTTGACCTCATTGATTTAATTCTCTGCCTCTGAACTCATTTCAAGTTTCAGAATTTCCATCTCTTAGCTTTCTTTTACATGTAGAATAATATGCTGAGATCTGTTTTCCAGTGCACTGATTCTCTTTCAGCTAGCTGTGCATATTCTTCAGATTAAACTACTGATTGAACTTTTAAATTCAGTAGATATGATTTCCATGTCTACAAATTCCATTAGGCTAATTTTAAAATTCTTAGAACACTTTATAGTTTCTTGTTCCTTGCTCACATTTTCAATTCTGTTTTTAATTTTTAATATTTTAATTATATTTCATAGTCTGTGTATGCTAATTTAAATATCTCAAATACTTGTTTTTTTAAGATATATATAGACAAATTAATTTATTTAATATATTTAATTTGTTTAATTTATTAATTTATTTAAAGATTAATTTATTTATGTGAGATTTATTTGCGAGAGAAAGGAGAGAGAGCAAGCACAAACTGGAGAAGCAGCAGAGGGTGACATTATCCAAACAGACTCCCTCTGAGCATGAGGGCCAGCCTGGGGCTCAATCTCCAAGCTATGAGATCAGGACCTGAGCTTATACTAAGAGTTGGATACTTAACTGACTCAGCCAGCCAGTTGTCTCTAATTATATTTTTGTAGATACTCAATTATGACTATTTCTCATGTTTTAAAATTTGGGCTGGCTGTCAGATACTTGGATGATCTTAATCAGTAGGAATTCCTTGGATTTGGGTTCATAGGGTTTGCTGCCACTGGCTGCTCCAGTGTGTGTCAACTAACAAAAGACAAAACTTCATGCTGCAAAATAAAATGTGTTCATTTATTTGGGGCTTTGGGGTTTGCAATCTGGAAGATTTAGAGTTGACTGAACTCAAAGCCTGCTCCAGAGAGATAAAGGAGGTTAGAGATTTTTTGGTTTGTTATTTCAGAGGTGAGGGGGGAGGTGAGTGACAGAGGGAGAGAGAGAGAGAATCTTAAGGAGGCTCCTCACCCAGTGTGGAGTACCATGCAGAGCCCTATGTGGGGCTCAACTAGGGACTCAGTCTCATAACCCTGAGATCATGACCTGAGCTGAAATCAAGAGTCAGTTGCTTAACCAACTGAGCTACCCAGGTGTCCCAAGAAAGTTAGAGTTTTTAAAGAGGATAGAGGGAACTTACTTATGTCGTTTTGAATGAAGTGTGATTGATATTGGTATAGTTACAGTTATACTACGGATTGGTAGCCAGAACTACTGATAGGCAAGAAGTCCACTCTAACATGCAGCAGATGCCTTGGCTTTTAGATGAGTTCAGCATCAATTCCTAGAATTTAATATAAAGAAATTCATAAGTCTCACTTCTCTAATGGCACACTGGTCCATTTTTAAATTAACTCTATTTGCTATGCTTTCTCCATTTTGAATTGCTCACAGGTGCCACAAACCTGGAAATACTTTAAAGCTGTTAAGTTTGTCTAGATTTTCCACTAGAAGTTAAAAATCCAAATATGAATAAGAGCATAGCTCTAGTTTCATAATATCTTAGAGGATAACATCCTCCCCCCTCCCAGCTAAGACTAGCAAAGATCTCATTTTATCTTCCTAATATTGGATGGATTTTTAGTTTACCCTTTCATTGAGCATGTATCTTTTTGAAGCCTATGAATTCTGAAGGGACATTGTTTTGACTTCTCACCTTATGATACTGTTGTAATGAGTTTAGGAAATCATAGGGCTTTGTCTCCCTTACTCTGGGCTTTTGCTAAGACTCTGGAATTAGCAAACTTCTTCAGGAGAGTCCCCATTTTAGTCTATACCTGCCAACTTTTTACTGGTTCTTTCTTTATTTTTGGTTCCTGAGGCCTTCCTTGATTTTATTGCAAACTTCAAAAAAAAAAAAAAATTGTTATAATTTGTCTAGCCTGTCCAGCCCTAGTAGTTTTAGGGAAGGCTTTTTTTTTTCTTTGTTTAAGATTGTATAAATATTCATGAAACCGGTAGCTGAATTTAATAAAAAAAATTCTCCTTCTGACTCTATTGTAAAGAGTCCATTACATAATACCAAGAAAGAAAATATTATTATGTAGATCTTATTCATCAAAATATTTTTTCCAATTAAAATTATTTTCAATTATAAGGGTTTTTTTAGATATATTAAAGAGATACATTTTTTTAAAGTTAGCTCTCATTTTAATGCTGCATAAGGAATGGAAAATATTAGTTTATTGCTAAGACATTGAAATACCAAACTATGGCAATAAAACAAATGAATTTAAAGGGAAAACCTTAATTTCACAATATTTAGGTTTTATGGTGAAATGTATCATTCCAGAAGGCAAAATATGCACATTAAAAAAATAATTTTCTACAGAGTGAATCAATAACACTTAGAATCCGTCTTGATAGAGCACACTGCAATTATCTAGTGTTGAAATTAGGCTTTATTTTATTTTCCCCAGTTTCAATATTATAATAAGAGCAATAATGTTTTTCATTTATATAATTATTCATAATTCATAAGACACTTTCCTTTATTTTTTATTAAACTTTATAATCTCAAAGAGAGAAAATCACATAATTTTTATCTCCACATTTTTAAAGGATGAAATTGAGACTCTTAAATTATGTGCCTTTCATGATATATCATGATTTTAAACAAAAGAGTGCACAAAATAGATCTTCTTACTCTGGTCCACCATACTTACAATTCTAATTTGTATTTTTAATGGGACTTAAGAATACTTAAGGGAGCTCCTTTTTAGTCCAGAATGCCAACTGTTTTTTTTTTTTTTTTCAACATATATGTTATGTATTTCAGTCAAACAGGGCAGCAGCATGGGCTGCTGGAAGTAAAAATACTTCCTTTATCTTTAACAATACAACCTATTTACAGAACTCTGAATCTGTTGAGGAATATTTCATCAACACAATAACACTCAACTGCGGTGTGCTTTGCTGTGAAAATTTTAGCTGCGCCTTATCTTTTCTATAGACATGTGGTTCTTTTAGAAATAAATTATTCTCAACATAAATAAAATGTCAGAGTGTTTGATATTTCAGTAGGTCTATAATACAACCTTCTCTCAATTAAGGGGTGATCCAGCAGCATTGGTATAACTTGAAAATGTGTTATATCCTGGACATCTCTACAGATCCATCAAATCAGAATCTTCATTAAATTCTATGCACATTAAAATTTGAGAACATTGCTACAAGATGATTTCAGGCATGTATTTTATTAGTAGTAAATAATTTTCAAACACTCTCCTTAATAGGTATTAAATAAGTTAATTTGTTTAAAATAACCCAGCTCATTTTCCTATACATATAATTTTTAATTCAATCATTTTTCTAATAATGTGTTGAAACAGTTACTTCCAGAATGAAAGGAATTTGTTCTGTGTAATCCCCTTCCTTAGACTGAAAACAATGCACTAATTTAATGCATCTCCTGAATGTCAAGCTCTGTCCAGTCAGTTTCTCTTTCACATTTACTGGTGTATCTGGTTGAGTATCATTTTGTCTGTTTCAAAGCACATGGTCAGGAAATATTAAAATACTTGAGATAAAAAGAAATATATCATTGATTAATACTATTTCCTGGAAGCAGTCCAAGGAATGCCACAGACCTTTCAAATTTTTGATTCATATAATTTGTATTAATAGGTTTAAATTTTTATATTATAAAGGTTTGTTGTATAACATTTCTGAGATTTTTTTTCCTATACAGGTATTGAAAACTATTCCATTTTATATTTACCTATTTGACACAATATTATCTTAAATATTTATATTCTTTTTATAAATTTATTTTAGAAAGAGAGAGAGAGAATGAGAGGGGTAGAGGGAGAGGGAGAGAGTCCTAAGCAGACTCCTCACTGCGTGAGGATTTGGAGGCTCCATCTCATGACCCATGAGATCATGACCTAAGTCAAAATCAAGAGTTGGAGGCTTAATTAACTGTACCATGCAGGCACCCCTAAATATGTATATATGTTTTTTTTCTTTTAAAATATTTTATTTATTTATTTGAGAGAGAGACCAAGTAGAAAGAATGAGTGGTGGGGGGAAGGCAGAGGGAGAGGGAGAAGCTGGCTCCCCATTGAGCAAGGAGTCTAATTCAGGTCTCAATTCCAGGTCCCTGGGATCATGACCTGAATTTACGCAGATGCTTAACCAATTGAACCACCCAGGTGCCCATAAATATGTATATTCTTAATTCATATAGAAAATCAAGGTAATTTTAAAAAAATACCTTATTTATATATATTTTGTTTATTTTATGGCATCATATATCTTTTGTTTATATTTTTAACAGCAAATGAAATTTACATTTCATTATTAGGGAGTGCAATTATATGGCACCCTTTGTGAGCTTATGGGAAGGTCTCATATGGTTCCAGTTTGGTAATTGCTCATTGACGTACAGTGTGGTTTGGGATCTTAGGGTAATACTCTTTTGGGAATACTTGCATGTGTAATAGTTCTACTCACAAAGGAACCAGAACTTTTAATCCAACTGCCTGTTACTTACAGAGGGTTTGTTCTTATAATACTCTGATGGTAGTCTTTAACCACATTTCCTTTCCCGGGTCTTTGGTTTCTGCCATTAAAAAAATTACTTCACTTTTAAGATGTAAGAATAAGATAGCTAAAACAAAACAAAATGAAACAAACAAACAAAAAACCAAACACAAAAAACAAAAAAACAACTGTGTTTACTCTAATGGAAAACTCGTTTGTCTCACATCTATTAAATCCAGTGAAGTGCTCTTTGAAGATTATTTTCTTAGCAGTAAATTGCCTTCTTATAAACACTGACCTTGAATCATTGCATGTCATAAACTCATTGAGTATTAATATAAATTGACAGAAAATATCTCCTCAAAGTGTGTACAAAAGGGCAGTTTAGAATAATGCAGTCTAGAGATGCTGATAAAATGCAGATTCTGATCGATGGGTTTGGGGAAAATCCTGGGATTTTCAGGTGAAGTTAGTGCTACTATTCTGCAGACCACACTTTGGAAAGATTTTAGAAAACCTGTAAGTAAACACCAGTACAAAACTTTTCTTGAATCTCATTTACTTTAACCTGTTGTTGATTTCTTAGGAATCATACACCCTACTGAGTGCTCCTGCAAATACATTTTCCCTTCTCTCCCCATTTAATTAATCACACCATTAAATATTATTACTGCCCTACTTACCTAATCTCAAATTAAATGTGGACCATTCATATTTACTTTTAAGATGACTTCTGTTTTCAGAAGTTTCCCAAATGGTCTTAAAAAAAAAAACATATTGATTCTTACATATAAAATTCAGTAAGTGTTTTTGTATTTTCCAGTGTCTGATTTTTTTTTCTTTCTGATACACATATTTGACAGATTGAAGACTGCTTCCTTAGTGAAACTCTCTTGGATTCCTCTACTTGGTTATTTCCTTGTTCTCCTCCTCACATTTTGATAATTAGTTCCCAGTGGCTTTCCTTGGAATTCTAAAAGCAGTCATTGAATATCAAGTCTTCCTTAGAAGAATATATTCATTCATTTGGCTTCAACTATCTTCTGTATATTGATAATTTCTCAATAACAAAAACGTGAAATATCCAAACCTGAATTCTTTGCCTGGCTTTCTACCCCTCACCAACTTCATCTCTTTTATATCTGTTGCAAATATTTTCAGGAAAATTTGCTTAATTCCTATTTCTCCAAATCAATAAGTAGTCCTTGACTTGAACACTTTTTTAAGGTTTCCTGCTATTTTCTATCAATACCTCCTTCTAAATATTCTAGGAGTTTCCCCATCTATATCATTCCTAAAATTTCCAAATCCATACTTTCATTATTTAGTTTGGTACACAGCAGTAAACTTTTAACTGGCCTCCCTATGTCTTATTACCCAAGGCTGATCAATTTCTATTGTCACCACTCCAGTGTTTCTGATTCAAAAACTAACTTTGGATTCTTTTTTAAAAGTAATCCTGTGTATCTTCTAACTACTTCAGTATAGAATATCTTGAAAAACCTTTAAAATTTGCATGATTCCTAATCAAAATCTCTTTCTTTTGATTCATTCTTCACCCCTTCACCACCCATATCCAACCTAAGTATAACGTGTTTCAAGAAAAGATACGTTTACCATCCTTTCTGGTATCTGCTATGCCATTTGTAATATCATGATTTGAAGTTTTTGTATCCATTTACTTTTTTATTTATAATCAAATTCAGGATTATCTTCAGTTTTGAGAAAAATGGATACAGAAAATACCTATTTAAAAATGTTATTGACTAAAAGATATATTTTTTTCTTATGGCAAAATTAACATTTCTAAAATGACTTTTTGAATGGAAGGGATATAAAGACAGTGAATTTGATAAGGAAATGAACTTCTATTTTAATCTTTTAGGGCAATTTAACTAGTACTTTTGTGATTCATTTTATATTTCTAAGAATAATGATGATATAGCTGCCATGTACTATTCAGTTACTATTTAAAACACTTTATTTATATGTGACTGATTCAAAATTGGTAAAAGTTGCTGGGGATAGAAACCAAACTCAAACTGTATTATTTGAAGCAAAACAAAATGGAAGACCTACATTTGAATGACCGTGAAATAAAGCAGCACAGGGGATTTATATACATATCAACGTGGTTCAAATGCCATTAGCCTCATGCCCTACCTCACATACACCAACACCCACTTACCTCTCTCTCATACACACACACAGACTTCATACATACACACATGTGCTCCTCTCTGCTCTTACTTTTGCTTTTCAATGTTCCTCTCTCATGAAAACATTCTTAAGGTTGCTCTTTCCTCATCTGAATGTTTTCTCTCTAGTATTTCTCCTTTGTGTCCTCTCCTGAAGATTGACCTTGTGACTTGCTTCTAATCAGTAGAATTAGACAAAATGATGGAATGTAGACATTATATGTACAAGATTATGTTACATAAGATTGTAATGGCCATTATGGGAAGAAACTCTCCCTTGTTTGTTTGTTGAAGGAAACAGGCATGTTGAGGATACAATATAAAAAACATTGTATGGGAATTGAGAGTGGTCTCTAGCCAGGAGACAGCAAGAAAATAAGGCATTATTGCTATAACCATAAGACATTGAATTCTATCCATGCATTTGAAGCAGAGTCTTTTTTAGTCAAGTTTCCAGATTTGTAATACAACCATGGTGGACATGTTGATTGAAGTCTTACAAAAGACCTAGGTAAACCGTGCTGAACTCCTGACTCTTAGACACTAATAAATGAGTGTTTTGAGCTAAGTTTGTGACAATATTTCATGCAGTAATACAAAAAAAATCCTCCTTTCTAAGTTTTCTTCATCTGTGACAGGGCAAATTCTAAAATGACTACCTTAAGATTTCCAGCCCTAATCCCCAGGACTGTGAATATGGTTAGATATTCAACCCATATTTATACTGAGTTGCATTGAAGAGATTTTTGAGAATGTATAAAAGGTTACTAGTCTCTCGACTTTGATTTGTAAACTCTCAAAAGGAAAACTGAATGGGCCTAGTTTAGTCTGTTCTGTTCTTCTCAACTACGGTTGTGGGCTTTTTTTTTTTTTTTTTTTTTTTGGCTGTTAAGTTTGCAGTGGTTATCAGAAGATAAGGAAGTAAAAGCTGTTGTGAGTATGAGGAGAATTTGATATCACAGTGCTGGCTTGAAGATTAAGGGATCTCACATGTCAAGAATCCAGGTGGCCTCTGGGTGATGATAGTGGTTTCCCCCAGACAGCCAACAAGGAAATGGGAACCTCAGTCCTATAACCACAGGAGCTAAGTTACGCCAATTATCTGAATGGGCTTGGAAGCAAATTCTTCCTAATGCCTCCAGATTAGAACTCAGCCTGACCAACACTTTGATTTCACCTTTGTGAGATCATAGGTAGAAAGCCCAGTTGAGCCTACACAGAAGTCATAAAACAAGATTATATAAAACATTCCGGGTCACTGTAAGGATGTTGGTATTAGATGTGAATGAGATGGGTATATATTGGAGTGTTCTCAGAAGAAGAGAGACATGACT
The DNA here is from genome assembly GCF_010015895.1 of Lontra canadensis. NCBI lineage: Eukaryota > Metazoa > Chordata > Mammalia > Carnivora > Mustelidae > Lontra > Lontra canadensis. The sequence goes on from NW_022631023.1 coordinate 19,510,997, forward strand.
TAAGGTATGTAGATGAAGGAAATCTTTAAGGATAGTATATAAACTGGAGGAGTTGGTAGTAGAAAAGTCAGCTTTGTTTCCATTGCAATAAGTAGGAAAGAAATGATAGTGTCTTGGACCAAAGTAGTAACATTGAGGATATTGAGAAGCAAGGATATTGTGCAAAATCTTAATGCCCAATATGACATAGATAATAAAAATTCACAATAGATGCTGTAACAATTAGAATAGTTACTAAGTGATGTACCATATTGGAAAATACAAAATGGATAGAACAGTCCAGTGTCAAGATATGTTTTGAAAATCTCATACCTTTTGATTATAGATTGTACAGAGGTTGTGTTTGCATGTAAAATTATATTTAAAGGGAAACTTTATCAAACATGTCCTGTCAAGGGCAAAAAATACTCAAAAACAAAAATTCAGTAATCCATCAGGAAAGGTATTTGTTTTAGCTAACATGAAAAATCTAAGAAGGATGGGGGAGAGAATTAATAAATATTAACCATCATATTATGCTGAGAATCACAGGGATTCTTAATCATTTTTGATCGATGTACTTTATCTTAGCAGATTTATAAATTCATGAAATAAAATACATTTCCAGGAAATGTTTTACCAATACTTAATACATAATATACCAATATATGTAGTTCTTCATTAATACACTAAATAATAAGAAATAACACATCTAAAACCTCCCATATTATCAAGGTGGTGATTAGTTTATTACTTTCAGGTATCTGCAACAAGAAGTTTATATGGAAATATGTGAATTGTATTGGTGACAACATACAATTTATATTTAACACTTGCATAATTTTTTGTCTACTTTCCTTTAGGAAATGTGAAATTTCAATCACAGATTAGTAAACTTTTTTTTCTCTTACTAAGTTTACTGTTACTCTGATTTTCATCCATAGTCAACTGCTGATACTATAGTGCTTATCATATTGGTCACCTTTTACATAGTAAGATGCCCTTTCTTATCTTATACTACAAAAAGTTTTAATAATGAAGATTGTGGAAAGGAAGCTATACACTCATGATCTAGCAATGTTGAAACATAAAAGGAGACAAAAGTCAGGAAACATAGTGGAGGAATATATATATATATTTTTTCTAGAAATAAAAACTTATTGGCAACTTCATAAAATTATGTTCATGTTAGAAAGAATATTCATAGCACAGGTATGTCTCTCAACCATATGTCTCATACTTTTTCAGTCTGTGTGCCAGAAACATATTGAATAAAATTGGTGTTTTCATGGTTTATAAACTAGTAAAAAGGAGTGACTTAAACACAAAACCCTAGGAACCACTTCTACTGAATACAGCAGCAAGAATTCTTTAGTTGTTCAGTTTTCCTAAGGTTTATGGTTATTGACTTAGAGCTAAGCAAAATGATTTCATCATGAAAAAAACGTTTGGAGTGCAAAAGACCCCTATATGAATATGTCTTTGTATGCTTATAAGACCATTAAGAGCAATATTTTTTAAAGAGCTCTAAAGAAATATAAGGAAAAGTGAATATTGGATAGACATGCAAAAAAGGTAAATTTAATTGCTCCTAACCTATGGAAGCAATTAAGATGTTCTTAATTTATAAAATTTTGCTTTTCATTTTGTGTATTTTTTCTAAATTGTTAACATTCATAACAGTTAACCTTTATTTGAAAGTGATTTAAAATTTTCAAAAGTAATAATGAGAACCAGCCATAGTCTTATACATACACACATAAAGTATTAAAATTTTTATTTAAAAATGTTTTCCTCTATGCCAAATTCTCAAAAGTTAATAAAGTTTGTGCAACACAAGTTAGGTACTACATGTTAATGACATTAAGTCAAAACCTTTCAGGTTTCCACATATTCAAAACAAGCGAAGAGTGGATGGAAAATTTGCTTTGTGTTGCAAATTAATCCTCTAAAAATTTGCCCAATACCAGTTTTTCTCTACTGTGAAAATATTTTGTCCCTCACTTTAAGAGATGAAACTTACTTTTTCCTCCTATCGAGTATGACCATTCTTGTGACTAGCTTTGGCCAATAAAATGCACCAGAAATGATAATTTGGGAATTCTGAGCTCAGACATTATGGGAGTATAGCAAGCTCCACTCCCTCCCTCATGGAAATGAATTGCCATGTTGTAAGAAACCCAAACAGCCACATGGAGGGACCACCTGGAGAAGAACTGAACAGATAATGCAGAAGGTTCCAAACATATGGCCTAAATCAAAATATTCCACCTACCACCCCTGTCCCTGGCATTCCAGCTACTGTAGATATGGTAATAAACACATGAGAATACTCACATTTAATACTGTAGCCCAGCAGACATGTAAAGCAGAAATGAGCTATCACCACGGGATCCACAGAATTGTAAAATGTGATGGTGTTGTGTTAAGCCATTGATTTTGGAGTAGATTATTCTGAAGCAATTGGTACATGAAATAAGAGTGAAACACCAAGAATTGCAGCTTTATCCAAAGATTAAGTTTTCATGCTCTAATTTTTGTGTGATATGAGTAACTTAAAAACCTTGGAAGATATGCACTGATGTCAATTCCCTTTCACCAAAATGAAGCTTTCAGTAGATAACTTCATATCCACCAGCATACATCAGGATGTAGTTAGAGAGACAAGAAAAAATAATTTGAATGTTTTTGTTAATTCTGCCCTACTGGCTGTTGGAAAGTTGCCAGTGCTTTTGGATTATCATGAACACCTGGGAGACATAAATCACTGAACGGCAGTTGAATAGTTAACTTGAGAGATAAAAAGTTACCTTGCTTAACTTTTTTCTTTGTAGAAGATAGATCATATTTTACATAAATCTAGGTATTTCATAATTGAAGTAAATCAATCATTTTAAAGATTTTATTTTCATGATCAATATGTTATTTCCATTCTCCTTATTTCTTGTATGGAGACCACATTTCTGTTTCACTTCTATTCTGTCATCATGTAAAAACTCTAGATATAGCGATCACTAATGTGATTTGATAGAAAAGGCTTCATCTTTTTTTTTCTTTTCTCTTATGATTGTTTAGTCTTTATTTATCCTTATGTGACATTAAAAATTGCATTAATTGCTTTATGTATGCATCAAACATGCATTACTTGGCCTTCCTAGGAACAGCAGTAGAAGAAATTTACATAAGTTAAATGTGATAAGTAACATTTTATGACACTTTACATAAAGTGATTTTATAATGTGCTTCATCAATATAACTAACAGTATAACATTTATTATTTGAATCTGAATCTGAAATTTACTCTCTAGGAATGTTTACAAAGTAATATAATAATTGCTTGTGTTTAATCAATATAATTGAGAAGTTAATTTTTATTAATTTCAGTCTTTTTAAAAATTTACTATTCCAGTAAGTCTGTTGCTATGGACCATTACAAAGGTGAACTTCATGAAACTAAAGGCACTAATCAGATCCATAATCATCTAATCATCCATTTATTTATTCATCTACTTGTAAATTGATTAAGTGCTTTCCATTTCCACGTACTGGGTGGTTGCTAGGAATACAGGAACTAATGAGTGCCCTGTTCTTTGGGGCTTCCCACCACACAGAGTGCTAATCATATGCACACGAGTAAATGGAATAATAGTTATAGATACTGGGATTATAAGTCTGATATGCATGAGATTCTAAGCACCATTAACTCTCCTGTCAACTATTAGCCACATAACATAACTCAGGATTTGAGGAAAGAAAAGCACTGTCATCTACAATCTATCTACTGGTAGTTGAAGAGGGTAATGCAGATAGTCCTCTGGCTGAACATTTTCATTATGCTTTAATAACTTCAATTGAAATTCAGTATCAGTTATTTCAAAATCATTGATGTATAATGTATTATTCTATAAATCCTAGAAAAAATGTATTTCAGATTAATTTTTTAATTAAACAAAATTATGACTGAGCAGATAGTATATTACACTAGAATACTCTTTTTCTTTCTTTCTTTTTGGTCACAGACTGTGAATTACAATTTTCAAATTGAGCAAAAAAGAAAGCTAGCAATCTGGGATGCCTGGGCAGCTCAGTCAGTTAAACGTCTGCCTTCAGCTCAGGTAATGATCCCAGGGTCCTGGCACCAGGTCCAGCTTAGAGCTCCTTGCTCAGTGTGGAACCTGCTTCTTCCTCTGCCTGCTATTCCCCCCGCTTGTGTTTTCTCTCTCTCTCTCTCTCTCTCTCTGACAATAAACAAAATCCTAAAGAAATCTAGTAATCAGTAAAACATTTATTTAATTTAGTGTAGTGACAGTATGTTATATGAACTGTGGCCACGGTAAAACTTGACTAAGAAAAGTAATATTTTAGATTAGTTTTAAAGAAAACATGTTCTGGGGCACCTGGATGGCTCACTGGGTTAAGCCTCTGCCTTCAGCTCTGGTCCTGATCTCAAGATCCTTGGATGAGTCCACATCCATCCTGCTCTTTGCTCAGCGGGGATCCTGCTTCCCCCCTCTCTCTGCCTCCTGCTCTGCCTACTTGTGATCTCTCTTTCTGTAAAATAAATAAATAAAATCTTTAAAAAGAAAAGAAAAGAAAACATGTTCTAATATGCTTGGGTACACATAGGTGAGTATGGTGATAAAGTAGTTAATATAGTCATGGATTTTAACTTTTTATAAGGTGTTCTGAATTCTAGTGTTTTATGTGCTGGGAGAATATTTTGAAGACATTGATAACTTAAAAATGATAAAACTCATTTTAGGTTTTCCACATTGAGTAGATCACATGTAAACATACATGAAATGATTTTTTTTTAAATGAGACCTAAAGAAAATCTTGAATATGGATTTAAGTAACGAAACTATGAACATCTTGGTAACATTTTCAGATTGAGAACAGAATCCAAAATATAACCACATTGTACAGTATTGTTACAAAATGACCTCTGAATATTTTGTAGTTCCAAAAAGTAATTATTTCAAGAATTGATATAAGCTTCCTCAGTCAATAATACTAGATCATTTGTCAAATTGAAACTTTGGACTTTGGACTTAAGATGTTTTATATGTATTTAAAATGGTTTGGAATGATTTTTATACTTTTGTTCCTTCCCAAAGTTCTTTATATTATTTCATCATAGGGAAAACATTGATTACTGCTCCATGTGTACTGACAGTCACTACCTACAATATCCCTATTATTGAAAAAGATCTAAAATATTCATGTTGAGTGAAGTTGATTCTGCTAAGTTATTGTTCCCTCATTCTTGAGAGTTTAGTTTAGTTTTGTTTTGTTTTTACTTATTCATATTTATGAACCACTCCCCATTCCACTATTTTTCCCTCTTGGAGGATTACTCTGTGTCTAGTGCTTCCCCCTGTGTTGTAGATTTCAGTCAGGTCCTAACTTTCAAGTGAAGATAGTCCCTGCCCACAGTAAGGGGCTTAGGACATGGATGAGGATAGAAGAGAGCTCAATGCATGGATAAAAATTTTTGAAAAGCAAGCTGTTGATGCTGGGATAGAGGTTGGATTAGGGCTAGACAAGTTCTTGGAATAAATTCTCAAATATAGCAAAGCACAGAATTTGGCCAGGGAACATGTCATCTGCATTTAGCCAGAATGACATGTCAGACACTCGTGACAATGTCCGTGGATTTATCATATTGCATTAATATACCTTTTCAATTGCTCCTTTTTTTCCCTCAGGTGTGATACTTGTGCTTACTAAAGATAAGAAATGCCCTGCTATTCATTGTCATAAAGGGCTATTCATCAGTATTAACGTGAAAATTCTTGATATTTTTGTATACTAAGATATATTTTTTAGTAACTTAAAAGTTTTCTAATTTATGATTACTAGTAATAGAATTCTGTTTTTTTCAGTAATTCTATATATCAAATATAGATAATTCTATATTTTATTTGCAATTAATAAGTTCTTTTCTTGCATTTATTTTAAAGACTATTGATTTATTTATTTATTATCTTTTCCAGTAATTTAAAATTATTTTTTAAATGTCTCAAAACCAAAGCAGAAAATTAAATATCTTATATTAAAATACAAGCAATCTAGTATTTACTAATACTTTTTATTAAGAAGAAATTTTGCATTACTTCCATCACCTGCCAAGTTGTGTTAATTTCAAATCAATGAATTTACAATTACTTACAAAATGCAAGACAGTGACCTTCAATGGACTATAGAATGGTTGGTTTTGAATATGTCAGGCTTATCTGACAGCTCAAATTTGAGAGAATTAGCCATTAGATCTAAAGAAGAAAGGAAATACAGCAGAATGTTTTCTCTATACACAAATACCTTCACTAAAACACTAATCTTCATTTATAAGCAACTAAGCAAACACTATTTTAATCTGTCTCCCCATAATCAATCTGAGGGATTAACTGTAACTATTCTTTCCTATTTCATTTTATGTTAGAATTAGGTGAAGGCTATAAGTAGTAACTTTTTGTTTATTTTTTATATCTTCAGTATTTTGATGGAGAACCACTATTGAATATCTTGGCTTAATCCAGACAGATCAATTTTTTTTTTTAATAGGTTCCATGCTCAGCATGGAACTCAACACAGAGTTTGAGCACATGACTCTGAGATCAAGACCTGAGTTGAGATCAAGAGTGAGACACTTAGCTGACTGAGCTATCCAGGCACCCCAATACAATATTTTTTTAAAGAATATTTTATGGATCTATTTATTTTAGAAAGAGATGGAGAGTGCAAGTTGGTAGAGGGAGATGAAGGGGGAAAGAATCTTAAGCAGACCACGTGCCCAGCATGAAGTGTGAGGCATGACTAAATCACACCACCCTGAGAGCCTTGACCCTAGGGGAAACCAAGAATCAGATACTTAATTGACTGAACCACACAGGTGCCCCTGGGCAAAGTAATTTTTTAAATGCATGGTATACAACCTTATCACTTTGTTTGTTTGGTTTGGATTCCTACATGAGCATGAAAAGATGGGAATGTTTCTTCAATGATCCACGCATAAAAAGGATAACTTCTTAAAGTAATTTATATATATTCTTATATAAATTGGCCTTCATTTTACTGACAGTAGAAGAAAAACCTTCTAAATAATAAAATGTCCATTTGATTTTAAATAATAGAAACTACAGGGATTCATTTGTAAAGCAGATTATACTTACTTGATTCCATTAGTGTTATAATTTTTATTTCATGATTAGTTAGCCCTATTTTAAACCAACCATAACAATATTTAAATTAGCTCAGATGTCAAAGTGATTTCAAATGCAGTTGCTTTTTATAAATTTTCCTTTTCTTTTTTTTAAAGGAAATTCTTGATAATACATTAGCCATTTTCCATTATATGCCAGCTGTATTTGGGTCTTTGGAAAATTAGAATTTCAAATTAGAATCCTATACATTTGTATTACCTAATCTCAAAACTTACTAACATATCTTTAGAAAAAACACTAAAATAATAAATTTTTCCATTTCCTAAATTCTCCTTGTCCAAATTTCCATTATAATTACTTTCATAGCCAAAGCAATTGTACATGCATTCCACACTTTTTTTCCTCTAAGTATCCTCTTTATCACCTCCAATTTTTGTTCCAATATGAATATTCTGTAAAGTGTCTTCTTATTTCATACAGAGTCTAACATTTTAATAGGCTATTATCAATTTTGAATTTCATGTTCCTTTTTTGTAAGAACTAATTGGCATCAATAATGGCTTCTTACCCATTCTTCTCATATAACAAATTTGTTACTAGATTTCTTGATATAGCCAGAAGTTGGTTATTAATTACGTTCATAAACTCATCTAATTTTTTTTGAACTTTATTTATTTTAGGAGAGAGAAAGAGAAAGCATGGATGCATCAAAGAAGGCAGAGGGGGAAGGAGACAAAAACTAAAGCAGACTCTATGCTTATCTTGGAGCTGCTCACACTGCTTGATCTCACCACCCTGAGATCAGACCTAAGCTGAAACCAAGAGTCAGATGCTTAACCGACTGTGCCACCCAGGTGCCCCTGATGTAATTGTTATTATAGTATCTAAGTCAGTCTATGTATCTGTCTATCCTACGGCAGACATGTCCATCTGTCTATCATCCATCATCGATCTGTATCATCTATCAGTCAAGAGAGGCAGTGAGAAGGGTGGAGAAATAACTATGTAAATACAACCTTATATACATATATAATCTCAAGATTCAGTTTATTGAGGAAACCCATGAGAATTCTTTAAATATTTTCTTTTTTTAAAAGATTTTATCTATTTATTTGACACAGAGAGAGAGAGAGAGAGCACAAGCGGCGGGGGGTGCAGCAGGCAGAGGGAGAGGGAGAAGCAGACGCCCACTGAGCCAGAAGTCTGATGGGGTACTCAATCCCAGGACCCTGGGATCATGACCCGAGTTGAAGGTTGACACTTAACCGATCGAGCCACCCAGGCACCTCTCTTTAAATATTTTCTTAAAATTAAAATGAATCTAGTGTTTATTGTTTACCTTATAATGGTTGATCTGTAATTGTATTTGTAATTCTATTTTCTCCTTTTCTACTATATCCATACATTTTAAATTCCTGAAAGCCTGACAGAAATTCAGCTTTCCTCAGTTTCTTTCATGATCATTTAAGTTCTATTTAACTTCTTTAAACTTCTTTTTAAACTTCTATTAAGATCTATTTAAGTTATTTAAACTGTAGTCTCATCTATAAAATGAGAATTTTTTTCTTTTTTCTTTTCTTTTCAAAAGTTTGTTGACCTCATTTAATGAGATAAAGACAGAGTGTCACAGTTTGTGATCAATAGATGACAGTTTAACACAATTTTCACTGTTAGAATTATACACAATAAAATATTTATTTTAAATCTCTGCTTGTTAAAGTTGTTTTTTCCTATGCATTTTCTATGAAAATATAGTAAAACAAAATGAATTCTTAGTGGTGCCAGGTATATTACTATTTGGGGGGGAAATAAAAGGATTGTAACTATTAAGCATAAAGTCTGATATATACCTGTCAGAAGCAAATAATTATGCATGACCTAAATGAGACTTCAAATTGCCCAGCCAAATGCTTAATCTCAAACCATTCTCCCCTCTCCACTAAGCTTCTCCCACATTATCTTATGTTTTCTAGAATGTTTCAATATGATTCCAGCTATAGAGTGTTTGCCCTTCATATTCCTTTCTGGGATATTCTTCTGTCATCCTTTGCTTAAACCTGTGGTTTCCAATATGGTAATAACTAGTCACATGTGTCTGATTAAATTCAAATTTAAATTAGTTGACACTAATTAATTAACTTGTCCTTCACCTGGAAGACAGCCTTCAGAATAGCTAGGTCCTTGTGTGTCTTGTTTGCTGCTGTGTATATAGTGATATGGTAAGAAATATTGAAAAACTGGCTCTCTGATGACAGAAAAAAGACTCAGAATTGCCATTTCTCATGGTATAAATATTCGCACCATGGCTAATGGCAAGCTACAAATGTGAAAGCACTAAACATGGAGGTGGAAAGAGATGCCTACATTTGGCTGTCACAAGCCTGTTTGAACTGGCTCTCACATGCTATTCTATGTGTCCAGTGACAAGCAAGGAGCTAGACACTTAATATGGGTTTCATATTGCTGAAAAAATGGGAGAATCAATAAATATAAGATTTGGAAATGTTAGTTCAATCTCAATTTTAAGTTATTTTTGGATAAGATAGTACATGCCAATTTTATATGTTGACCATCATGTTTAAATACCAACATCTTTCCAGCAACTGTATGAGAATTTCTCCATATGATGTGTATTAGCTTTCTTAGGTCTACAACAAATGAGTCACTTTCAAAGATAAGATTTATCTGGTTACAAATATTTTTTAAAGGTAGAAAACAAAACTGTAACTTTGATTTTCATAACTAATCTAATATTTTCAATTCAAAGAATATAACAAAATTTGAGAAGTGCTTTTGTTGGCCACCTTGAATTAGTTTTCAGATAAGATCAACGCTCATGACTACATGAATTAGAGTCCTCAATTATTAGCAATACATTTTGTCCTTAACTATAACTGCATTTCATTACTCAATTCTAAGTAGGAACTACATTTCCTTAAAATACTCATTATATCAAAATAGACTTATGGAAATTTGTTTTATGTACTTTTTTCCCTGGTTTTTAAGTATACCATTGTATCAACTTCTCTGCTTTCATAGAGCTGGTCCATATTGTGTTTAATATTTAAGATTGTGTCTGAATATGATATTTAGAATAAGTCAGTCATGATGGATATGTGTTATATAATCTCAACTAAAGAGGAAAAATTGAAGCATAAATGACAATGGCTTTGTGTAGCTATTTTGTTTTGTGGCATTTTTCACATTTTTACAGTCAAAGTTTTTTAAACAGCCAATAATAAGAATGAGTTAATTAAATCCTCAAAGAAATTTTTTTAAATAATAAGAAACAATGAAATTACGGTGAGGAAGAGACCATCAGTATCTTCTTGGTGTATGATTTAATTATACTTACATTTTAAACCAAATACTTTTAATTATTTTCAATATCAAAATGTTCTTTTGCTACTGTTTTTGCAAAGTAATCCCTCACAAAATAATTATAAATTCAGGATAGAATTATAATACTTATAATGTTTCTGGCTAATTATTCTTTTTAACTGTAAGCTTGTTAGTTTAGTTTGCCTTTTTTGATGTTTGATTTTAAGGTGTTTCTAATTTCTTTTTTTTTTTTAAAGATTTTATTTATTTATTTGAAGGACAGATATCACAAGTAGGCAGAGAGGCAAGGAGAGAGAGAGAGAGGAGGAAGCAGGCTCTCCACTGAGTTGAGAGCCCAATGCGGCAATGCGGGGCTCAATCCCAGGACTCTGGGATCATGACCTGAGCCGAATTCAGAGGCTTAACCCACTGAGCCACCCAGACACCCCACGTGTTTCTAATTTCTTTATAGGTGAGATAGAAATTGCAATAATCTTTTAGCTTATTTTTAATAAAATTTAGAGATTATGTTTAAAAAATTAAGCAAATTATGGGATATTAAAATGCCTTGTGCATTTTACCAAATACCATCATTTTTAACAGGGAATAACATGTTACTATTCATGAAACTTCCTGAATCAGTGTAGTTGGTAGTATAACTGATAGGCCCACCTCTGAGTAGCTTCATCTGTGCACAGTATTTGCTGTTAACTCTCTACCTGGAATGTTTTTCTATAGTCTAGTCAAACAAGTTCCTAACTTGATCTTCATATTTTATCAACATTTAATTTTTCTTTCAAAACCCCAATTTGGAATTTTACACATACACACACATTCATTACTTGGTATGTTCAGTTATCTAACATTTTCCTCTTTGGTGCCTAGCCAATTTTAAAGATGCAGCACTACAAATATACTTAGCTATGTGACCATACAGCACTATAGACAGGTAGTGTTACAGAATTTTTGCTTCATAAGTTCATTGAAAAAAAAAATAATTAGTAAAAATCTAGAGAGCAGTCTAAGTTTTAAAAATTACAATCACAGCAATGTCAAAACAATTCCTCAAATACACAAAACACATTATTTAAACTGCCTCTTGCTAGTATAGCAGAGTGAGGTCTCTTGTCACATGCTCTACTATGTCCTGAGGAGAGCAAGCAGTTGAGGCTGTAAGGCATCCTTTCATGGCTGGATAAAACACAGACCAGTCTCAGAAGAGAACTGTGTAAAGAGAGAAGTGTCCTAAGATGAGCAGTTCCCATAGAGGGGAAAAAAAAAAATCAACTCTATTTTGAGTATTTTCACTAGATACTTCAATTAGCTACACTCCCAAATATTCTCTACAAAGCAAACTTTCTAGATATTCTCAGATGGTTTAGCAATTTAGTTGTATAATACTGTGAAGTACATTCTGTAGTAAAAACATATTTGCTCTCATAACAATAGTATTTGAAGCATTTTTAATTATTCTGAAACTTTTCAGTTACTTATAGATTCTCAAAGGAACACTGGATTTAAAAATCCATTTTATTAATAAGGAAATTGAGTTTTAAAGGACCAAACTTAGAGTAAAAGGAAAATTAGAACTCAGAATTTTTGACTCAGTACCTTTTATTTTAATGACACTGGGCTACATCCTTATTGATCTATTCTATTTTGCTGTGCTCTGTCTTCCAAATTAACCTAAATATATATGAGGCATTAGGTGACTATCAACCTCTTGAGTATGTGGTTATTTCTGTTACTGCAACTTTCTCCCTTAAGACCCAATAAACTATAAATCAAATGTGTGCTTCTTAATGAAGCCTAGTTTAGGAATTTTCCAAGTCCTAATGACAGTAGGTAAAGAACTCTGCTAACCTCAAAATTTAAGTATCTTTAATAAAACAGGGTGGAAAGAACTACTGAAAGTATTCACTGGAAGCCTAATGGAACCTCCAGGGATATAATAAAATAAAGGTACCCTGAACAATCAAAATTGAAATTTCCTGCATAACAGCCATATGACATACTCATTTACATAGTTTAGGTTTTCTAGAACCAACTATATAAGTTACTATGGGTTATAAATCTTCTAAAAAATATTGAGCTCTTTCCCAATGCTTTCTACATTAAAAATGGGCATTCATAAATACTGGTTTGAAGAAAATCACAAGTTAATGGAGAATATTGCTATAGGCAGATGTGATCGAAAGTATTTTATACCCTAAAATGATGAAATCATTCAAGATTAATTTTACAATACTCAAATATTTAAAAGTTTTCTTCATGATTTCCCAAAGCCAGAAAATGCTGTCTCATCCTCTTTAAACACACACACACACACACACACACACTGCAAAGTCTAGGCATACACTAAGCATCACCCCCAGGACAACAATTGTTATTCATATTTCTCTCAATAGGAAATGTGAAGCAGACTCTTGCTTTGTTTTTTAGAAGAGAGAGCAATGGACTCACAGATTTTCAATAGACCCACAAAGATTGAGTCTTAGCCTGAACCACATTGTTACTCCCATTTCTCAACATTTTTATATGGATGATTTTTAAAGTTGACAAAGAATATCAAAGGAAACTTTGAAGTTTTGGGGGTATATGAGAGTTCCTGTCTAAAATGTGCTACTATTATTGGTAAGTGGGGCTTTCTTCATCTCTACTTGACTCTCTAAGATGTTCCTCACAATTCCAGAGGTTCTTTGATGGGCTCACTATGCACTCTTACTACTCCCCTCTCTAAAACTTATTATTGATAACTACACAATCTAGTTTGTTCTATTTTCTAGTCTGACATGAAATATTTCAAATTATTTCTACCTCCAAGTCAGATAGATCTTTGATAAGGGAAAAAAAGAAAAGTGTTTTTGCATTACAGATGGGAGTATTTGGGTGGAAAGTCCTGGATTTAGGCCCCAAATGCCTTTGGTTTCTTCTTCACATTAGAAGTGGGCTTTTCAGTGTAGTCTCCTCAAAAGGTAGAGTTTTCCTCTTTGGTATCTATTGTCTTTGCTCTGGTTTAGTCTCAGCCAACATTTTTATTATGATGATTATGAAATAAATAATAAAGATCACAGAATAAAGAATGAAGACAAAAGGGACATGAGGCAGAGAGGGAGGAAAAGCAGTACATTATCAGGATTTGGAAATGATCGAGGAACTTTAACCTTTGGGGTCAGGCAGTAGCTCTTGTTGTGATAGCTGTCCATAGTATTTCCATAGGTTCTCCCAAAGTCTGGCTTTCACCCTAGTAGAGTTAAAATGGAGATGAGATGATGACATTGATGACCAAAGCTCTGTATTGAGCCACTGAAGCTGAGGGGGGTAGGTAGACCCAAGAAAACTCATGAATAGGAAGAAGATAGGACACATGAATGGGATCTGGTATAAGCTTTGCTTGTTTGCTTTTACTTTTACTAAACCCAAATATTTATTAGTATACTATTTTTATATATACCCTGAGTTTAATTTTCTAGTTAAATGGTTTTTCTTATTTATTCAGTTATACTATGCATACAATATACTTTTGATAAATATTTTTTGTTAAATCTTACATTCTTACATGTCTAAATGGTATATAATTCCCATGCAAGATGAATTCTTTCATAGTCTTCCCATAGTGTGCAGCAGGACATTTCTCATATCATATGGCATGGAAAAGGGACAGGCTTATATAAGACATTTATAAACCAACCAGGGGTCCTTCACATTTCTGTGGCATCTTCTTGGTAAAGGGTAAGCATGAAAGAAAAAATTTAAGTGAAGGAGCCAAGCAACAGAGATCTGGTGTATCAGTTGTCTACATGAGTTTTCTGGGAAATCTCGATAATCAGCACCTGGAAACTTGGGGATTGTGAGAAGTAGCCGGAAGTTGTTCATAAATCAGCTTCACTGCTCTTAGGAAAATGGATTGTCAGGACTCCACACTGGAGTAAAGCATGTTCCTCTTTGGGTTCTTGTCTAGGCAACCCATAGTGACACTGAAGGCCACTTATGTACAATTCTGCTTATTATACAAAACCTCTTACAGGTAATTATAAAGAAGAAATTATAAAATCATACCACTGAACAGAGGGTACAAAGAAAAATGATGCCTTTACTTAATTTTCAATGAAATTATACTCAGTCACTGGGTATTTAGAAAAGCAGAAAAGAAGAATGGAAAGGTGGAAGGAAAGAAGGAAAGAAAGGAGGAAGGAAGGAAGGAAGAGAAGGGAGTGGGAGGGAAGAGGGAAGGGTGAAAGAGAGAAAGATTTTATACATTAGCTTCAATTATTACCCTATTAAAAATTCCAGTGCACTTTTGTCTTAGGACCCAGTTTGATTGCACAATACCTTAGAATTATATTTTTAAAAGTAGTGTCTGAACTTTGGGGGAAGAATTAGGGCTGTACCATTGAATGATATCCTTCCTGCCATAAAACAAATTGTCAAAATTGTCCTTTTCCATTTTTTTGATATCTAATATCAAGTTACTCTTTTGATCCATATTTCAAAGAAGTTTATCACATGTTTTATTAATTAGAAATATCCCATTTCTAAGAGCAAAATTAATGTTATTTTTAGTGATACACTTTGAAAATTATATTTTTGTTATTGCAGCCTGAAAATATGAAAGGTAAACATTTTTGTATATAATAAGGATAGAAATTATGTCCAATAAAAGTGAAATAACTAAAAAAATTAAGATTATGTCAGCATTAATATTTAAAACTTTAATATATGAAATAATATTTATCTTCCATGTGCTACAAAAAGATCTACAAAGAAAATATAAATTTTACAAAATATGTATTACCTGAATATCTGTAACTAAACATATATTATATTTAATATTTAATATAAGCATATATTAAATTAAATATAATATATAACTTATATTATATATTATATATTAAATATATATTTATATATTATATAGTTATATATTATATATATTTAATATATTATATTTAATATATTTAGTTATATTTAATTGAAGAGATTTAATAATCAATTAAATAACTAATGGAAAATAATAAGACCATTAGTAATGAGACAATACAATACTTTGGCTTAAATTATTTGGATAGTAAAATTACAAGATAAGATTATTTGAAGAATATGTACTTATAAGTTTTTGATGCTTAAATATTATGAATTATCAATGGCATATCTATCTGGATGCTTTCTCCCTCTCAGATACCTCTTTGTCCAAGAATTCATTCTTTATTAGCATTGATTTTTTTCCCTGTTCCACACAAGACAATTTTGTGTAAATATATCTTGTGTCCTTCACAAGATATATTTATTTTCTCATATTTTTAGTTTCCCAATTAGATGATAAACTCCTTGAGAAAAGAGAATCCAACTTATATTAATTTATCTGCAGTACATAGCATCTGGCCCATCCTGAGAAGAGAATTGGCAACTAGAACAAATCAACTAGTGCAGGTTGCTCAAGATAAATGAACTCAAAAGAGGTAGTTCTGGAACCTTTAGATATAATTCAGGATAGGAACTAAAATTGAATTTCAATAGTGTTCAGGAAACTAAAGTGAAAAACCCTTCCTCCCACACTGCCAAGCACAAGATCCAGATCAATTATTCTGTTTTCTTTCCCAAAAGAAATGATTAGCCAAGTTTCATATATAAATTTAACATTTATTAAGTTAAAGTGAAATGCTGATTAGTCTGTTATTTAATAACATAATTTCTTTCTTTGATGAGGATTTCAAACTTGAATATTAAATATATCCTGGGCATATATTTCTTTTCCTATAAATTCTACAAATACACAGCAAAGTATTATTCTTCAATATCAAAACATCACGTAGATGTTGTTTGACTTTTGTCCCTAACTAAATCTCTAAAAGTACAATTGATTTTTTTAAACTTTGAAAGTCAAAATTATTTATTGGGGCACCTGGGTAGCTCCGTTGGTGACTTCTGACTCTAGGTTTCAGCTCAGGTCATGATCTTAGTGTCATGGGATCCAGGCCCATAGCAGACTGCACCCAGCAGGCTGTCTACTTCTCTCCCTCTCCTTCTGCCCCTCCCCCTGCATGCTCAATCTCTCAAAAAAATAAAACTTTAAAAATTATTTCTTGCTTATTATAAAAATATAAGTGACATATAGGATCACAAGGTGCAAAATTATCAGTTAGATGTATTGAAAATGTGTTAGTTCCCTGACCATCCAGAATGAAAAAAATTTACTTAAATTATTGAGATAATTGCTACAAAATTTCTCTTTACTCTAAGAAAGAAATTCTGTTTTTACCACTGAGAATCCTGAGATCCTGAGGTCTCCTGAGAAAGATTCTTCAATTTCTTTCCATTAAAAAACTCATCTGTTCTGATATAGAAAGAAATACTAAACAGGAAGAGCTGTATAAGGAAGACAAAGCTGCCTTTACCACATTTTAACAATACAATTTCCCTTATTCATGTGGAACACCATATGTATCATTTGGGGAATCCTTTCAATCTATGTGATAAGAATTCACAGGAAGTCCTACAGGTCTGTTGCCTGGGGTTAACTCATATGCATCTCGTCCTCTTTCTTCTGGTTATTTCAGTTTACACATCAATAACTGATAATTTGACAAAAGCCAACGGCTGCTTTTTGTAGCATCACCTTTGCTAGGTAATATATTTGCTATTAAAATCTTGAATCTACACCTAGTTAGAAGTGTGTAATAAAATTTTCTGAATGCATCATTTCTGATTTTTACTTGTACTTCACTTCTTTTTGCCATGAAAACTGAAAGCAGAAATAGATTTCCTGTGTTCCATTCTTGTCCCCGTCTAAATTGTAGTAAATATGGAAAGCTATGGGATAGCTTTATAAACAGAGGCAGTTATTTGACTATTACAGGAAAATAACCACTAAGTGATCTTGGTTATCGGTTAGCTGTGTACTTATTTAAAGGAATCTCCACAATAGATTCTTTAGTCTTAGACCGGTAGTAGGTAATACTTTCTAGAGCGTTATGTGTCTGACACTGTTTTGATGAATTTATTGACATGATATCTTCATTTGTTTTATCCTTAAAATTATTCTATGAGGGAGACATTATTATTGCAGCCATTTTAGAGATGAAGAAACAAAGGGGTTTAAAAATAACTCTTGCAAAATCAGATGAGTGAATAAGTTCAATAGACAGGCTATAATCCAAAAATAACTATTGCACTGTCAGAAATTATGGAAATGTCAAGAGGGGTTAACCATAGGCCAGGAATTCCGATACTGTATCTTCCATTAATTATCTATAGGACTTTAGTCAGTATACTGGCCTTTCTGGGCTTCAAAAATATTCTCAAAAACCACCCTGATCCAAAGCCTCACATACTACTTAATATACAAAATTTACCTGCTCAAACCATGTATCCAGTGCACATTCTGCATGCATGTCTTCAAATATGTTACAGCTTTCATCTAAATAACAATAATTGTTATGTGGCATTGTGAATAGATAAAAAAGCAATAATGAATGCAGAATTAAATACAATTCTTGGCCAGAATGAATATTTAACAAATCATAACTAGCATAATCACTATTATTTTTTACTATTGAAACTCCCATTTCTAATACTACTATTATTGCTTGTGTTAATACTACTTCAAATGTTTAGTTTAGTTTAACTAAACTGATATTTTTTAAAACAATTAATTTAACCCTTTGATAAAAATCTTGTACCATGATTTTAAAGATTAGTTGAGAACTTAAAATATATACATAAAATTTTATAACCTTGAAAGGAATGTAGTATGTCCAAGACAACAAAGAACAGAGGAGAAGGGAAGTCTGTCCCACTGTCTTTCATCACTACCAATTTCCTTTTTGTAGAATTTTACTCAGCCACTGCTATTAACTTCTTCAATTTTATCCTACCTTCTCACTCAATGGTACACTATCCTTCAATCTATTTGAAAAATGAGGAAGTCTGGGAAATTAGGTAAATTATTCATTATTCATTACAATTTAAACACATATGTGAAAGCAATTCAGTGTGCTGACTGGAAAAGTCAATTTGATATTTTAAAATTTTCCATATGCAACAAATGATATTGACTTCTAGGGAAGAATTAGAAAAAAAAAAAAACCCTGTTAGTTTAACCAGGGTCAGAAATTGGGACTTTTTTTTTTTTAAAGAAGTAACATAAAGCACAAAATTGTAAATATTGCAATAGCTACTAATGACTATTACTACTGTTATTTGTACATTTCATTTCTATTTTAAAATAACTACAATAATAAAGCTAATAACAGATTTGGGACTTAATACTTCACAGTTGAAATTTAATAATATTTCTGAGAAGAGTTTCAATATTAAGCCACATATTATCTGTTTAGGATTTAAATTATTTTGCTATTTTACAGGAACTCCTTAGAGTCATCTCTCATTCTTTGTTGGGCCCTAGTGATGGCTGCCATAGCTGACACAAAATAATTAATATAATGGTTAATATAACATAATATTGACATAATTAGTGCCTCCTAAATGCATGTTGAATCAATTAATTGAGGATTTTATTTGAAATCTCATAATGTTCGTTAGATATATTCAATGTCTATGGAAGTATTTCCAATTAAACCCACTTAAAATAAGTTAACTCATGTTAATAATTAGTCATCATAAATCAAAAATTAAATATTAAGAGTGATTTTTAAGTCCCACAATCTTTTAAATATATGTACTTTTCATGAAAGGTTCTTCATAATGGCAAAGTTAGAGACCATTCTAGAAAGTTAAATAAACACTTCAGTTGATTATTAGTAGCAATCATCACAGTAAATATGATTTAAACTGAGATCAACATCATTACTTTTATTTCCACAACATTCAAGAATCAATTATTTAAAATATATTGAAAATAATTTTACTTGTGGATCAAAATTCTGAGTGAAGTAGGCGAAGGACTTCAAGAAACTCGCAAAGCCACACATGCAAATTTAACTTTAATTTAAAGAATATATTCATGCAGGCTAGGTGACAGATCATGTCTCATTATTTTGGGGCCAACTCAGTTGGGGAAGAACTGATTGGAAGAAGTGAAAGCATGAATCAATTTACAGACCTGATGCTTTTTTTTCTGTTTTAAGATTTAATTAATTAATTAGTTTGTTTAGTGTGAGCAGAGGGCAGGGATAGAGGGAGAGGGAAAGAGAATCTCAAGCAGAATCCCTGCTTTCCTGGAACCTGACCCAGGACTCCACCCCTGGACCCTGAGCCAAAATCAAGTGTTGGGTGCTTAATGCACTGAGCCACCTAGATTCCTCCAGACCTGATATATTTTAGAAAACTTCTGTCTTTTCCTCATTATCCACCCCCCCCATATGCTGGTTCATTGCTATCTCACTAAATCTGATACATAAACCTATTTTCTGATTAGCAGAAATTTTTTCAAGGCATTATTCTATTATGAAACAGTAATTAATATGGAGATTAGGACATCTATTAACAGAATCTGAGAATAGAGTAGATATTTTCTTGTTTCTATGAAGCTAACAATTTGAGAAAGAAACTGAAATGTTTACCTAATGTTACCCTATTCTCCTCCCAATTCCCCTTCAGCTCCTGGATTTGTAAGGACTCAGTCAATGAGTTGATATACAGTGTAAAGTCATGGTGGCATTCTCCTATCTTTGAACACAGTGATTGTGTGTGGGTTTGAAGCACACATTGACCTAATTGGCCACAGAATTTGAATAGACTTGTGGGAAATAGTGATGAAAGTAACACAGATTGTTTGAAATTAATTGATGTAACACTTTCATTGAAATGCTGTGCCAGCACTATAGAATAACAAAGTAAAAATCAGAACCTCTAACAGATTCTAGCTATAATGTGTATTCTCATTTCAGTCCATTGACAACTGATTTTTCAGATTCCTTAAAAATACTTAACTACCTTTTTGTTACCTCTTTGTGTACATATTCACTCAAACTGTAGACTTGCAAATGTTTTCAAAATCTCACTGAAGTGCCATGATGAAAAATAACTTCATTTTTAGTTGTTACTCTCTCTTTTTTTTTTTTTTTAATTGGACATGTCATCACTTTCAGGTTATTTCCAATATCTACCTGAGGATTTAACTTCTTCACCTCAGATTAAAGAAAAAGAGAAAAAAAAAAAAAGAAGTACTTTTTTTTTTTAAGAGTTTATTTATTTGACAAAGAGAGACAGTGAAAGAGGAGTCACAAGCAGGGGGAGTAAGAGAGGGAGAAGCAGGCTTCCAGACAAGCCTGGAGCTGGTTGGAGGCCTGGATCTCAGGACACTGGGATCATGACCTGAGTTGAAGTTAGGCGCTTAACGACTGAGCCACCCAGGTGCCCCAAAAGAAGTATTTTTGATAAGAATCCAAACCATAAGAGAAACTTAATTCATTTGATATAATCAAGAGATATGTATTGAGCACCTACCTTGTAATAAGAATTGGTCTGTGAGCCAATGATACGGGAGTGAACAGAAGGGACACATTGCTTGCTTCGCTGTAGTTAAGTCTTGCTTTTTTTAATTCAGTCATCTGGGTTGGAAGTGATATTAATGGGGCAGGTGTGAGAAATGGTTGCATATTTAAAAAGAAAATCCAAGGTACTTATTCAACTTGAGGAATTAAACTGTTAGTTTTTCCACTCTTCTTTTAATTTAAATTCTTGTTATTTCAGTGAAATAATCCTTTTTAATTAATTCAATGAGCAGCACATAGTTCATCTAATATATATTGTTAAATTGTATGTTATTCATATTTTGTGTTTAAATATAATATAAACATTTATGTTATCTATTATATATAAATTATGTGTATTATTTATAACAATAGATTTACATAGTATATTTAATATGATATAATATTTAAAATTTAATATTTGTAAAATAAGTATATGTTGATATTTGTTACTTTTTTGTTTCTTGTTTCTTTTTCTTTAAATTTATTTTTTCAGTGTTCCAAGATTCATTGTTTATGCATCACACCCAGTGCTCCATGCAATATGTGCCCTCCTTAATTCCCACCACCAGACTCACCCAAACACCCCACCCTTCCAATGTTGATTTTTTTTAAAATTTAATTTTATTTTATTATTTATGTGTTATATTTAAAATATTCTTTGTCTCAGTAGTCAGGCCAAGAAGACAATTAGCCAAATGTTCAAACATATAAACCCAATGATTTTTTATTTAATTAGCCATTTCATAAATTTATGGAGCACACTGATTAACTACTTGTTCAACACGAACATACACAATAAGCTAAATATTTACAGTCTTTTAGATGACAACAGAGGAAGATCAGCTATGTGGTTAAACATGGTCAGATTCAACTAAAGTTTGTGAAATTACTTTCCCTGTGAGTGTTGCTTGTTCTTACAATCATCCTAATGAGATACCACCTTAAACCAGTTAGAATGGCTAAAATTAACATAACAGGAAACAACAGATGTTGGTGAGGGTGTGAAGAAAGGGGAACTCTTGTACATTGTTGGTGGGAATGAGAGCTGGTACTGCCACTCTGGAAGACAGTATGGAGGTTCCTCTAGAAGTTAAAAATAGAGCTATCATATGAGCCAGCAATTGTACTACTGGATATTTACCCCAAAGATACAAATATAGTGAAAAGAAGGGGAACCTGCACCCAATCTTCACAGCAGGAATGTTCATAGGAGCCAAACTAGGAAGGAACTGAGATGTCCTTCAGCAGATGAATAGATAAAGAAGATGTGGTTCATAAGTACAATGGGATATTACTCAGGCATCAGAAAGGATGAATACCTGACATTTACATCGACATAGATGGAACTGGAGGGTATTATGCTCAGTGAAATAAGTCAATCCAAGAAAGACAATTATTATATGGTTTCAGTCCTATGTGTAAAAGAAGAAATAGCTCAGGAAATCATAGAGGAAGAGAGGGAAAAATGAATGGGAAGAAATCAGAGAGGGAGACAAACCATGAGAGACTCTTGACTGGGAAACAAACTGAGGGTTGTGGAAGAGGAGGTGGCAGGGGTAACTGGGTCATGGGCAGGCATTAAGGAGGACATGTGATGTGATGAGCACTGGGTGTTATGTGCAACCAATGAATCACTGAACACTGCATCAGAAACGAATAATGTACTATATGTTGGCTAATTGAATTTAGATAAAATTAGAAAAACATTATTTTAGAGATTAAAAATTAAAAAGTAATTTACCTACTTCAGGGTATATATATCCAAAAGAATTGAAATCAGGATCTGAAAGAGATGTCTGTACCCTATGTTCATTACAACAGTATTTACTATAACCAAGACATGAAAATAACACAAATGTCTATTGACGGATGGATGAATGGAAACAGAAATGTGATATATACATACAATGCAATATTATTAAGTCTTAAAAAAACAAAGAAATCCTGCCATTTTCAATAACATGTCTGAAATCAGAAGACATTATGCTAAGTGAAACAAATACCAGTCACAGAAAGACAGATATTGCATGATTCCACTTATGTGAGGTATTCAAAATAGTAGGAGAAAGGAGAATGATATTTGTCAGGGAGTGGAAGATGGTTTAAATGAAGAGTTGTTGGTCAATAATAATAAAGTCTCTATAGAGCAAGATGAATAAATTCTAGCTATCTGTTGTACAACATAGTGCCTACAGTTAACAATACTGTGT
The DNA here is from genome assembly GCF_010015895.1 of Lontra canadensis. NCBI lineage: Eukaryota > Metazoa > Chordata > Mammalia > Carnivora > Mustelidae > Lontra > Lontra canadensis. The sequence goes on from NW_022631023.1 coordinate 19,534,106, forward strand.
TGTATATTTACAAATCTGTTAAGAGGCTCTATCTCATGTTAAGCATCTTACCACAACAATGGGATCACAGCTTTTGGAGGTGACGGATATGTCTATTGCTTTGATTGTAATAATAGTTTCATGGGTGTACAGGTATGTTCAAATTCATTAAATTGGGGGCGCCTGGGTGGCTCAGTGAGTTAAGCCGCTGCCTTCGGCTCAGGTCATGATCTCAGGGTCCTGGGATCGAGCCCCGCCTCGGGCTCTCTGCTCAGAGGGGAGCCTGCTTCCTCCTCTCTCTCTGCCTGCCTCTCTGCCTGCTTGTGATCTCTCTCTGTAAAATAAATAAATAAAATCTTTAAAAAAAAAAATTCATTAAATTGTATATATTAAACATGTTTGTGTTTTTTGTATACTAACTATACTCCAACAAAGATGTTAACAGTTTTTTAAAAATTAAAAAAAATAAAACAGTCTACTACACTAGGATTTTAATAATGGACCATTTTGCATATATTTGCAATGAACAACAAAACAATGTGACTTGTGCTCATTTTAATAAAAAACATGAATTTATTAAAAAATCAAAATAATCTATTAGTGATATGCTTATTTTAGCCTGAGACCAGGAATTCAACTCTTCGGGAGAAAATCTAGCTATAGACTCATGGCTGTTATTAGCTAACACTGTGTTGTCTCTCCTTGAACTTGAGTACCATAATCAATCACTCACCCAAACTGACAAGCTCTCCCATAGTGATTTAATATTTCTATGTGGTACAAAGTGATTCTCATGATAAGTCTAGTTACCATCTGTCATCATACAGTTATTGCAGTATTACTGACTGTAGACCCTATGCAGTGCATTACATCCCCTGATTTACTTTATAACAGGATATTTGTACTTCTTCATACTCCTCACCTATTTCAGATTTCCCAACCCTTCCCTTTCTGCTAACAATCATTTTGTTTTCTGTATTTATGAGTCTGTTTCTGGTTTGTTTTGTTTTTTAGATTCTATATGCAAATGAAATCATGGTATATGTCTTTTGCTGTCTGGTTTTTCACTTAGCCTAATATCCTTTAGGTCCACCATGTTGTCACAAATGACAAGATTGCATTCTTTTTTATTTTTTTAAGATTTAATTTATTTATTTACTTATTTATTTAATGGTTTTATTTATTTACTTGACACAGGGAGAGAGAGAGAGAGAGCAAGAGAGGGAACACAAGCAGGGGGAGTGGGAGAGGGAGAAACAGGCTATCTGCTGAGCAGGGGTCCAGGTGAAGAGGTTGATCCCAGATCATGACCTGAGCCAAAGGCAGATGCCCAAAGACAGAACCACACAGGTGCCCCAAGATTTTATTTTTTACTTGACAGAGAGTCCAGGAGAGAGAGAGCACAAGCTGGATGGAGGAGTGGGGGTCGTGGGGGCAAAAGAAGAGGTAAAAGCAGGCCCCTGCTGAGCAGGGAGCCCAATATAGGGCTTGGTCCCAGAATCCCAGGGTCATGACCTGAGATGAAGGCAGATGCTTAACTGACTGAACCACCCAAGCACTCCAAGATTCCATTATTTTTTATTGCTGAGTAATATTCCATTGTGTGTGCGTGCATGGGTGTATGATAGCTTTATCCATTCATCCCTCGATGAGCATTTAGATTGCTTTCATACCTTGGCTATTGTCAATAATGCTGCAATAAGCAATGGGATATAAATATCTCTTTGAATCTGTGTTTTCATTTTCTTCGTATAAATCCACGCAAAAGTGAAATTGCTGGATCATATGATAGTTCTATTTTAATTTTTTGAAGAACCTCCATATTGTTTTCTGTAGTGGCTGCACCAATTTATGTTCCTACCAACAGTGCACAAGTGTTCCCTTTTCTCCACATCTTCATCAATGTTTGTTTCCTTTTGTTTATTTTATTTTTAAATTTTTGCCTTTTGGATAGCAGCCAGTCTGACAGGTAAGAGGAGACATCTTATCCAAGAAGGGTTACTATCTAAAATAAATAAAGAGGAACACCTGGGTGGCTGCCTTAGGCTCAGGTCATGATCCCATGGGATCCCATTGGGCCCCTTGCTCGGCAGGGAGCCTTCTTCTCTCTCCACCTGTCTGCCACTCTGCCTGCTTGTGTGCTCTCTCTCTGACAAATCAATAAATAAATAAAATCTCTAAAAAATAAAATAAAATAAATAAAGAACATATACTACTTATTATTTAAAAAAAAAAAGATTAAAAGAGCAAATGACTTGAATAGTTATTTTCCCAAGGAAGAGGTATAGATGTCAATAGGCTCAGGCAAAGATGATCAAAGTCACTGATCATCAGGGAAATGCAAATGAAAACTACAACCCTCTTTCTTTCTGATGCTTAGAGACCAGCAACATCATTGAAGGGAATTAAAAAAAATAATAAAAAAGAAGGAAAAATTTAAGAAAGCAGTTTCTAGTACTATTTATTCTTGTAGTTTGCTCAGTTTTAGAAAGAGCTGCAGACTTCTAACTTTGATGTTGACTATGAGTATGTCTCAATTTTACAGCTCATTTTTTTTTATTTGCCCCTTTGAAATCTGCAGGTTCTCTACATCCTTAGGGGAAAAAGCCCAGTGCATTTTTTTTTTAAGATTTTATTTATTTATTTATTTATTTGAGAAAGTGAGAGAGGGCACAAGCTGGGGGAGAAACAGAAGGAGAGGGAGAAGCAGGCTCCCTGCTCAGCAGGGACCCTAGGAGGGGCTGGATGGATCTGGGTCTCTGGGATCCTGACCCCAGCAAAGGGCAGAAACTTAACTGACTGAGCCACCCAGGTACCTCTGCCCAGTGTATTATTGCTGGGTACTTTTTAACATGGTAACTATATCCCAGACACGAAGATGCATTTAACATTATATTTATTTCCATAAGGCAGATAATTATTTAGATTTTCTATTTATTATAGGCATTTTTTAACTAAACCTAAAATGCTACCGATCACTAAAGCTTTTCCACACTAGAAGTCTCTAAAGATCTTCACTGAGTTCTAAAGTCATCTCTGCTTCAATATTGAAACTCTCTTGCATGGTATTCATATTGCAAAGGGATAATACGTGTTTTGTTCTTATTGTTGGGTTTCTATATTGGTAGATTGTGGTGAAGATTCAGCAGATGCTAGCCACTGCACTTTTAGGGGCCAGTGTCTACCCAATTCTTCAAAACCACATGCAATTCAAGTTGTTACCCAAACCCAAGTTCAGCTGCTCTCTGCTCGAAAGTCAGTATTCCAGAGACAAGTGTTGGTAGAAAAGAAAGTTTGCTTTTTTTAAGAGGACAGCAACCTGAGGCAGTAGCAGACTGACTTCCGAAGACTTCTCAGGTTCTGTGTTAAAAGAGTGAGGTTTTTAAAGCAGGGAATTCAGGATAGGAAATTACTTTCATATTGATGAAGAGGGCAGGGAAAGTTAAGACTGTTCATGAGGAAAGATAGAGCAAACATATATGTAATATTCATCTCATGTTCCTTTGGGGTGGAGACTTAACAGTGGAATAAGGCACAGTTTAGCCCTGACATCAGGAGGTATCTTAGGACAAGGAGAAGAGGCTCTGGGCACAATCTGAAAGCCAGTATAAACTGGATGATGTCTTAGGCTCATTAGTGTAGGGAAGGAATCCAGGGCCTTGCTTGCTCCTAGGCTGCTGAAGAAACAGCTGATAGATTTGTTAGCAGGGTCTGAAAAAAAACATAACAGCTGATAGAGGAACAGTTCTCTGAAAAACAAGCTTTAAATTTTCTGCTGTTTTCAACCTCATAATGCTTATGGAGCATGGTTTCTGAGTGACCTTAAGAAAGTTATTTAATTGGTCTAAGCTTCAGTTACATTACTTATAAATAAGAATTTAAATTATTGGTGTGGATAGTTTGCTGAGTAGATGCAAATGCCACATAATTAATAAACATTAGTAAGCTTTGGTTTTCTATCACTATTATTGTACTTATTGTGGTCAAATTTGTTCCATTGCTTGAAATAAAATTTAAATAAAACTCTCTTATTGAATACATTAAATTAACATTTCTCTCTCCATTAAAGAAATAGAGAAGTAACTTCCTGCCTTGAAGTTACTGGTTATAAGTGGTAAAAAGAGAGTGTTTTACGTTTATGGCATTCTTTCTGATAACTGGATTGATGAGCAAATATCTCTACTCCTTTCTAGAAGCACCTCCTCCCCATTCTGTCCTGGGTTCCTTCAGTCTTTCTCTTCCTGTGTGGAAGTAGTCTTAAGTTCTTGGTCCTAACAGGCTTAGAGATCGGTCACAGAGTCTGTGAAAGAAAAAGAAAAAAAAAAAAAAAAAAAAAAGGAGGAGCATATACAAGTTGACTAAAGAAAACACATGCCTTGACTTTCTCTACATACTCTATTATATTTTCTGTATATATGGAAGTTGAAAAGAGCATTTGTGATTTATTATGACTTAAAATGCTTTTAATAGTTTCTGTGATATTATACCACTTTTATGTAGCAATTAGGTCAGAACATGACAAAAATTGTTGGTGATGTATAATATGAAGCAAATATTTAATAAATATTAAAAAAAGAAGAAAACATCTAATAGTTTTAAGGGTGGTATAATAATAAATTTTACAAAATAATGAGGTTTCTGACACCAAAATTACAAGGCAAGGTGTGTTGTAGTTTCTTGGTTTACTAAGAAATGACATCTTGATATTTGTCAATAAAAAGCATGAATAATCATAAATATTTAATTATAATGTATTATTTTTAAATTTCATTTTTATTTTATTGTATTAAGGACACTTAACATCTATTCTCATAATAAGTTTTTAGAAGTATAATACCATATTTTTAATTATAAGCACAATGTTGTACAGCAAATGTCTAGAACTTATTTATATTGCATAATGAGAACTTTATGTCTGTTGAACAATGGACTTCCATTTTCATTAACCCCTATTCCTGGCAACTAGGGTTCTGGTCTTTGCTTCAGTGAACGTGGCTATTTTAGATACTTCATAGCAGTATTTGTCCTTTTGTGACTGGTTTATTTCACTCAGCTTAATATCCAGGTTCAGCGATATTGTCATGCAATCAGGTTTTCTTTTGTTAAGACTTCAAATAATATTCTGTTGTATGTACATACAACATTTTCTTTATCCATCAATCCATTGTTGGACATTTTGTTTGTTTTCCTGTCTTGGCTATTGTGGAGAGCACTGCATTGAACATAGGAGTACATAGGCAGTGCCTCTGCAAGATTCTAATTTCAATTCTTTTGAATAAATACCCAGGGGAAGGATTGTTGGATTATATGGTTGTTCTATTTCTAATGTTTTGAGGAACTCTATACTGTTTTCCATAGCAGCAGCACCATTTTTCATTCCCATCAATGGTACACAAGCGTTTCAATTTCTTCACAGTTTTGACAACACTTGTTTCTCTTTAATACTAGTCAATATATGGATATTTTCTTAAAAGGAAGAATGTCGTACTAAAAAGAAAGAAAGAGAAAGGAATCCAAATTCAGTCTGTGGTAGGGTAGGTCTCCAAGGGCACTCAAGGTCAGAGTTCCATTACCAAGTGACCCAGATTGGATGTGAGGTGTTGAGGGTCTTCTTCATCACCACCACTTGTAATTCTATAAAAGTAACCCAAATGTGGTTGCCTGGGTGTCTCAGTCGGCTAAGTGTCAGACTCTTGATTTTGGCTCAGGTCATGATCTTGGGGTTGTGTGATCAGGCCCCACATTGGGCTCCTCGCTAAGTGGGGAGCCTGGTTGGTATTCTTTCTCTCCCTGTCACTTTGTTCCTTGCCCTGCTTGTGCACTTGCTCTCTCAAATAAATAAATATTTAAAAATAGCTTAAACATCCTGAGTTTAACTGTAAAACAATAACCTCCAAGTTCCTAATTGTTTAAGCATGTCCTTTGTTTAGAGGCAGAGAAAAATTTCTAAGAATTACACATTAACTACACCATATCTTCAGATATAATTAATATGCATATTTTAAATCAATATGTATATTAATCAACATGTCATTTTTTCTTTATCATATAAAGTAATGCTGTTTTTATTAAATGAATAGATTTTATTAAAAAATTGTATATTAAGTTATGATGTAGCAGCTTGCCATAGAATAATTAATGCCTCTGTTGAAAACAACCATGGAAAAAAATAACTTCTCTATTATCAAGTCAACAGAAGAATTCTAAGGGAAAGAAGACCTGAAAAAATAATTTCAAAATAAAGGCAAACCATATGGAACAGTGAACTGGTATTTTCACCTACATTTTCCTTCAGGAATTTGGCTGATTTTAGGCCAAGGACAAGAGCCTGAGGACTGGGATAGTAAGTAAATAATAAGAAACTGATACCCAAACTCTGCCAGTTCCCCTCAAGATATTTGTGGAATTCTGAGCCTACACATGGCAAGAGGCTAATTATCCAAATAATGAGGAGTTTGGGACCACTATATGTTACTGAGATGATAAAGATTAGAATTTTGGAACCACAAAGAGGAGAGGCCATGGTAATTACTTGAAACTCTGGATGATGAGAATCCCATCAGGACTGTGCCCTGGACAGCAGTGACAAAGCTACAAACCAGCTGTTATTCTTCTCTTCCGCTGATTGGTTTTAAGTAAGCAGTTCCCATTCTATCAGTTTACTGAAAGGAACATGTTAGTCCTCTGTGTTAGTTTTTTTACTACTTCCTAACAAATTACCACACATTCATTGGCTTAAAACAACATCCATTCATTAGCTCACTTGCATATATCAGAAGTTTAAAATGGGGTGGCTGAGCTCTCTGCTCACATCCTAAGGCTGAAAGCATAGGTTCAGCTTGGCTGAGTTTTTACCTAAAGGCTTTTTTTTTTTTTTTTTTTAAGATTTATTTATTTGAGAGAGAGAGAGAGAAGCATGGTGGGGAGGGGCAAAGGGAGAGGGAGAGACAGAAGCCCAAGCAGACTCCGTGCTGAATGGAAAGCCCTTCTCGGGACTCCACAAAGTGCTTGATCTCAGAACCCTGAAATCATGACCCTGAGGTCATGATCTGAGACAAAATCAAGAGGTGACAGCTCAGTTAGTTGATGGAGCCACCCAGGCTGCCATCTAGAGGCTCAGGTTTCCTACTGGCAGAATTCAGTTTTTTGTTGTTGTTTTTTTTTAAAGATTGTATTTATTTATTTGACACAGTGAGATAGAGAGAGATTATAAGTAGGCAGAGAGGCAGACAGAGAGCGGGGGAAGCAGGCTCCCTGCCGAGCAGAGAACCTGATGACCTGAGCCGAAGGCAGAGGCTTTAACCCACTGAGCCACCCAGGTACCCTTCTGTTCTTTTACATTTGCAAGTCTGAGATTCCAGTTTTTTTCTTGCTAACCAGCAGAAGCCACTAAGCTGTTATTGGCCACATTCTTTGGCACTTGGTCCACTCCCTTTTCAAGTCAGCAAAGCATGTCTCATCTTTCTTATAATAATTTTCCTCTGTTAATGCAGTAAAGTACACTGATTTTTGAAAGTCAAATCAACCTTACTTTCATGGTCTATTTTCTCAAGTCCATATATATATGAAATTAAGATACATTATATACATATATATCGTATTTGCATATGATATAAAAGACACATACAGATAATATTTGCTTATATTTTTAGGATTTACATATCTAATTAATGTTAGTCAGATTATTTAGATTATGGAGGAAATAATCAGAAGAACTATATGAAGAAAGGATTAAACAAACCCTCTGGGTTTGGGGGATATCTATGAGGGGAAACTGCTAGTTTCTGTAACAGACACTTATAAACATTTTTTGTAAAATAAATGCTAATACTTATTAGAAAAAAATAGGCTTTAATCAAATCATATATCTAATCTTTTGTCTGGGTTAAAACACAGTTAGGTAACATCTTCCTGATTATTTTCTTGATTAACTAAGATAAATTTTCTTGATTCTTGAACTGAAACTAAGAATGATCAGAGTTTATAAGCTGCTTGGTTTTTACTGTAAAAATGCCAATAGTGTACCTCATTATCCATTAAAAATTCTAATAAAATTAATGCCTTTTAAAACCAACGTTTTCTGCCACTAAAAGAAGAATGGCATTTCTAAGAGCAGTAGTATTACATTACACCATGCTATAGTGGAAAATATGCTGGATTAAGTTTCTATATCCTGAAATGATACATATTATCTGAAAATTCTTCAGTTCTTCAGAAACATTCTATCTAAAAAGTGCAACAATGATGCTTTATTTACATAGCTTTATAAAAGAGTTGACAATAAGGTATTTACAGCATCTGGCATATAATATATATTCCATAACTACATGTCTTTTTAAAACATCAGTAAATGAACCGATGTTTTATTTGAAAGTAAGTAGGTTAACTGTAAAATTTATACAAGGTTAAAATATATTTTTTTAAGATTTTATTTATTTATTTGACAGACAGAGATCACAAGTAGGCAGAGAGGCAGGCAGAGAGAGAGGAGGAAGCAGGATCCCTGCCGAGCAGAGAGCCTGATGCGGGACTTGATCCCAGGACCCCAAGATCATGACCTGAGCCGAAGACAGAGGCTTTAACCCACTGAGCCACCCAGGTGCCCTGGGTTAAAATATTTCTGATGGCAACTGTGAAGAAACAAAACTATTTACATATCAGTAAATGATGACTCATTTTTTTGATAAACAGGATAAAAGGATAAATTTATATAAATCCAATCTGAAATAAATTTGAGATTACAACTAAAATGCATTTGTATATAAAGTTCAACCAAGTATATCTTTTATAATTGATTATAACACTTCTAATTTTCTTTAAAAACAGGAGTCTGTTTTTTTCAAATGAATTTTCTCTTATAGGTACAGAAAAACAAATTCCATGCTAAAGTACTTGGAGAGAGAGAGAAAAAAAAAAATGTTTAAGTCATTTCTCTTAGCCCCATGAAGTATAGTCAGTGAATTTTGGTTTAAATTTTACAATGAGACAGATGAGAATGTTAGTGAATGTTGACACTGACTGGTACTGAGATCAGCCAGACTGACTGCTTTCTAAAATTGTGAAGCTAACAAAAATAATAATATTCTACCTTTTAGAGTGTTTTAGAGCTCTAGTCTTTTTCAAATATGTTATGCAACATAACAACTAGTTAGTCTGCTATAGTTGAGCAGAGAAATCATTTAACTACCAAATCTATGTTGTGCAAAGAAAAAATGGGTAAAGATAAATTCAGGTATTTGTGGTTGCTATAAATCCAAATAAGTATTTTGCAAATGGATATGATCTTACAAACACACACATGTTGATAGATTATGTCTTTCAAATGCTATGTATCAAAAACTGTGTTACACTGGATGACACTGTCATAAGCTCTGAACCTTTGAAATAAAGATAGCATTTTACGTCAGTGCAAGGTAAAACTCAGATCACATAAGAAATTTGGATGTTAAAGTAACCGTATAACCTAGGAAAAAAATATCATTGATTGGAGGGGCGATATTAATGGTGTCAGTAACAATAAACTCCCAGAATCAATTAAATTAACTTTTGTGGCTTGTGATCTATTAACTTATTTTGGAAAAAATTCATTAATTTCAAGTCATTTTTTTTTTCAGGCTTGAAAATATAAACATTTCTCTGTGTTGTTTTATAAAGGGCAGAACAGGTCTTTTCAATTTGGCAGACTATTTCAAAAAACCTCACAAAACTCAGAGGCCAAAAGAAACAAGTTTTGCATATTTAATTACAAAAGAGAGAGCAGAAACATCTGCTAAGGCATTTCCGTCAAGGTGTTTCAGTCAATTACTATCTAAAGTATGCATGTAGGGTGTGGAGAAGTGACCATCTTTTGATAATCTGTTTGCAGATATCGCACTCAAGCATTTTAAGGACTGAACACATTCAGAAAAACTATGCTAAGTGAGAGTGCTAAGAACAAGCAAGCCTTCCAGCTCTTTGCCACCAGTGATGATGATAGATTTGATTTAGTTATGATCAATAATTTTTAATCATCTTAACATTGTGCCTTTTCTATTTTTGCTAGAAATGTTCTTTTTCAAGCCAATTCATTAGTCACGAGCAAAGATATTTTTCTAGACTCAGCCATGCTCACGGGCTCTAATTTTACTACTTACCAGTCACGAACAACCTTAATGTTGCATTGTCTAGTGACATCATCAAAACCTGGATCTTCTGTTAGATTCTATGTTTTTGAAAAAAATATTTTAAGGTCTTCAAATTGTGTTTGGTTAATTGCATTTTGATGCAAAATTATTATGTACCTAATAAACCATATATTTTGGTGTGTCGTGGTCTGAAATAATTACCAGTATTTCCTTTATGATTATCAATTATAGGTACTTAAACCAATGACAATTGTCAATTATAGATTTTTAAAGCAATGATAATAAAATGTATTAATATATTGCATTATAATTCAACTTTATTGAAAGACATGAATTAATAATATTAGTAATATATGAAACACTTTAAACATTTCTAGTTAGATAAAAAATTAATGTGAAATTTCAGAGGCCAATTTTCCAGAGGTTAATTCCAGAATTTAATAATATTATTTCCATCAGAGAAAAAGATACTCATTTAGTAGGCAAAAAGAAGAAACTGAAAGTAGGTATGCCTACTATTTTTAGATGCATTGAGGTATTTCCCTCTTTGTATCCAGTTTACTAATTATCTCTTTCATAACAATGAGAACTTCCCTGAAAGAATTTTTAAGGATCTTAAATTTTCAGTGTAATTTTCTAAGAATGAAATGTTAGGCACTTTCTAAAGGGAAGCAACTTATTAGTTCTTTTTAACTTAAAGCATTTATGAGTGTCCTTTTTATCTACAGTTAATTTTATCTATTTTAAGTGAGTGAGGTCTCATTTCTTTTTACTAACAGAACTGAAAATAGATTAAATAATATGCTAGCATCATCTAAGCAAAAAGAAAGATAGACGGAGAGCTAAAGAGATAGATAAATGGAGGAACAGATGGATGAATGAAGATAGAATAAATGAGTTTCTGTAACACCTATAGTTCTCTCTTGCAGATTAAACTATAGTCAATTGTTTTCCCTATAGCCTTCCAAATCATGTTCTTTTTAGACACTTTAAAAGTTCCATTTGGGAATTGTGGCTAAACTACAGGGGAAGAAAAAAAAAAAAGTGTTTTAAGCCAGGCCTTAGGGAATAAAGGTAAAGTTTCACAAGGAAGCTACAAACAACCTCTCTTCTGTCTTTCGCGATGCCCAAATTTCTTATGCCAGGATAGAGCTGAGGATAAGAATGAAGATCAGTATCAGGCAGCATCTCTGTAAGCCTATTTTACGGAAGCATTTCCCAGTGGGTCTCAAAAAGCATCGGAGTTCAATCTTAAATGTATCCAGATTAGGCAGCAACTAGCAAGGTCAGCCACCCCGGAGGCAATGATGATCTCCTTAAGGACTGTGCGCTAGTGCTTCTGTTTCACATTGTGGCTGACCCCGCAGACCTCATTCTGTTTGACCACCTGGTCATCTTTCTTTAGAAGCTCCTTAGTCACCTCCACTGGAGGTGACCCCTGCCCTAGGGAGACTTAGAATTCCCATTCTTTTCTGCCCAAGATCGTTATCTGTTTACAGAAATCAGGTAGAAGATACAAATCAATGTGGAAAGACAGATCCATAAAAAAATTTAAGGGTAGGAGTGGTGTGATTCAAATATGAATCAGAGATGGCAAGGAATCAAGTCAAGGCGTCAGGAAGTCTGACATGAGTTCAGTCTTTAATACTAATATGACATTTGGAATCAATTTCATTACAACTAGAAGCCAATCTTTTCTCACCCTTCCCACCCCCCATAAATGAATTTTGTTCCTGAGACCTACATGAATACTAAAATCATGGTATTATACATTCCGAGGAGTTCACTGATTCCCGTCTCATGAAATTCATCATGCTGCCCCTTCTGGTTAGTCCTAAACTTGTGGTTGTTTAATTAATAGTCTAAATTCATGGCGGTGTTTACAAGGCAGGACACATTTCTAGGATATCTCATTAGGGAGCACTGAAGCACACACATATTTTAAATATTTTCTATCTTTAAGAGTGTTCTTAAATCATGCCAAAAATTTATTGAATACCATGTGTAAGTCAGACACTGTGAAAGTCATTTTCACTTTTATTACCTTTTGTTCCTTATAGCAAACCTTTTACAAAGGTTTTTGTTATCCTTGTTTTATGGATGGAGAAATGGAGGGTCATAGAAATTATTTAACATGGCAAAGATATTACCTATGAACTCTGACTTTAAATCTAATACTTAGAAGATATTAAATCCAGAATATGTTAGTGACATTCAAACATAATTTCATAGTATGTAAAAATTATAATCTGCATTAAACACATTGACAATGTTTGACATGACATTAGTGTTTTATTATTTTTTTCCTAGGTCACACAAAAATATTCTAGCTTGACTTAACATTTACATTTTTCAGTGTTGAAGGGGCACCTGCGTGGTTCAGTAGGTTAAGCCTCTGACTCTTGGTTGCAGCTCTGGTCATGATCTCATGGGTGATGTGATCGAGCCCCGCATGGGGGATGGCGCTCAGCAGGAAGTCTTCTTGAAGATTCTTTCTCTCTGCTCCTCTCCGCATGCATGCACACACTCTGTCTGCTTCTCTCTCAAATAAATAAATAAATCTTTAAAAAATAATATTTCAGTATTGAAAATAATATTACCATGTGATAAATAGATGAGGAATAATTCAAATTCTGATGATAATTATCCATTAGATATCTTATTTTTGTTACTATGGATATTTTTTATGTACAATTACAAAGCTTTAAAACATTTTAAATTTCCTTTCCAATGCCTGAAATTTGTCTTTGTTCCAAATTAAATTTTTATTTTCACTTTTTCAATAAGTAGAATATTGATTGTATTTCCTGTATGTACTCTACTGTTGACTCTAAACATTAAAATTAATGAGAAGAATTTGAGAAAGAATAATGGTTATTAATATGACCACCACTCAGCTTAAGAAATACATTTCCAATCCCTTGGATATTTTCTGTATTTCCCTTCCTGGTAATATACAACCTCCACTACCTATGTAACACTCCTTTGCATTTGTTAACTTCAATCACATTTAAAAAAATAAATTGTCCATATAGGTATAAATATTTTTCATAAATATAGAAATATATATTATATTTATATTATATATAAAATGTACATAGTACACATACACACACTAAGACAATATTGGAAGTTTTTATTCCTCATATAATGAGGTTCTCTAGGGGAGACTCCCATGCATATCTGAAAATGATTGAAAAAGAAAAGGGCAAAGAATTATTTTAGTTATTATTGTGATTAGGGGGTAGGTCCGAGGGAGGGTTATTGTATGGATCAGCCGCCTACATGATTTGATCTTCTTGTCAGTACCAGAGAAGGAATCACTTGGGTTTATTTTTTTGTTTGCTAACAGGTGAAGGAAGAGGGGAAAAAGGAGAGGTGGGTTTTGAAAGCTGTTAGCAGTCAAACATCAGAAAGGGACCCACTTTTCTCCAATTCACCCCTGATATTTGACTGGTAGCTGAAATGCACCATGTTTCATTTAGTTAAATTTTATTTAAATAAAACATATGGCTGGCACTCTTCAAGGTTGGTAGGTTGAGGCTAATAATGGAAATGAATTTCCATTGAATGCCTTGTTCAAGAGTTCAGCTCTTGAGAAGTAAAATATGTGCTTTTGTTACTGTCAATGATATCTCAAACTCCAAAGGGTATAAGTGTCTTAATGAGACTTGTATTGTGCTTTGAATTTTGGGTATCTGCAAAGGAAGAGATTTCTAGTGTTCTTTATCTTGAATGAGGCAACCTTGGAAAAGGAATTCTTGTTTTGGTGATTGGCCAGACCAGATGACCATACCATTGGCAATGGTACAAGAGTCTACAAAAATGTACAGATTGGGCTGATGTTGGTCAGGGCATCTATTGTCAAGAATTGCTACTCAAAGTCTGGCCAATTGTGTTGACTCATCTTTCTTGTCCTTGATGAGAGATGGGGTTAAGGAGCAGATGACAGTAACTCCCTGAGGCTTCTAGAACATGTAATGGTGGTGCTGACATTCATAAAGTATATGAATTTTCTTTGATATACAATAAGTTGATACTAATGGACTCTCATGTAGCCAAGGGATTTGGTAGAGAGATGACTCCATTCAGTATCATGACATCTAGGAAGGGACTGAGGATGAGGAGGCCATTTTCTCCTGCATTTAGGATATGCCAGGAGGCACAGGATAGGTGCTTTATTTTCATCTACCAAGTGGCTATGCCTTATGAAATGCTTCTTCCTGACCTAATTCACAATGGGCAGCTGGATATAAAGGTCCCTTGTTCAATGCCTGTGAAAGGACCACTTTCAATAAGATCCATGTATGTATCTAGCAATTATTTATCTCATGTCAGGTAACATGCAGCCAAGAATGGCAGTTTCTTGCATCAGAAGTTTATGAGAAATTTATAGCTACTATAGGTGGTCCAAAGAATTTAGGTGGCATAGGAGGAGGTTCCTATATCATGCAGAGTAAAAAAGTTTCTTAGATACACTAATGGAGTATCTGTTATATTGAAATTTGGACAGAATCTAGACTATTGTAATGGAAGGTGGGCATTCAAAGTGGGTCAGTTTCTGAATAACAGCACTTCTAGGCTTAAGAAAATATTTAAATCAGGAATATGTCTCTTTCAGAACCCACTATGGCTTAAAGTATTAATATTAATGTTTGTGATTATATTATGGATGATGAAATGTTCAATAGCTGTTTCTTGAAAATGTCAAGGATTAAGTGCTTTTAATTGACCAAATAACATGCAGAAATTTTAATGAAGCAGTGGTCTTTATCTGGGGCAATGGCCCGTTTTTTGTTTTTTTTTTCTAGAGCTCCTTTGTGAGTATTTGGATGTCCTTGATCCATATGGCAAATGAATCTACTTAGAGAAAGATATCATTGCTGTGATGATATATTTGTGTTTCTAGAGGAAGGTGGATATGGTTACTATCTTATATGCAAATATTGTGTGTGATGCCAAGGCTGTTATATCCCATAAATTGTCAGGTAAAGTATATTGTGTCTTTTTTAAGATGAAGGCAAACTGTAGTTGAAAGGCTATTATAATAGGCTCTGAACAGAATGTATTAGTCAAATATTTTACTGCAAATTATTTACCAGTTGATGATTGAATGGAGTCTTTAATTTTTATAATATTGAGTATGAGGACCAATCTACCATGGAGCACCATTTATTCTTTCCAGGTTTAAGAACAGGAGAAATTGGGCTAAGCAGAGAAACAATGGGTTAATCACTCCTTATCTAAACAGGCCTTGTGTAATTCAGTTGAATCCTTGGAGGAATTATTTTAATTTATACTGATCTGTATTAACTATTTTAACTGGTAGAGATAGGTAAAGTTCAAAGGGTCTTATTTTGTCAAGTGGGTTGTAAGGTTAAAAAAAACTCCCAAAACTCAAATGTAATTTAATTATTTGCTATTTAGTTACTTCATACGGCTATTTAAATTTCTGCTTGTCTATATCTATGATGGAATATTTTAAGGCAATAGGCACTATGATTATGGGGAATTTGGATAAGGCAATTGTTCTGAGGGCTATGATGAAATACACTTGTTTTCCTCTTGTTTATCTTTGGTAATTCCTCTTGGATTAAAGAGGATATCTTTTTTAAAATTATTGGGATCCCCAAACTAAACTACAATTTGTGTCCCAGTGTTGATTAAGACCATGAAGTTTTGCCAACTGGTATGTTTCAGCACATGTTAAAGTTAATTCATAACCTATACTGTAGAGGCACAAAAATCATCAGTACATTTTTTTTTTTCCTTCTTGTATAAATTCTTTCAGTAGATTTTGGATTTCTAATCAAAATTAAAAAATTGCAGATATCTGATTCACTTGTTTTTTCTTGTTTTCTCCCTTCCTCTGTATCCAGATTTTTACTTATTAAGATCAATTTAATGTTCAGGTATTTGAAAGATCAGCCCAGTCTACATCAAAACTTTAAGTTCTATTCAATTTTAAGTTTCCCCCATCTAGCAGGTCAGGCCCGGCATATGACTTGGAAGATAAGGTTTCAAGGAGGTATGGTCACTGTTTACCTTTGCTCTGTCCCCTCTCCTTCCTATCTGGCTGCCTGTGGATAGTCCAGGGTTTGAGAAAGAGAGAGGGTATTGGAGGAAAAGAAAATGTCATTTCACTCAGAGCGTTGAGTGTTCTCCAAACTGTCACACATCTCCATCAGGGAATAGACAACATTTGAGTCATTTGTCGTGAGTTCTTTGGAGACAAAGATGAAAAGCAGACACTAATCTCTACTCTCTCTAAATTTCTAAAGAATCTTGATGGTTTCCTGAAGATCTTGAGTGCCCTGCTAAGTTCACAGAACAGAAGAAATAACACATGTCATGTTTAACTCATCAACTTTCAAATGGGTAAAACGATAATGTTTTGTTTTGTTTTTTCTGTTTTGTTGCACATAACTCCAAAACATGTCTCAAGGGCCAAACATGGGAGCATTCTTCATATAATCCTTGATCTTAGTGATATTTAGCTTTCCTTCCATAAAGGCTAAAAATAAGGGACTAATAATGTCACTTTTTAATAAGATCTTAGTTGTAGTTTCCTTCCTTCCTTCCTTCCTTCCTTCCTTCCTTCCTTCCTCTCTTTCTTTGTTTTATAATACAGGACACACTTGACACCTTTCTTACCTGCTTTAAAAATTTAGCCAAAATTTTGGAAAACCAAAAAAAGGAAAAAAAAAAGACATATTCCAAATCCTGTTTTACAATTATTAAGGATATATGTAGACTAGTTTTACTGGGTATGCAATTTGTTTAGTAATTCAAGGGATGTTCAAGATGGACCCTTGCCTCAGAGATGCTCTTACACAAAACTTGCCTTTTCCAAGTGCAGGTACAAAGAAGGAGGAAAGGTAAGATATACAATATTCATTAAAATTTCATTTTTAGTATCCCAAACATATAAAGTGAAGATAATAGCTTATGCAGAAGGTAAAAATGCTGAGAAATACTGCTACTATATTGCTTAATTTTTAATATGATGGCCAAAATTTAAAAACTAGGATTTGTTTCCACAGGAAAATAGTAACCTTACCAAAATTCACTGTTCTATGGTATAAGTCTTATAAATAGTGAGATATAGAGTAAAACAAATAGATGCGATTTTGTGTTATCAAGTAAACTTGCAAAGATGAGTGTGGTTATATTTACGCTTGTGTTGTGCAACTGGGGATTTCATCAAACTCCAGAGAAGATTCATAATTGTTATTGATCATTCCTATCTTTCTCCTGCCATTATTGGAAAATTTTAACTATTAAGTGCTTAAGCTATAAAACTAATTATTAGTAAGCACAGAGGTGTTATGTTTTATATTTCTGAGTTGGTTTTTCAAATTAGAAAGGAAATTCTATACCAGATTTCATGCACACGTTTTTTTTCCTTCTTATTTTTCTTCCCTCTAACGTCAGTGCTTCTGTGGCAGTGTTAATTTAATTAGTGCTTTAGTAGAATGTCTTTGCATGTAAACCCAGTCAATTTACTCCATATACGTTTTTATTCCTAAGTAAAATTTGGTTTATACTTTATACCATACAGAAACTTCTAGCTAACTGCTTGTTATGTTTTCTTTGGGAAAAAAAGAACAAATGAAAGAAAGAAAAATTCTTTATCTCTGTAGATAGATTATATAAGTACTTTTCCAAAACCTAATGCTTTTCCCACTGTGAATGAAACTAACATTATTACATGATTATTTATATCAGTACATGTAATCATATCATATTACTGGTTCATATTACATGATTATCATGTAATCATATTACATGATTATTACATCAGTACAGTACAGCTATCGTGCCTGCTTGTTTTGGTGAATCAATAATTATTTAATTTCACTGAATCATTTTGAAGAAATATCATTTGGGGTTATCCGGAAGCTGATTTTATAGAAATTGGACTGACAAACTATTTTGTCCCTCTCACCTGGTTTACAAGGAAAAAAAAAATAAAAATATGTATTTCCATCCAAACTATCTTATTGTTTCACCTCTTGCACTACAGAAGATTATTATGCACAGAGGAAACTGTATTTGTGTTTGTACACTGCATCCATATGTAAATAGGGATGAAATAATGACTAATAAATATTCTACAAGCTGATGATGTATTTTTATCCATAAGCCTTTTGGTTGCAAATGCTATTTATTCCTTTGTTTTTCAACAATGAAGCAACACTTGCAAATCTTAGAATGGACAGTAAATCTGATTTTCCTGATTTGTGACATTTGTAATGTATCCAGATCTTCCATTACCTGTGTAACACTGGCTACAGAGCTAATGAGCAGTAGGGACAAGACCTAATGCTTCAGGGAGAGTCTTTAGAAATTTAACAAGCATTGTCATGGCACTTCACACCGTGGGGGAGTTCTGTCTCCAATCAGGAGGTTACTCTTCCCGCTCAAGTAATTTAGAATCCTTTTACCAACACCACATCCTATGGAGTGAAGACATTTACAAAGCCTTCTTGCACAAGACAGACAATCATTCCCACAGTTAATGAGCAAAGACTGAGAACCAGCTGTGACTGTCCAGAACAGTTTTGTGTGAAAACCAGGAAAAGCCAGAACTATATGCTTAGCACCACCAGTTAAAGGAGATCAAGATTTATTCAATGGAGAGGACCTGGGACTTTAATCAGAACAGATCAATGTTTTTGTAATTCTGGGACCAGTTGTGAAGATCACATAGGGGATCTGATGTCACATTGGATGGGTAAGGATAGAAGAGTAAAAATAGGGAGGAAAAGACAAAGGCTTAGGAGGGAAAGAGAAGTGGGCATATAGGTTACAGAGATCCTAGTTTTTATTTTTATTTTAAGGGCTGGCATATTTTGCAAAATAAATGAAAGAGGGTTGTGAATGAGCTGTTCTATGTCAAAACAATCATGACTGACTAAAAGTAGCAGAAATATCATTGATATATATTATTACAATAACAAGAATTACATGGTGAAATGAAAAATTTTACAATAGTTGGAGAATAGACACCTGCAAGCAATTACTTCCTATGGTATTAGGTCATAAAATAAAAGGGATGCTATTGAGCTAATTAGATGGAGACATATTGTCGAAAAAAAAGTGTCTCTACTTTTCTGGTTTAATGAATTTTGCTAAAAGTTCATGGTTCGGAATGAAAGAAAAATCCAAACTCATTATTAGGGATCTATTTTCTAACACACTTGCTTCATCCTTTCCTGAATATGGTAATAATTTTGAAACTGGGTATGGAAATAATCTTGCTAGTATGTCAAAATCTTGAAACCATTTAAACTTCCGGAATTAGAGGCAATTGAAAACCTAAATAATAATCCTACATAATTTTTTAAAACTTTTTTCTATGCATTATAAAATACAAAAAAGAGAATATCCAGCATAGACAGAAAAGTACTTTATCTGAAAAATTCAACATAAACATTCTGTGAAACATGAAAATAATGAATGTTTTTATATCTTGATTTATTTCAAGTTATTTGTAATCAATAAGCATTGTACTTTACATAATTACCAATAAACTTTTTATCTTCCCTTCTAAGAAAAAAGGGAAGACCATTTCAATTACTGGACTGAAAGAGCATACAGATATTGCTGGCCCAATATATGTTGATATATTGGGTGACTTTGTCAGTCTTTTTATACATACAAGTTATGCTACCTGTATTAGGCTTTAGTAAGAGAGTTTATATATAATGCATATAGTATATTTGTGCAGTAAAATAAATGGAGATCTTGCTACATAGGCAACACTAGAGTGGGTGTTTTATTTTTTATTATTTTTTAAGATTTTATGTATTTATTTGACAGAGAGAAAAAGAGAACACGAGCAGGGGGAGCTGCAGAGAGAGAGGGAGAAGCAGGCTCCCCACTGAGCAAGGAGTCTGACATGCTTTTCCATCCCAAGACCTTGGAATCATGACCTCAGTTTAAGACAGATGTTTAACCCAGGCACCCCTAGATTAAGTATTTTAAATACTATATTAAATTTTCTAATCCAATAGCAATCTAAACAATCTAAGGTAAATGATATTATAGCATGGGTATATATTTTTTACAATGTCTCTAGAAGTTTAGCCATGGCAAAAAATGTCACAAAGATTAGTACATAATCCTAGTGGGAATCAAACTCAGGATTATTTGGGTCCAATTCTATATTTCCCTATTATTGTTTAGAATACCTATAAATTTTGTTGTTTTTACTTGTCCTCAAATCCATGTTTTAAAATGTGTTTTTATCAAAGTTTATAATTAAAGACATATACATAATACCCATAGCTTTAGATATTTAATGTAAAATCCTGTGTTGATCATTTTACTTTGTTCTTTGCTAAAAGGTGCTAATGTATTTCAATGTTAAAGCAAATGAAAAATCTATATATATTTTCATTTTAATATATCATAAATTTACAATATAAAAATAGAGCAAAATGTTAAATCACAAAGTTGCTTAAACAGATAGTAGAATGCATTTAATCATACAAAGTTACTATATATGACTTATATATAATATCTATATATATACAGTTTCGATAATTTAAAATGAGAATATTATTCAACAGTTTTTTTTTTTACTTACTTAGAAAGATATTTTCTTTAAAATAATTTTTTTAGGAGCACTTAGGTATCTCAGTTGGTTAACATCTGCCTTTGGCTCAGCTTATGATCTCAGATCCTAGGATTGAATCCCACGTTGGGCTTCCTGCTTGGGAAAAACCCTGCTTCTCCTTCTCCCCCAGCCTACAAAAGCTCCCCCTGCTTGGGTCTGTCTGTCTGTCAAAATAAATAAATAAAGTCTTTAAAATTGAATTAATAAAATAATTTCAAAAAGATTTTATGTATTTATTTATTTTTTATTTATTTATTTATTTTAGAGGGATAAAAAGAGAGAAAGTTGCATGCAAGTGGGGAGAGGAACAGAGGGAGAGGGAGAATCTCAAGCAGACTCAGTGCTGAGCCTGGAGCCTATCCCAAGGCTCAATCTCATGACCCTGAGATCATGACCTGAGCCGAAACAGAGTAGAATGCTTAACTGACTGAGCCACCCAGACGCTCCTCTTTAAAATAATTTTTAATGACCTTCAAGATGGGTCTTCAAAAATTGACAACATACTATACTAAGTTTAATTGATTTTTTTTCTTCAAACAAAATTATAGGGCTTTACACAGAATTATTCAAATATTTTAGATAAATAGAGATTCTCCAGAGTGGCAATGAAGATCTTAAATTTATACAAGGAATTGTTTTATTAGGCTTTTGACATTGTCAACAGCTACAAAAAAAAAAAACAACAACAACAATAAAAACAAAACAAAACAAAAAACTCCATTGCAAAAATAGTATTCAATAGACATATTAACAACAAATAATTAAATATTTTATTGAGGAGCATTTTGAGTGCTATAGACAAAGATAGAAAACTAAATAATATAAAAACAAAAACAAAAACAGAAACAAAAACAAAAAAACAAAAAAAACTTCTGAAAACCATAAAAATGCAAATATTCCCTAGTAATGTTCTCAACCCTCTCAGCCAAGAGTACTAATTATTCATGTGCCGAATACTTAGTCACCAGTGGCTTGATATTAATGACAGCGATGCAGGTTTATTCACTGGCCCTATTATAGTTTGTTCTCTCTTCTTCATTCTAACTATAAAAATGCATCAAGCCTAATGGGGAAAAGACAAATTACCATGTCTTATTTCAACAATTCAAGTGATTTTGCATTCCTGGTATGCTATTAAGTCAGTTAATGCTGCTTAGAGATACCACACAGAATTCTTATTCATTGGTTTCTTATTATTATGGTGGGTAGTTGTGCTGATTTCACATATCGGTTATGTCTAGGATCAGTGTTAGTACCAGACTTAACTTGAATTCTGAAATGACAACCATAGTATGTATCTTATAGAAGAGAGAGAGAAACAAACAAACAAAAAAGTATATATATATGATTACAGGAAGCAAGACAATTTTTAACATATAAATACAAAAGTCAAGGTTTGAAACTGATTTGGAGCAGCCATGAAGAATTTAATTGTTCATATGAGATAACAAAGGGAAAGACCTTTTCTTCACTGTATTATAAATTCATTAGGAGTTACAGGAGGAGAAACAATTAACTTAGGGGTTTGTGCAGCCATCTCTCAAATAAAATTAGGAGAGAAGAATGAAACTTTAATTTTACTGTTCGGTTAGTTAAAATGAAAACAATAAATCCTTTAAAGAAAGTATAGTATTTTTGCCCTCAGAAATAGTTGTATGGTTTTGTTCTCCAAATGTGCATGTATATGTATATACAGGTATACACGTATATATGTATCTATATATATATATATATATACACATATTATATATAAAATAATGCATAGATAGATAAATGTATTTGAATTTTTAACACATTAGGTACCAAATTACTTTCCAGCAATACATACTCTCCACTTAACAAATACATTCCCCTTTAGTGCTCCCCACTCTCACCATCCTCTTGTCGTAACACTAGTCTATTCCTTGCTTTTCAAAATGTACTCAGAACATGAACTTCAAGAAGACTTACAGTAGCAAGTGCAGCATATAAAATAAAAGAAAACACAATTCCATGGCAATATGAGAATGAAGTGCAATTATTATTCTGTTATCATATAGAGTTTAAATGTGTTCATAGTGTTGCTAACAGAATGCTGAGTAGCTACTATTAGCCATACATTTTTATAATCTCGAAAAATCCAGAGAAATGTGTTCCTAAAGGTGGTTAGAGTATTGAGAAATGTAGGGTCAGTTCTGATAGATATTATTTGAATGATCACGTTGTGCCAAAATCCATCAAATCATCCGCATCCTTAATCTCTCCCATCAATATAAAGAAAAGAGAATGATTTACTTTTAATCTGGAACTTTTCATATAGCAGAATCCATATAATATAAAAATAGTTAAAATTAGAATCTATAATAAAGAGAACTTTGTTTCAGCAAATTTGAAAGTAAAAAGGTCATGAAAGTTCAACATAATCCAAAATGGAAAATATGATGGTAGCTCTCAGATGCCTTGATAGACACTTGATAAATCAGCAAAAGCATAGTTTTTTCTAAGATGGCTTATCAGATATCTCCTTATCCTTATTCTGTAAACATTCAAGTGCTCATCAAATATTTTTCTGCTGCTATAAAGCCTGCAAAACAACACAAAAAAAATATGTCACAGCAAAATATCAGATTAAAAAGAGAAAGAGAGAAAAGAAAAAAAAAATGATGAGTTAGAAAAAATAGACTCTACAGAAAGCAATCCTGATTTATATCTAAAACACATATAGCTCCTTGCGGTACCTGGGTGGCTCAGTTGGTTGTGTATGCCTTCAGCTCAGATCTTGGTCCCAGGGTCCTGGCATTGAGCCCCGTGTTGGGCTCCTAATGCAGAGGGAAGCCTGTTTCTCTCTCTCTTTCTCTCTCTCATAAGTAAAAGCCTTAAATAAATAAATTTTTAAAAATACCCTTTGCAGATATACACTGTGAAGAAAGTAAAGAATTTTAAATTCTGGACTTCACTAATTCAAAGGAAGGTAACTATCCCAACTTGATACTGGATATATAGCACTTGAATCAAAAAAAAAAAAAAATGTGGCGTCACTGGCCAGTATTCTTAGTTTCTCATACTCATTTGTTGTAGAAATCAATAAAGTTACTGTATTCATAGTGAATACATTAGAGATAAAATAGCAGAAGAAAACAGAGGTATGAATACAAAAGGAACTAATCTGATTCAGGGGCTTTTGGATGATGAAATTCATGCAGGCTTTTATGATGCTGTTTCAGAAATAATGTGTGACGTCAGTCCATTAAAGAAGAAACTTAAAATGTATATATATTTTTTTTCAAAGCTCATTTGAAATTCAATTGGCTGTGATATCGCCAAAATGTTTGAATTATTTAAAATTGGGTATGAGGCAGCTGCCCTTTCTGCCCATGGGTCCTGTCCCCGTGCTTTAATAAAACCACCATTTTGCACCAAAACAAAACAAAAATAAATAAATAAATAACAATAAAATAAATTTGATTATGGAATTAAGGCTGATGAAGAGAGGAAAATTTTTCTAGAGACCAAAATAGCAACAATGGATCAAGTGACTGAACAGTGGCCAATGAGCAAAGAATATTGATGAAGTTTGCATAACAGACCTCTGAGTTTGGGATCCCTTATGATACACCTTTCCCTCCTACTTCAAGTGAAGACTTATGACTAAAGTCATTGTTGCCTGAATAAGCAGAAAACAAAGAAAGTAAAAAAAAAATATGTTACCTAAAATTGTTCAATTATAAAATTATTTTCACTGGATTTGAAGGAACAGAGAAAATTATAAAACTGCATAATTTTTATATTTGGTGTCTTTTTCTTGAACATCATATTTGAATATAAAATTTAGCAGCAGAAAAGAAACACAACAAATTCAAAAATGGGCAAATAAAGTTTTCTGACTGACTACAAAAAAATCACAGTACTGAAAAAGACAATAATATCAGCTATTATTTTGTTGATGTTTTAAAATTGTAAGGAGAAAAAAATCTCATTATAAATGCAGCCCCTGTAGATGCCTTATGTCTTTAAAAATCATATATATATAATATACTATATATATATACACATGTATATGTAGTATATTATATATATACACATATATAATATACATATATACACGCATACATATATAGTTTCATATAAATTTTATATAAATATATATATACTTAGTATCTTTAAAAGGCAGACTTAATTACTGAGAAGATCCAAAGAGAACATGTGTAAATATACAAAAGCCCAAGTCAAAAGTAAACAAAATGGAACTATTTTAAATAAGATAAAAAGGTAAATAAAATCACATAGCAGGCTATTTTTATTTTCGTAATTTTACTTTTCAGTTTGAAAGTGGAATGTCAGATGAATGTGCTCTCATAGGATTATCTTTCCATTTTATTTTACCCATATATTAATTAGCATGTATTTTTTATTGCATACTTTGTATCATACATGGAATTAGGTACTGAACTAGTAACCAGTAAGATGACCTATGTTTACAGTCTAATAGAGTAAATAAACAATTAATGATGGCAGGTCAACTCTGCTTAATGAGTATTTGTGATACATTTATGATATATTTGCCCCATAGGTGGACAATCTATCCCAGAATTGGTGTGTTAGAAAAGAGTCATCTGAGCTAGATATTGAAGGTTAAGTGAGAAAAAGTCTAGGAGGACATGAAAATTAATCTAGGAAAAGGAAATGGTCAAGACAAGGGACCAACAGGGGCACCTGGATGGCTCAATTGTTAACTGTCTCCCTTTAATTCAGGTCCTGATCTCAGGGTCCTGGGATCAAGCCCCTGATCAGTCTCCCTGCTCCCACTCTCCCTGCTTGTGTTCCCTCCTTCGCTGTGTCTCTCTCTGTCAAATAAATAAATAAAATCTTAAAAAAAAAAAAAAAAAAGATAAGATAAGAGACTTCCTGACAGAAGAGCAATTAGGCATTAGGTGACCTAAAGTATTTCCATGTCTCCAGAAGAGAGAGGAAGTGTGTGACTTCTCAGGAGAAGATTGGGGAAAGGGAATGGGGGAGGAGTAATCTAAAGAGAGGCACCAATCACAACAGTGAAAAGTCCCAGACAGAAGAAACAGAAGGGATTAATGCCACCTGATTTCAGTTGCCCCTATGGGAGCATGGAGATGTTTTGATTGAAAATATTTTTATAGTCCACCTAACATGACAGAGAAAGAAAATACTTTAGAATAAATGTGGCAAACATAGAGATATACAGGTTTATTTTTTACCCTCAGAAATTATGTAATCAGATCCTCACTGAAAAAGAAAAAAATAAAGTGATGTTTATATTGAAGGTATTTTCTGTGGAAGTATATTCCGCCAAGATAAAAGTTTACAAAATACCTCAAGTAGCTGTTCTCTCAAAGACCTCATCTGTAACCGATCTCCCAATTTTACTTTACTTCAGTTAAATCTTTTTTGATATTTTGCGTATTTGTCAAATTTATACATATGTACTTTTTTTTTTTCTTGGTATGGAAAGAAAATAGATCAAATTAAAGATCATTTATATTTATTTGACAGACAGAGATCACAAGTAGGCAGGAGAGAGAAAGGGAAGCCGGCTCCCTGCTGAGCAGAGAGCCTGATGCCGGCTCGATCCCTGGACCCTGGGATCAGGACCTGAGCCAAGGCAGAGGCTTTAACCCACTGAGCCACCCAGGTGCCCCGAAAATAGATCAAATTAAAACCCTTTCAGAATATTTCCTTGTTTTCTTTTAACATCCGGCACTTTCCTATTTAGGTAAACCCAGTGACTGATTAACCAATGAGAAAACTTCCTAATATCTTGCTTAAATCCTAATATTTTATAACAAGTTGGCAACTGAAAATTGAATTTTACTTTCCATTTTGTATTATGGATCCATAAATCATACCTTTCAACGTAACTACCTGATGTCTCCAACAACTGTCCAGCTCAGACTCCATCCTACACTCACAGACCATCATGTGTCTTTGTGTAGAATTTAGAATGCATAACGTTTTATACTTATCAATGCTTTATTGATTTGTGACTTTTAGTACTCAGCAAGTAATTTTGAGGAACAGATTAATTTGTACAAATAAGTTCTAGGAGCATGATTCAGTAGGTTTCAATACAATTATTTATGTTAACATGTTACATAATTCCTTGGAAACTTCAGGATCATTTGTCATTTGCTTTCTTCTATTTGTATGGGAATTTAAACTGCATCTCTTTGAAAATGGTCTCTTAATTTTGCATGTCTATGTACCTTAGCTGATAAAAGTAAAAATATCTGCTCTGGCTGCCATAACAAAATATCATAGACAGGATGGTTTAAACTACAGAAACTAATTTTGTCATAGTTTTGGAGGGTGGAAATCTGAAATCAGGGTGCCAGGATTATTCGGTTCTGCTGAGAACCTTCCTTCTGGTTTGCAGATGGCTTCCTTCTTGGAAGGGGAAAAAAAAATCTCTCCTGTTCTTCTTCTCTGTCTAAAGCCAACAATCCTTTCAGATTAGGACCCAACCCTGTAACCTTTAACCTTATTTAACCCTTAAACACCCCATCTCCAAACATAGTCACATTGAGGATAAGAGATTCAACATATCAACTCAGAAGGAATATAATTCAGTCCACAGTATCCTGACAATAGAAAAAATTATATTTTATAATATCAGAGATATTACAATTCTATTTAATTTTATAAGTCCCCAAGGATGCCGTAAATTTATTGTATACTTTATTTAGTGTGTTTTTTTAATGTATCTATTTATTTAGTTTTATCTAAAGAGTAGTTAGGACAAGAAATTGTTTAGTAGTCTTTTTTTTTAAGGAAAACAGAATAAACATGTAACGGATATCATGATTTCTGAGTTCTCTATGAATTGAACTAAAAGGCAGAAGGAAAAGGAATATTTGGAGAATAACAAATATAGAATTTTTGTAATAAATATGGAATTCTGCTATCCTCTTCTTACCAACAAGATCAGTAGACTGGAAAGAGAAAAGAAAAAAATGCTATGTCCCCAAAATCTCACTCTATGTGATCTCAGTGAGATCAGACCTAGCTATCTCAAGTGGTATCAGCTATACTAGGTGAAATCACTACCATATGCAATCAAGAGCAGTTACTCTGGAATGAGGACCCACATAAAAATAATGCTTGCTGCTAATTATTTTTTAGTACAGATTGTGTAACCAGAGTCCTGGCACTTTAGATATTAGCATTTCTCAGTGTAGTAAGGAACATAAGCTCCCAAGTTGTCTCTATCTATCCTACCTATAAACTTTGATGTCAAACAAAGATTTACTAGAGAAAATGTACATTGAGTCCAGGGATATAGTAAAAGTTGGAGCATTTTGATTAGTTCTCTCAGAGTATTGTTATTTTTTAACAAATTCTTATTATTCTCTTGAACAATTATATATAATTATGCAGAAATTATTTAAGTTGAGTAAAAATAAAGAAAATAAATGAACAAGCCCCTATCATGAGAAAATAAACATTTTAATTTTTTTAACCTGGTCCCTCCCTCGTTTCCTTCCTTTCTTCCTCTGTCCTTCCTTCCCCCTTCCTTCTTTCTTTCTTTCTTTCTTTCCTTTTCTTTCTTTCTTCTTTTTCCATAAATGTGCCATTGTTTTAGCCCTTTGATGAGAAGATTATCCTTTATCCATTAATTACCTTTACTATTATTTTTTCTACTTAACTATGTTTGTGTAGTTCTATTTCTGGGGTCTCTATTCAGTTCCACTGATTTGCTTGTCTATTTTTTCACCAATACTACACTCTCTTGATTACTGTAGCTATGTAGCATGTCTTGAGGTCAGGTACTGTCAGTCTTCTGAACTTGTTTTTTTCCTTTAATGTTGTGTTACTGTTCTGAGTCTTTTGCCTCTCCAAAATTATAGAATCATTTTGTTGATATCTACAAAATAAGTTAGGATTTTTATTGGAATTGTCTTGAATTTATAAATCAAGCTGGGAAAAACTAACATCTTAAGGTTATTGAGTCTTCTTATACCTGAACCTGAAATATCTTTTCATTTATTTAGTTATTGATTTGTTTCACTAGTTTTATAGTTTCTCTCATATAGATATTTTTAGATTTCTACCTAAAAAGGAACTAATGTAAATAATATTTTGCTTTTAATTTCAAATTATAATTTTTCAGTGCTGATATGTAAGTGATTGACCTCTATATTAACCTTGTAGCCTGCAACCTTTCTGTAATAATTCAATAATCTCAAGAGTTGTTTTGTTGATTCTTTGTGATTTTCTATAAATATAGTCATGTCATGTACAATGACAGTTTTATTGCTTCCTTTCAAATATTTATTCCTTTTTTTTTTTCCTTTTCTTTGCCTATTATTTTTAAGTCTTAATGACATCTCTTTTCTTTTAGGTAGTTTTTCATTCCCTCTGGTTTCCCTTACTAAACTCTGAAGTACTTCTATTTTAATATGATCTTACACTTATCTGTGTATTTTTTTCACTTTCTTTTTATAATAGCTTTTTCTATAATATTTTTTCTTCTTATAAACTTAATCTCCCATTATATGAATGTTCTCAGAATCTAGAAATATGTATTTTTTATGTTTTTCCTCACTACTTAGACAAATGACCTGATGCAATGCAGATAGACAGGAATTATTGAGTAAATAAAGGAATAAATGAAGATACTTAAGGCAGAAGGGCGCCTAGGTGGCATAGTCAGTTAAGCATCCAACTCTTGGTTTCAGCTTAGGGTGTGATCTCAGGGTGGTGAGATTGAGCCCTGCATCAGGCTCCACACTCAGTGAGGAGTCTGTTTAAGGTTATCCCCTCTCCCTTTCCTGTTCCAGCTCCTCTCACTCCCTCTTGTTCTAAAAATAAGCAAATAAATCTTTAAAAAAAAAGATATTTAAGACAAATTAGAGTAGAAAGTACTATTTTTTAAATAATTAGAAGCAATTCAAGTCTTTAACAACATATACTAAATTTTTTTAACCTTGGTTTTTCCCTTAGAAATTTTAAGCAAAATGTGTAAAACAATTTAAGACATGATTCGCATTTTAATATGCATAACAAATAGGAACTAAATTAGATATTCAACCAAATCTAAGCAAAGTTTAGCTCATTTTTGAGTCACATGGGTATTTCTTTCAAAGTGAGGGTAATCTGATATAGCAGTAAATGTGAAACATATAAATTAGCATAGAATAAACTAGTTAGTACAGCATATATATTATCAAGCTTATATTTTGACAAATAGAAATTTTCACATAAATTACTCAAACATATAACCTGACCCTGTGTAGTTAATAATGTTATTATTAATTTTAATAATATAATTCATTTAAACATGTTTTTATCTAAAGCATGCATTTGTATTTAAGCTTTGGGATATTTCCATTATGAAATCAGCTGTAAGCTTTTTATGATTCTCTTCAATATGCTAGCTACAAGGTAAAGTATAAAAGTGATTATTTGTGGCTACCAGTGAGGAAAATTAACACTGACATCAAATCTCTGGAGGACATATCCAGTTTCTACAGATAAAATACACTTTTTAAAAAAAAACTTACTTATTTCAAGATTTCTTTTTTCTATTAAGATTTTTTATTTGCATATTTGAGAGAGCAGAGGGAGAGATGGCAAGAGAGAGCAGGAGCAGGGAGGAGAGGGAGAAGCAATTTCCCCATGAGCAGGGAGCCCTGTGTGGGGCTCGATCTCAGGACACAGGATCATGATCTGAATCAAAGGCAGATGCTTATCTGACTGAACCATCCAGGCACTCCTATTTCAAGATTTCTGATAAACATTTTGATTGCTTGAATTAATAAACTTGAACTTCTGCTGTAAATATAAAAACACGTAGCATTACACTGTAGCTGAGATAGAGAGAATTCTCTGAAGACACTCTCAATCCATATGGAGACATTACAGTCCCTAACACTGGAGAGACTACCATGTGCATGTAACAGTGTAATCTTACTGTGCTATAGAATTAAAATTCATATGTTGAAACCTAATCTCAATGTGACTGTATTTGGAAGTAGAGCCTTGAAAACACCGATGATTATATCTTGAAGGTGGAGCCCTCATCATGAGATCAGTGCCCTTACAAAAGAGAATCCAGAGAACGTCCTTGTCCCTTTCACCAGGTGAAGTTACAGGGAAAACAAACAAACAAACAAACAAACAAAACACAACTGTTTACCAACCAGGAAATGGGTTCTCACCAGACACCAAATCTACCTGTACCTTGAACTTGGATTTCCCACCCTCCAAAGTCATGAGAAATAAATATTTGTTGTTTAAACCACTCAGTCCATGACAGTTTATTAAAGCAGCCCAATAGACAAAGATATGTTCTGTGTTGAGATACTCCTGTTATGTTCATGAGAATTCCATGTAAATAAAGCTTATTGGGAAGGTCAAAGATAAATCGCACTAGCCAATAGGATCCAACAGTACAATAAAAGGATTAAAAAAAAAAGATAAATCGCATTTATAGAAAATGAAACAAACCATTGTTTCAATTATTGTTCTTCTCTATTATAGTTAGATTATGAGCCTCCCAGTTAAAAATTATTATATGTATTAAATATGTATTTAAAATATTTTGAAGAATTCACATTTTTGTTATACAAGAGAAATGAGTATAACACATTTGTTAATAAAGATATTAACAAACACTCTTGTTAGAAGTGGTCTAACTATACATTTATAGTGTCAAATTACTTTTTATTACCATATACTCACTGAAACAAGTAATCTCATATGTCTTTTGGCAGGCAAAGCAATTTTATTATTGTCTCTGTTGCTTCTTAAATTCTTGCATCCTCTCTCTTGAAAATTACAGTATACTTGTCTCCATCATAATAAGAGATCAATGATAAATAAAATGAAGAGATAATGCAAGTCTTAACACATAATAAGAGATTTCGGAATTTTAAAATGTATTTTATAGGGGCGCCTGGGTAGCTCAGTGGGTTAAGCCTCTTCCTTTGGCTCAGGTCATGATCTCAGGGTCCTGGGATCGAGTCCCACATTGGGCTCTGCTCAGCAGGGTGCCTGCTTCTCCCTCTCCCTCTCCCTTCCTCTCTGCCTACTTGTGATCTCTCTCTCTATGTCAAATAAATAAATAAAATCTTTAAAAATGTATTTTATATAACATGAAATGAAAAAATAAGTATGAGTTGCATCGAAAGAAAATAGGTTCATAAGGAATAGCTTTTATTTTTAATACTGTAATTTTTTTCTTTGCCTTTACCATCTCTTATAAATTTTTATAACCCTGTTATGCTGACAGAAAAAGAACAGTTATGCCAGGAGGGATAAGGTACTCTCACCATGCTTACTAGGAAGAAAGGCACCCACACTGTATGACAGTTATTACTGGATTTACTATCTGTCAGCAGATGCTCACTGAAATGAAAATGTTCCCTGAATTCATGCTGTGCCTATATTCTCTACTCTCCAGTGCCTTTCCTCCTCCAGGAATCATGGGGATAAGAATCTCTTCCTTTTATGATGAACAGTTTAGAGCTCATAAAAGGCGCACAACTTTTGCCCCTTCCTTGGGGAGTCATTTATCTCCTCTGAAGCATGTTTTCATTATTTCATTTCAGAGAGCAAGGTTTAGGTGCATGTAACCCATTCACTTATCAGGGTCAGATGCAATTGTCTCCTTATCCTGTAGTGTGTGCCTTCCCCCAAGTGATGAGCAGCTTATAAATGCTGCACTCTGTGTTTTATGGCTTTACTATCTATCCACTTGGAGGAAAACCATTATCCATTCAAATGCACACTGAAAACATTGTAAAAATCCATTGAAAATTATTTTTACTGAAAATATTTAAATAATCTGAATTGTAAAGAAGGGAAATCAGGTGGTCCATGTACTTGAAGTCTCATTTTCCTAGAGTTGGAAGGGAGGTTACTTTGCTTATCACCAGCATTAGAAGATAGAGAAACCCCTCGCCTTGTGATACACTTAGGCTACCAGAGCACACTGCAGTCAAAGAGCAAGTCTTCAAATGTAAGGCAAACTCTCCCATTAGGCAAAGCTGCTTTCTTGCTAAAAGACCTTGTAGCCATGTTGGGCTTCTCTGGGAAACTCCCAGACTTTCTTGCTCATCTGCAGAATTAATTTGTTTAGATATCTCTTTTTGCTGTCCTCATGCATTCTCTTTCTCTCTTGCTCTCTCCCCCAATTACCCAATCCTCCCTATCTCTCATTCTGTTTAGTACTACCATATTGTTGATCCTATTGCACTTCTGGAGGATTCTGGATTCACCACTGGACACTATCTTTGAGATCATCCTCTTTCAAAGATCCTTTCTGATTTTGCAAATGTTTTACCTATTTACTCTCTATAACTTAACAGTGAAATTGAAAGTGAGATGAAAGCTCAAATATAAATCAAGCTATCAGGCATCAAATTATTTTAAGTCTTTACACAACAAAGAATTTTCTTTTTACTAATATATTTAAGATTGTTATTTATTTTTTCAATTAATAAAGCCAAGCTTTTTAAGACAAACAAGTCAGAACGCCTGGGTGACTCAGTCGGTTAAGCGTCTGCCTTCTGCTTGGGTTATGATCCCAGGGTCATGGGATCAAGTCTCCTTCAGGCTTCTTGCTCAGCAGGGGCCATGCTTCTGCCACTTTCACTGCTTGTGCTCACTCTCTCTCTCTCTTTCTCTCTGACAAACAAAAAAAAATATATTTTTAAAGATTAAAAATAATAATAATGACAAGTCTATCAAGTTCTGTGCTTTGCTCAAAAATAATACAAGTGGAATTTTTTATTTCACCAACTTGTGTCCTATACCCTTCAGAAACTGCGTTGGAAACAGGATGGTGACACAGTCCAGTCTGAAACCAACTTATCAGTTGCCTGAAAAAGAAGAGGAAAAAAATTGATTAAAGATAATGACATCACAAGAATGCATGTACTTGTGTATGTAGAATCCTGATTCTATGGCCTGGCATTTTCACTTTGCAGGACTTAACTTTGTCATTGTAGGGTGTACATAGATAATAATTCACTTCTTCTAAACTACAAAACAACTTTGGTGAGAAACTGAAGTACAATGACACCACAGTGCTTATGGTCTTTGGATTTGTGAGGTAACACCAAGTAATTTATCCCTGACAGTAGAGAGGTCTACCTTCATGTGTGCTATCATTTCTGATTCTAGCAGTTGGTTAGGCTTATCTGTACCATTTACTTCCTTCTTGAGGTGTCAAGTCAAAAAACAAAAACAAAAAAGGGGAAAAAAAAAAGGTGATTGACTTCTTCTTTAGTCCTTGTTGCTCTGTGATATTCAAAAGGTTTATCTCTGGAGTTCTTCAAATGTCTTCTCTGTACTTACAAGAATCCAGCTGATAAATCAGAGTTGTTTGTTGGCTTCTGGTATCCTTTATAAGCTTCTAAATTTCTTTATATCAGGTTGACATTTCAACATTTGTAGGACGTTGGAGAGACATTTCTAGGTTTTTTTTTTTTTTCTAGTTGCAATTTTGATCTCTTTCATTGGTCATTTTATTAACTACATTACAACGGAAGAATCTTGAACATATGGGCTAACTCTCCATCTTCCCAGGTGATATTTCATGCATTTCATATTTATTAGATGCTAATGTCGATGAAATGTAACTTCTTTTGCCTCAGAATATGAACTTTCAATTAATGTCAAGTTTTGGATACACTGAGAGGTCTTTAACTCATTATGTCTTTCACTGAAATGAAAAAAAAAATTTTAGGGGTTAGTTCTCTTTGACAGCAGAGAAGTATTCAAATTATGTTGGAAACAAAACAAGGTTTTCCCTGAGACTGGATGGAATGAGATAGAGCACTGCAGTCCCACTGTAACCTAGAAGATGTTAGAGGCCCTCATTTGATTTTCCTGTCTCACAAAGTATTCTTCAAGTCACAAGTTCATTTTCCCTGTCACTTGTGATGAAACAGAACTATGCTAAAGATGGGTCTGGAGAAGTAAGCTATATCCAACAACTGTTTATAGAAAAGCATCTCTTTTGGCAGGCAGAAACAGCAACCTTACGTGTGGCATTGAGAAGATAAATCGTGAACCAAGATGCTCAGGAGCATATTTGCATGTCTCTTTGGAGGCAAGCACATCAGCCCAGGTTGCACACTATCCCAGCTCAGATCTTTGCTAGCCATCTAGCCTCTTTTCTCTTCCTCCTTGGTACTATCATTTTCCCAAGGAACCCTCTGTTTTTTATCATAGGGTTTTTCTTTTCCTTCTCTGTGTGTCCTTAGTAGAACAGACACCAGGAACAGGCCTGGAATCCAACAATTACAGGCCCTTTCATTGTAAACCTAAGTGCTTTCTACTGTTTTGTGCAATATTAAAAAAAAATGCTAACTATAAAATAATTGTCAGGACACCCAACCTTTCCATTAAGTGACATTTTTATAAAAATATCAAGTATCAATTTAAAAAGAATGCTTGTTCCTTCTGCATATCTTAGACTGCTACTGAATAACTAAACAGTGACTGTGAATAATATTTTTGCCATCCAGCTCTGAGCCTATAGCTTAATCTCCGGCCACCACCTCCTCCCATGGAAATATGGATCTTTCCATGAAAAATAAATAGCTGTCCAATCAAGAAATTCTAAATGCCTTCTTAAGAGGATTTCAGGTTTTCCATATTTTCCTTGTGTTTTTATGCATGACTGTGGATGTGGAAATTGATTTACTATTACTCATCATAGAGTTAAATGTTTTAAAGATTTACACATTTTTTACATGAATGTAACTCATGTTTACATAAGAAGATTTTGAAATTGGAGGAAGATATTAAG
This sequence comes from Lontra canadensis, assembly GCF_010015895.1. Taxonomy (NCBI): domain Eukaryota; kingdom Metazoa; phylum Chordata; class Mammalia; order Carnivora; family Mustelidae; genus Lontra; species Lontra canadensis. The sequence continues at coordinate 19,569,600 of NW_022631023.1, forward strand.
AAAAAAATCATAAAATTTCTATTAACCATTATTATATTAACCCTTTTACTATTTTCTTTTTTATTTATTTACCCATTTTAATTCTTGTTCTCTCTAATCTCACTTGTGTTAACTCCAAACAAGGGTTAAACTTAGAAGTCTTAAGTCTTGATAGTTCTTAAACTTAATTTAATGACTGTACATTCTGTTTGTAATAATAAAGTATTTTTTTCAAACCTCAGTTTTGGATATTTAGGCTTTTTAAAGTTCTATTCAGTGGAAAATGATTTTTGAAGACAAATTAGTAACAGCCACTCTTAATATGAATATCATTATTATGTGAGTGCATGAACTCAATATGTAGAAGTTCAGCTCCTCTCCAGCTGTTCCAAAATGTTAACCAAAATAATTTCAATTAAGTATTCAAATAAAAGTTAATTAAATATATCTGATTAAATAGGTAAATTTAAATATGTAAGATGAAAATGTTAACTCTTATGCTAATACCCTTTAGACTGAAGATATGTTAAGAAAATTAAAGTGTCACAAGAAGGAATTATTTGCAATACTTCATCAAACATAATTCAATTTGAGAGTACTATGCTTTACAAGGAAGTTAAGTTATCTACTGCAAATCTTGCATTTCAATGAATTTTGAGGTAACCTGCCTTAGTGGGATGAATGCAAATTTTGTAATGTGACAGAAGTGATCATAAATTTCCACACTATACTTTCCATTGGGTAATTTGATGAAATTTCTTAGATTCTTTAAGGATCAGTTTCCCATTTGGATATCTATTTGAATGTGTTTTTGTTTTTGTTTTTTCAATCATTAATTTATTTATTTGAGAGAGATAGAGAACTCCCGCAAAAGGAGGGGCAAAAGGAGAAGGAGAGAGAGAATCCACAGCAGCCTACACGCTCAACACAGAGTCTGATGCAGGGCTTGATCCCACAGCCCTGAAATCATGACCTAAGCCAAAATCAAGAGTCGGAGACCAACTGACTGAGCCACCCAGCTGCCCCAACTGAATATTTTTCATGAAGATAAAATTACAAGAAAATTCTGAATACTTAAAGGAACTTTTTTTTTTATTGACTGTATGTTTGATTAACTCAAAGAGAAAGATCTATGATATACAATAAAATCAAAAAACTCTAGTTTCTGTATTATTTATTCATAGATATTTCATGTAAAATAACTCTTCTGGACTGAGTTATCTGTCAATTTCATAAGATTTCCTTTTGGATTTATGTGTTTGTGCATGGCTCTATAGATGTGTACCTTTGAAGACATTTTATCATATTTGTTGATTTAAGAATTAATTGATGTAATAAATAACATGCATTTGCCATATTATCCACTTGGATAAGTACATTTATTTTTTATGTGGCTTCAGATACTGTTCTGCTTGCATACCCCCAGGGAATACTGTCAACTGCTTCCTTCTAGAAAAGGACAGAATTTTGATAAATGAAAAGAAATGGAGTCCATACTAAACAGTTTTATGTACCATATTTTAGGAAGTGATTTCTTTAGGTGTTTTGGTCATAATATCAGCAAGGTTTCTTGTATGTTGAAATATGATGCTGAATATGTATTTATTTGGAAAAAATATTTTTTTAAAGATTTTAAAAAATTATTTATTTGACAGAGAGATAGAGAGCAGAAGTAGGCAGAGGGAAAAACAGGCTCTCTGCTGAGCAGGGAGCCCAATGCGGCTCGATCCCAGGACCCTGCGATCATGACCTGAGGGAGCCACTTAGCCAACTGAGCAACCCAGGTGTCCCTAGTTTTTCTATCATAACTATTGACTGGGATGTGGGGTACCAGTATTTCCATACTTAAAAAGACATGAAATACACACACACACACACACACATTTCCATCAATATGTGATATAAACATGCTTAAACTAATCTTACTAATCTTTATAAATGAGTACAGATGTACACGGGCTCCTGGGTGGTTCAGTTGGCTAAGAGTCTGCTTTCAGCTCAGGTCATGATCCAGTGTCCTGGTCCAGCTCCACGTTGGGCTCTCTGCTCAGTGGGGAGTCTGCTTCTCCCTCTCCCTGCTGCTACCCCTGCTTATTTTCTCTCTCTCTCTCTGTCAAATAAATAAATAAAATCTTCTTTAAAAAAATGAATACTGGTGTATAAAATATAGACACCCTTAGGCCTCTGGATACTTAAACGTCTCAAGACTCCACCACATTTGCTTTTGCCATATATATATATATATTCTATATTCATTTTTTTGCAATAGTAATGTTCTGTGGAGTCTTTTTTATTCCAAATATTTTAAATTTTTATTTATTTATTTGACAGAGAGAGAGAGAGAGAGCACACACATAAGTGGGTTGAGGGGCAGGCAGAGGGAGAGGGAGAAGTATACTTCTTGCTGAGCAGAGAACCAGATGTGGGGCTAGATCCCAGGACTCTGGGAACATGGCCTGAGTTGAAGGCAGATGCTTAACCCACTGAGCCACCAGATACTCCTGTTCTATAAAGTCTTTATGAACATTAAAGTATCGAATACTGCTCCTGAGGGTAACGTAGAGTTAGGCTCCTTTGAAACTCTGATCATGACATTTTCATCAATCAATCAATCAATATACAGTTTTGTCTTATGTTTAAAGTTTAAAGACATCTTGTTGTTTAAAGACATCTTGTTGAATATATACTGTTGATTTGTTAACACTGAACTTGTGACCAACAGCACCATCATTCATGACTGGACAAAGCTTTAAAACACATGTTATTTTCCCTAAGGGACATCTCAGCCTTCTTGCTCTCAGGAAACTGGAAATGTCTTAAGCATTATACACCACACACTTGGGGCAGTGTTAAACAGAGAAAACAACATAAAAATGCGAAAAACATGGCACTAAGACCATGACTGAACATTTACTTACAGTATGAGAGTCGAAACAAGAAGGCAGAGAGTATTTCTTTGATCTCAGCTGGGCACATATGCATTACGTGACTCAAATTCTTCATTGCTCTGCACATGTCTACACATGACTTTGGAAGTCTTTGAAAGAACTTTGCTAATTTTAGGGTTACTAATAAATTTTAACAAGTAGGTGAATTCACAAATACTGAATCCATGAATAAAGAGGATTAACTATATATATATGTATACACACATGTATACACATATATACAAACACAGATAAATACGGTAATGTAAATATAGTAAATTGATACATAAGTGTATATTAAAATTAAGATAACATGTATCAAAAGGAAGTAAAAGGGAATTAGAATTCAAGCTACAATCAGGGAGAAGACATTCATCAAATATGACTAGAAAGAATTGTCATCCATAATAAAATAAGGAATCCTCCAAATTAAAAGAAAGACAAAAAAGATCCAAGGTTTTCTTAGACGTACAAATTGTCTTCATATGCACTTTTATAGCTTATGTAAAGAAATAAAAATAAGTTCTTTTTAATTAGTGATCAGAGAAATTCAAACTAAGTCAGTGAAATGATGTTACTTATCTAAGGAATAACACAACTTACAAGTCTAATGGCTCAAATCACAATGAGCTTATGGAGTAACAGGGACTGCCAGTCACTTAATAAAATCTAAAGAAAATACCTTAGAAAAAAACTGTTATTAATGGTAAAGTTCAACATGCCAATATCTTACGATTCAGAATTTTTTTCCCATAACATATTCACTCAATAACTGTTGCATATGTGTCCTGGGAACTGTGTAATATGTTCATACATACTAGAATGATCGACTACATGGTGTTACATTCACACAATGAAATATTAATATAGTTGTGAAAATAAAAGCATAATTGAACATAGATTTATCTTTAAAACATAATATGGAACAAATATTTCAAGTCACAGAAAAATAAGCCCTCCATTTACATAAATTTCAGAAATGATACATATAAAAACACATGCATAGAAAATATAAATAATAACATACACATAAATATGTCACTGTTAAAAGTGTAAAAAAAAAGGAATGCTTAGTAATTCAGAATAGCATTTACACATTTAGGCCTGTGTTTCAGCTTTGGTCCAATAAATTTTGGTTCTCATAGTTAATTAAGACATTATTGGTATGAATTCAAAACATATCCTTGGGATATATCTAATTTATAATCTTTTCCAGTGTCATTATCTTCAAATGATGAGTAGATACTGATGAAATGAGAATTTCAGCATATACTTAAGCTGATAATTTCAGTGAGGATGAGTTTTGTTTGTGGCTTTATTCCTTTTTTGACTCTTAAAATGCTTAAGAGAAGGTAAACTGCAAAATTTCCTGGATTTTCTTTAAATTCTATTGGAAGCTCATTAAATGCAAGCTTGAAGAAAGGAAATGCAGTTCATGAAAAAGTACTTTGACATCTTTTTGGCTTTGGGATTTTTTTTTTCAACACTTAGATCACTCGTTTATTTATTCTATACCTGGTGAGATTCCCTGATGTCCCACTTCCAGAGACCTGGAAGCATAGCTCACAGTGTTTTAAGAGCCTTGTATTTTATTTCTAGATGTTATATCAAAATAAGGAAGGAATTTGCTTACATGTGTGTTCAAAAACAATGTATTTCAATTTTTAACATGGATTCTTAAACATATTCCAATGAAAATGGAATGGCAGTCAAGAATTGAAAGATTTCTGGACAAAACTGTTAAATTTTTATGTAATATTTTTTAGCTGCTCTGATAGGGACTTTAAAATATCTAGCTCAAGGGAAAGACATTCAAATTCAAAATGATATATTAATATAGGCTATGTTAGTCTTTAGATTTTATTTGTTTTATTGTTTTATTTTTATTAAATGCATTTGAAAAATGCATACAGCATGGTAGATAAAGCAATATATTACAAGTTTTCTGAAGAAAGTTTATGACTTAGCAAAATATTCTATGTACTTTGAGAAAGATAGCATGCATTATACAATATCAGCTCATCTTGTGTTCATTCTTTTTCTGTTAAACTTTGGAGATGTTATCTTCTCTGATGATTTTCATCCAAATTTATACACAAATGGATGATGATCCCTAAATCCTTATCCATATTATATTGAATGCTGTGCAGGATTATTCCTTAAAAATTAGAATTACAAAGAAAAAAAAATCTTGTTACTTAAACTTTAGTCTGTGAAGATTCATATTGTGTTGGATAAAATTCTGTTCCCCTTTAACATCTCAATTCCCTAAATCTTTGCAGGATAACTTTGTGATCAATACCATATTTCATTTTCATTTTTCAGTTGCTGTGACTCTTTCTATACAGCTTTTCAAATCTTTCCTTCTATGGCAGCATCAGGTAAAGCATGGACTTCAAAATCAAGCATACATGGGATTGGCTCTCAATTCCTATAACTATTAGCTAAGTGACCATTATCACCTGCTTACTTTCTTATTATATAAAACTGAGTAATTAAGGGTATCTATTTTAGTTATAATGTAGGAATATTGATGATATTTTAATATAGAGAAAATCCACTTGTGTTTGTGCCGTTATTAAAATTTTTCTTAGCAGTTACTAAGCATCTTAGTTTCTAAATTTTGATTGTTCTTTAGGAAACCAAGAAAACAGCATGAGAAAAAAGTTGGAACAATGTAAATTTGTCAGGCTACCTTCTGAAAATATGTACACAGAATCGTCTGAGATCTTGCCTGTGTAAGAGGATAGTCCTTTTGGGATTCTGATTCTTTATAAAACATTGCACCATTGATGATTACACATGTTGGTTCCTAGATTGCTAAGGAGTGTTGAACAAATGTCATATTCCTTTATGAATTTCAGAAGCTGATCTAGGTTAACTTTGCTGCTCTACTATTGAATATATTCCACAGTCTCTTATTGGAAAGTGATTCCACAAATAAAAACAGAAGATATTATTAGAAAATCCATACCCCAACACAGAAAACCTGTCTTTCTGGAAACTATTAAAAAAAAATGTTTTGTTTTTAATCTAAGCTTCAGTTTCCACGTCTGTAAAATGGCATTAAAATGTCATCTTTGAAACAAGCTTTGAGGATTAAATGTGATAATACCAATAAACAACTAAAAATAACTAGATAATTCTACATAGTAGGAGATTTGAATAGTACCTTGAACAATTGATTGAATAATTGTTCAATAGTACATTATTACTATTATCATTATTAACATATAATGTTGGCTGCAAAAAGATGAAGTAAATGCCTCTCAAAAATATCAAAGTCCTTCCAAATGAACAACTTGTACTTCCTTCTTATCATTTTCATCATAGGCTCATGCTTTAGAAAACAAAGCAGAGCAGCTTTCACCCAAAATGCCCAAGTTTGCCAAACGGGCTCCTCGGTGTTCTGGAGAGTTCATGCTTCTATCTCTCGCTGCTCCTAAGTGCATTGGTCGACTTACAATTTAGATCATCTGCTTTGGAAAGGATTGCTAAGGATGTATTTTCAATTATATTTGTTATTTATTACTTGTCAAAGAAAAATTGCACCAGGTAAGTAACCTGGAAAGGAAAACTTTATTCAAGACTATTGAAAGAGGAAAGAGAGCTTGAACTCAACTCTGCTAGAACAAAAGGTAGAAGGAAAAGCACTGAAAGTCTTCAGATGGAAAGCTGTTCCCTGGGCTGAGGACACCTGCATTTGCTAATCGTCCCTTGTGGGAGTTAGTCTCCTCGTCTCACACAGAGACTGGGTGACAGGGGCACAGTCTCCTTAGGCAATTATGTTTCAGATGGATGGCTCCCAGGTCCTTGAGAAAGAATTTGCCTGCTTGTCAAACTGGCAAGAGGCTAAGAGAAGATAAACTTATACCTCAAAGGAGCAGAGGAAAACAAAACAAAACAAAATAAAATGAAACAAACAAACAAAAACAAAACAAAACTACAACTGGAAGTTTTCCAAAGTGCTTTAAAAAGGTGGTGGTGGTGAGGAGGAAGTCAGACATTGTGTAAAATTTAGTCAAACTGAGGGAAAGAAGGTTAAGACTTTCTTGATCACAGTATGGGAATTTCAACTCTTCAGGAAAACAGAAAGCAAATCCCCATATGTCTGTATCACCCTTTGCAGTATTTGAAGTCAAATACTATCTGATTGCAATTCAGGGTGAAAAATCTTTAAAAGATTAGGTATTAAGTTGCTGTGCTCAACAAACCCTATATCCACTCCTCTTAGAACTTCACCATAAATATGTCTTATCTTTTTTTTTTCAGCATAACAGTATTCATTGTTTTTGCACCACACCCAGTGCTCCATGCAATCCGTGCCCTCTCCAATAACCACCACCTGGTTCCCCCAACCTCCCATCCCCTGCCCCTTCAAAACCCTCAGATTGTTTTTCAGAGTTCATAGTCTCTCATGGTTCACCTCCCCTTCCAATTTCCCTCAACTCCCTTTTCCTCTCCATCTCCCCTTGTCTTCCATGTTATTTGTTATGCTCAACAAATAAGTGAAACCATATGGTACTTGACTCTCTCTGCTTATTTCACTCAGCATAATCTTTTCCAGTCCCATCCATGTTGCTAATATCTTATCTTTTTATATTATATGAAAGGCAAACTTTACTTTCAGAGAAAGATGGGATCATTTTCAGAATCATCCTGGGCTATTGTTACTTCTTCATATGTATTTCCTGTAAAGGGACCTTCAAATATTCCAAGTCAAAACCATGGTGCTCTCTTGTCACTCCCTTCCTTACATCATAGCTTATCTGCAAGAACTGAACATTCTGGTCACTCAATAAATATCTGCTGAAAGAACAAATGCAGTTTGCTCTAAACTCATTCCATCATCACTAGATTGAGGCTTTTTGATGAACAGCTTTGCATAATTCTTTTCAGGGATAATTTCAAAGAATAGGTGTCCTTGATGTTTTTACCTTTGTCAACTCTATAGTCACTGCCTTGCTTGGTTGAATTCACTGCATCCATCATCCTTCCCAGAATGTGGTATAAACCATTTAAAAATAGTTACAATACAAACTATATTACAGGTAAGTTAATTTGACAATCTGTCCAAATAAAATATTACTTCAGTTTACTTTTTGAGTAATTTCAAATCCTCAGACAAATACTTAATAAGAAAAGTGAACTTCAGGCCCTTGTCTTCTCAGTATTAATTTTTGTTTCAAAGTGTATTATTTTGTGAAAAGCTTTCAATAAAATAATTAGATTATTTGTAGCTTTTAATCAGGTATAGTCAATTGAAATAAAGTAAATAAATGCATCCAATACAGAAAACTCCAAGTATAGTTCTGCCTGAGAATGGCCCGTCCATCCTCCAAGATTCGCCACATGGCTTATTCTCTCACACACATTCATGTCTTCTAGAGAAAAAAAGCTTCCCTTGATTTTCAAGTGCTTCTTCCACAAACTGTAGCCTCCTATGACTCTTTACAAAGCATGAGAATTAAGTCTGTAGCCCTTTCTCTAGTCCTTTGCTCTGATCCAAATGGACAGTATAACTTCTCTTATCTCTCTGTGAGGGCTAAGTGGTTTTATTCTGGACTAGGTCCCTAGGTTAAGCACCAGTGCTTGGGAGACCAGCGTGCCATAGGGCAAGGTACTTACAGGTCAGGAAAGAAGACACTCTAGAACTTGGAGCCATCTCCAGGTTGTCAAAGGCAAGTCTCACTGGGTAATATGGCTACTGGAGGGATTTTATTTGCATGAATAGGGTTGGACTAAGGAAGGGGAAAGGAGAGGAAATAGCCACCTCTTTCTTCTTGATAGGCAGAGTTTTTCCTTATCTCTCATGGGTGGAGGGTCCCACTACTAGAAAACTGGTTCCCACCCTCTCTGACTGGTGTTCATTGAATTTCCTGAAAAGAAAGTCCAGGGACAAAGAAATTTGAGTGCAACATGTTTATTATTTACTGTCAGGTAATCGACAAGAAATCTGATCCAGAGCACCTCCCTCGCACATTCAAGATGAAATTAATAATGATGAATATTAAAAAACCAACGTACCTCTCCTCAACTATTGTGCTTTCAGAGATAAATTTCCTGATAGATACTGTCTAAAATAGCCATCACCCATATTCTTTAAATCTCTGCCCTCTTTCTTTCTGTATTGTTTTAATGTTTATCTAAACTTACACAACTTATTTTTCTTATTTTCTATATTCTTCACTGGATTGTAAACTCCATGAGAATTTGTATGTTGTATATTTTATTCTACTGCTAGTTCCAGCAAGCAAACCTGTCTCATCTAGTAATATTAGGTTCAGGCACTCTTTAGATTTCTAGAAGTGATATCAAGCCTCTTCTAGCTCACTTGCCTATACATTCCTATGATTATTCTTGATCATAAATACATTTTTTTGTCAGAAAATGTAATCTCCAAGTGTATCCATATATGTGTTTCAAAAAGTAATATTAAGGTAAGTTTTTGAAGGACACAAAGCTAAGCCACTCCTTTATACATGTTAAAGTGTATATTTGTATGGAGATAAACACCTTACAGCAGAATGAATATGTCCCCTCAATATCCATAATTCATGTGTTGAAACCTCTTCCCCAGTGTAATAATATTTGGAACGGCATATTTGGGAGGTGATAAGGTCATGACGGTAGATCTCTCAAAAATTGGAACAGTGCCTTTATAAAAAAGACCCCAGAGAGCTCCCCTCAACTCTTCCACCATGTAAAGAAACAGTGAGAAAGCAGCTCTCACAAGATAACCAAAATTCTTGGCACCTTAATTTGGAACTTCTAGCTTCTAGAACCATGAGAAATTTTTTGTTATTTTAAGCCACCTGTTCCATGATACTATAACAGCCTGGACTAAAACAGATTACAATTTCAAGACCCACTGGGATCAGGCAGGATAGTAGGATGTAGAATAGGAAGGAAGAAAACTGGAGGACTTTTGCCTGATTTAAGGGGGATAGCAGTTGTTCAAATAGAGGACATGGCTGTTGTGTGTTAATATAAGCTGAAAGTTGATATACTCCCAATTTTTTAAGGAAAACTGAGAATACAGATATTTATGTGAAATTCTGTGATATTTATGTATTGACCAAAGAAACTCACGTCTGTGAGAGGATTGTAATGTATAAACCACAGCTTTGCAATCTCTCTATTGAGGCCATGAGATTGTTAGGTACCCCACCATTTGGGGCCTTTCTAGATTTATTGTAAATTACACACACTTTAGCAATGCACTATTGGTCTTCCGGCAAGAAATCATGAAAAACCCAGCTATAAAATTAACTATTGTATTTACTTTAAAGAAACTTATTGATCTTTGCTTAGTATATTTTCTTTGAGAAATCTCTCAAGCTGCACTGCACTTTTAATTCTGATTATTTGGCAAACACTGGGAATCAGGTAATAGCAAATGTTCTCTTTGTTTGATAGCTGTGAGGAGTTCCTATCAATCTCAAGCAAATATATAGAATAGTTTGGCATATATTTTAAACAGTAACTTGAATTTATTCTGTCAATGAGTTCTTGTTGAACATAGGAAATATTCCCTGAATATCTAATATGATGTTCTATTTTACTATTATAACTATTTATAACATACCAATGGATTTGTACAATATATAAAGTTCATTGATATTATCTATATCTTTCACTGCTACATCCTTAAGAAACAGAAGAAAACCTGACATATAATAGGTTCTCAGGAAATAGTTGATAAATTAACAAAAAATTTGTTATAACTTAAATGCCTAATAAGTGTCCTAAATATTGCCAAGTACCTTTTAAACAAATAAGTGATAAACTTTCTTAAGGTATGACAGATACAGCTGCCGTCTTATAGATGAGGAAATTGGGACTCAAAATTTATTCAGTGTCACACACTTTATAATAGTGCAAGTCATAAATACATTATATGCAAATAAAAATAGCACAAGTGCTAAAAATGTGTGCAATATTTTTCTCATTGTTTTATATTGTCAGATGACTTTGATATAACTTGCATACTATGTGTTTATGAAAGTGACTAATCACTTTAGATATCTTCTACAGAGTAATATAAAATAGGAAAAAAGAAAAGAGAAAGAGGATGGAAGGAAGGAAAGAAGGAAGGAAGGAAGGAAGGGTGAGCAGAAAGGCGGGAAGGGAGGAAAGGCAGAAAGGAAAAGGAAAGGAGGTAGGCAGGCAGAAAGCCATAGTGTTTCATAGCATACATACACTGATTAATATAACTCAAAACAAAACAGTATTTGGATGCCAGGATTCATGATAATAATTAGAAATTGAGTGTTTAGGAAATACATAATTAAAATTATATATTTTATTTTTCCTTTTATTATTCCTTTTATTTGTTTTGAGTTGACAAAATTCTCCACTTTATATAGAAAAAAGAAGAGCTATAGCAATAGTGCCTCTAAGTGTTTCTTCATGTGCCCAGCTGTTTCTTTGTCCATACGGAGTTCCTATTTAGAAATACAGAGGTTTAATTATAATAATGTTACGATAATTTCTGGATGATCAATATTAACAGGAGTGTCAAATTCTAATTAAAAAGGAAAGAAAATCTGTAACATAGTTTGATTTCATTCATAAGGAAGATTCTTACTATACATGTTTATTTCTAAATAACAGGTCTCTTTAAAATTACTGTAAACTTTTTCCAATTATGCAATAAGAAATTATTAGAATATGATCAAACAAAGATATTCTATGAAGCACTTTCTGGAGAAAAATTGACAATTTTTTTCTATTAATTTAAAAAATGTTTATGATTAGCTTTTAAAGAAAGTGAAGTATATAGAATAAAAAAACTCCATGATATAAACAATTAAAATAATCACCAGTCCTATAGTATATTTCCTTCTAAAACATTGTATATGCATATACTCACACATACCATGTATTCTATACAAGATTTTTCATTCTTCCATTTATGTTTATAATCTAATTACTATCTTATAAAGGTAGAAATAACCTCATAAAATATTCAGTATTAAATATCTGATAGCATAAAAGTTGTTAAATATACAAAACTAATCATTTATAGAATATAAAATGTTATTTTAAAATTTAATTACTGCATAATGTGAGGCATTTGAATCCTTGTTTGTCATGGTATATTACAACATCTCAATAAAATTCTATATAAGACCTTTGTGAATGCCTATGATTATTTTACTAAAATAATTTCCAAAATTAGGAATGCATAGATAAATGTATGAACATAATAAAAGTTCCAGAAATTTAGGTTGTCCTCAAGAAAATTTCCAAAGTTACTTCTTTGCTATTATGAAGAATGTGATGTCATTTTTGATGTTTGACTGTTTGATCGAGCTCGCCCTGCATTGGCACAGGCTGAGAAACAAAACCCTCAGCTCCCTCCATTGGTGCTGGTGGCAAATTTAAACCATTCAAACTCAAGTCCAGCAAACCCATCACCTTGGTTCCAACATCTAACCATAATAAAGTAAAAAACCAGCTGTCCCCACTCACTTCTGTTTTAATCAGGAGCTGACCTGTTCATTTTTCCTTGGGGAATCATTTTGCTGTTTACTCTTTGAGCAATAAACTTTATATCACAACCATCAGTGCCTTTGTGTCATTCTTTCTGATATTTATACATTCCTGTGGAGAGGTGTGTGTGCATGTTAGATGGGGGGGTGCTGTCTGGTGTGGAGCAGGGGATGCCAGGACCTCAAAGGCAACACTTACATTACATGCTTTATTTTATTACACTTTTGTAAACTTGATAAGTATAAATAGCTTTGTATTATTTTAAATGTATGAAGAAAATAATGTAGTACTATATGATTCCATTTAACATTTTAAATAAACTCATTGTTAGAGGAGGTGTAGACTATTTTAAAATAAATGCACTGAAGGAACAATCTATTTTCATATGTAGTATATGAGGAATTTAGCCTTCAAGCTACAATTTCTACACATACCATCTGCTCTTATTTAATGAGAGTCTATTTGATCTGAATGATGCAGATAATTGCTTCAATCTTTCATTTCACTTGTCACTTTGCAAACACAGTTCTAAAAAGACAAAAAGGAAATAAATTGGCCTTATTTGGAAAAAAATAAAGGCCTATATATTTTTTTTTCGACTACACTCAATTTTAGCAACATTTTGTTTTCAGTAATCAATGTTTGTTTTAAGAAGAAATGCTTAATTATCCACTTACGATATTCCATATATCCATTCTATATCCATTTCCATTATTTGAAACACAACAACAGTTAAAATGTTTTACATTTTACTTTTTTAAAAGATTTTATTTATTTATTTATTTATTTGAGAGTGAGATTGTGCAAGGAAGCAAGCATGGCGGGGGTTGGTGTGGGGCAAGAGGGACAAGACTACATGCTGAGCATGGAGCTCGATTTGGGGCACCACCTCAGGACCTTGAGATCATGACCTGAGCTAAAATCAAGAGTCAGACACTTAAACAACTGAGCCACTTAGGTGCCCAACATTTCACCTTTTAATTTAGAAAATTTTTGTATAACTCTTTTCCTTTCAGTGAAGGTTAAGGTGGAAGGTTAGTGGTTTTAATTGTGAAAATATATATGATGTTATCAGAAGAAAAAAATAAAAATCATGAGGAAAAATTGAAATAAAAATTAAGTTGAGGTTTCCCAAAACAATAGTGAATCCTCAGGAGAAAAGAAGACAAGATCTACAATGACAAGGAATTTCTTTGGTTAGTCAAGTTTGAGATATATTTTATAGTTATTTTAATGTGATTGAGAATACGCTTGAGGAAATTCACCTCATGGAATTTATAAGTTATTTCTTTTTTTTTTAAGATTTTATTTATTTATTTGACAGAGCGAGATCACAAGTATGCAGAGAGGAAGGCAGAGAGAGAGAGAGAGAGAGGAAAGTAGGCTCCTTGCTGAGCAGAGAGTCCGATGCGGAACTCAATCCCAGGACCCTGAGATCATGACCTGAGCCAAAGGAGGCGGCTTAACCTACTGATCCACCCAGGCGCCCTATAAGTTATTTCTAAGTCCCTACCTTTACAGTTGATTACTCTTTTTATTTATTTTTTTTTTATTTTTTAATTTCATTTCAGTGTACCAGAATTCATTGTTTATGCACCACACCCAGTGCTCCATATGATACATGCCCTCCATAATACTCACCACCAGGCTCACCCACCTTCCCACCCCCCAACCCTTCAAAACCCTCAGATTGTTTTTCAGAGTCCATAGTCTCTCATGGTTCACCTCCCCCTCCAATTTCCTTCAACTTCCTTCTCTTCTCCATCTCCCTATGTTCTTCATGTTATTTCTTATGCTCCACAAATAAGTGAAACCATATGATAACTGACTCTCTCTGCTTGACTTATTTCACTCAGCATAATCTATTCCATGTTGATACAAAAGTTGGGTATTCATCCTTCTGATGGAGGCATCATACTCCATAGTGTATATGGACCACATCTTCCTTATCCATTTGTCCGTTGAAGGGCATCTTGGTTCTTTCCACAGTTTGGCGACCATGGCCATTGCTGCTATGAACTACAGATGGCCCTTCTTTTCACTACATCTGTATCTTTGGGGTAAATACCCAGTAGTGCAATTGCAGGGTCATAGGGAAGCTCTATTTTTAATTTCTTAAGCAATCTCCACACTGTTCTCCAAAGTGACTGCACCAACTTGCATTCCCACTAACAGTGTAAGAGCGTTCCCCTTTCTCCACATCCTCCCCAACACACGTTGTTTACTGTCTTATTAATTTTGGCCATTCTAACTGGTGTAAGGTGGTATCTCAATGTGGTTTTGATTTGAATTACCCTGAAGACTAATGATGATGAACATTTTTTTTTCATGTGTCTGAAAGCCATTTGTATGTCTTCATTGGAGAAGTGTCTGTTGATGTCTTCTGCCCATTTTTTAGACATGATTATCTCTTTTGTGTGTATTGAGTTTGAGAAGTTCTTTATAGATCCTGGATATCAGCCTTCTGTCTGTACTGTCATTTGCAAATATCTTCTCCCATTCCGTGGGTTGCCTCTTTGATTTGTTGACTGTTTCCTTTGCTGTGCAGAAGATTTTGATCTCGATGAAGTCCCAAAAATTCACTTTTGCTTTTGTTTCCTTTGCCTTTGGAGACATGTCTTGAAAGAAGTTGCTGTAGCTGATATTGAAGAGGTTACTGCCTATGTTCTCCTCTATGATTCTGATGGATTCTCACATTGAGGTCTTTTATCCATTTCGAGTAGATTAGAATATAGAAACAGATCCTGAAGCTTTAGAGGTCTGTTATGAATGCCCCCCACATTTATATTTTGAGGCCTTAAACACAATATTATGATATTTGGAGATGGGGTCTTTGGGAGATAATAGGTTAGATGAGATCAAGAAGGTGGAGCCTCCATCATGGGAATTTGTAAAAAGAGACACCAGGGAGTTTGCTCCTTCTCTCTCTCTCTCTCTATGTCTTTCTCTACCTCTGTCTTTCACTGTCTCTCTGTCTCTGCTATAAGAGTACTCAGTGAGAAGGTGACCATTTGCAAGCCAGGAAAAGAGCTGTCAACAGAACTCAACGATGTTGCCCCCTTGATCAACTTCTGACCTCCAAAACTGTGAGAAAGCCACCATGTCTCTAGGATTTTGTTACAGTATCTGAGTTGACTAATTTATTAAAATTTTTAAGATATTTTATTTATTTATTTGACAGACAGAGATCACAAGTAGGCAGAGAGGCAGGCAGAGAGAGAGAGAGAAGAGGAAGCAGGCTCCCTGTGGATCAGACAGCCCGATGTGGGGCTCGATCCCAGGATCCTGGGATCATGATCCAATCCGAAGGCAGAGGCTTTAACCCACTGAGCCACCCAGGTGCCCCTGAGTTGACTAATTTATAAAGTATGAATGGATTTGGGTCACCTCCATAAGTGTTTTTGACAGTGAGTGACCATTAGTGTGTGACTTTTCTCAAAGCCACCCAGATGCCAGCTTGGCCACCCTCCCTCCCCCACAACATACCTCATAGCTTGTCCCTGAACATAGAATCATTGCTCCCAAATGATTATGGGAGCCTGGTTCTCCACCTGTGTAAAACAACAAATTCATTTGCCTAACTCCCTCCTAGGAACGTTCTGTCCAGAAAAAGAACAGGGTTAAATAAAATAAAAAAGTCTATGAGGCAGGAAAATCTAAATATCAATTTGCCCACAATCCTGGCACTTCACTTACCCTGCATAAACTCTGGCTACCTTGATTCCATCTCCAGGTTTCAAGAAGCAGCAACAGTATTCCAGAAAGTACTCTCAATTGAGGAGTTACAGAATCTTGTTTCAAACCCCAGTTTTGCAGCTTACTACCTAGAAACCTCTTGGTTACATAACTCAAGCTCTTCGAGTTAAGTTTCTTCAACTATAAAATGGGGCTACTATTGGCTGGGCTTATTATTAGGGACACAGTAAGTTAGCGTGCATACACACACACACACACACACACACACACATATTTTTCCCTAAAAAAACACCTAGCAGAGTACATGATACAAAGCAAAAAATAAAAATTAAAAAAAAAATGTTATTTGTACATGTCTCCTTATTTCAAAATCTTGAACTAGAAATTAAACCTTCCCCCTGCCAAAGTTGTAAAAATCCAGAGTAGCATAAAAATGTGGTTTATGGGCAACATCTTCAAGTCAGCATTTCTGACCTTTTCCTCTTACCTCTGAATCACTTGCTAAGGAGCCTCTGTTGGGATACTTAGATTTCTCATCTTCCTGTTAGATCCAAGCCTTCAGATTCTAACTCCTTAATATGACCCCAGTCTGTCCACTTCACTCCTGTGCTGCTGCCCTACCACTTTTTATCTGGTCTTAAAGATTAGAGAGTAATTAAAAAAATAAGCTATTCTAAGTTAATTTTTGATAGTTGGATGTGATTAACATATATAAATATACAGAAAATAATTTTGTTGTGATTTTAGAAGTGGAGTGATAAAATTTATTTTGCAATATTTATCTTTTTAAATTTAATTTAATGTTTTCCGTGTTCCAAGATTAATTGTTTATGCACCACACCCAGTGCTCCATGCAAGACATGCCCTCCTTAATACCCATCGCCAGGCTCACCCATTCCCCACCCTCATGCCCTCCAAAACCCTCAGTTTGTTTCTCAGAGTCCACAGTCTTTCATGGTTCATCTCCCCCTCCGATTTCCGCCAATTCATTTTTCCTCTCCTTCTCCTAATGTCCTCCATGTTACTCCTTATGTTCCACAAGTAAGTGAAACCATATGATAATTGACTCTCTCTGCTTGACTTATTTCACTCTATTTTGCAATATTTATTTTTTTAATTTTGCAATATTTAATTACTATCTCTGATTGACATTTCACTCTATTTTGCAATATTTATTTTTTTAATTTTGCAATCTTTAATTACTATAAAGGCATTATGACACTTACGTACATTTCATAGTGTTTGAAGATGTAAAGTATAACCTCTGTAAATTTGTTAAATAAATAGAAGTTGCTTCAACTTAAAGTTTTTAAGTCAATAAATATTTTTTGAAATTCTAAAAACTTGACCTTGAAGGGTCACATTTTTATTAATGTATGTAAACAGAAAGCTAATGATTAATTAAAAACTGATTTTACAGAAGTATTATAGAAATTCTGCACATTTCAAATGAAAGTTTTGCAAATAAGCAATAATGTAATTTGTAGCTCATTGTGGCTTCTATGTTTTGTGAAAAGAGCATTGGTTAAATATCCAGACTACACATCAGATTTCCCCAGTATAAATTCTGGCTCTGCTACCTGATAGATTTCAGACTGATAGAGTTCAGATTTTAGTCAAGTTAAGTTAACCTTTCAAATTCCTTAGCTCCTTCATCTTTAAAATGGAGACGATAATAAGCACTCTCTGAAAAGGTTGTTTTGTAAATAAAATAGGGTGAAGCACTTACAATTTTGATTTCATATGTGGAACATCATTTATATACTTGATAATTAGTATTATATTCTTTTAACTCATTCCCCTCTGGGAATATACTTTAAAAATTTTAGTAAATTCAGGGGCACCTGGGTGGCTCAGTGGGTTAAGGCCTCTGCCTTCGGCTCAGGTCATGATCTCAGGGTCCTGGGATCGGGCCCTGTTTCGGGCTCTCTGCTCAGCGAGGCGCCTGCTTCCCTTCCTCTCTCTTTGCCTGCCTCTCTGCCTACTTGTGATCTCTGTCAAATGAATAAATAAAAAAATAATAAGATAAAATAAAAATTTTAGTAAATTCAATTTCATAGGTTTTGCATAAGCCTAGAGAGTGGATCTCTGTCTTCCCTTTCCTATATATAAGTCTATTGTTTAATTTTGGATGATTCTTTCAAGTAGAACTAAAATATGTGCATAAATGAATATTGACCAACCAAATGAGAGCAACGTTATTTATTCAGAGCTTGCTGTAGCAAGGGAGTCACCCACCATCATTTAATTTTTGGTGGAAACTTAAAACCAGGCAGAGAACTTCATAGTAGAAGAAAAGAAAGCTCCAGACATGCCCTGGTTGAGGCTCAGGGCATGGAGCAGCAGGAAGCGGGCTCACTAGAAGTGGGCATCCTGTGTGGTTAGTTAGTGGTGCATAGTTGGCTTTCACTGGTTGATCTTAAGTAGGAGATAGGGACAAATATTGGGGAAGTTAAAAGTTCTAGCTTTTTGGGGTCATTTATTACAGAGGTTTTTGTTTGACTTCTTGAATTGTTATTAGAGATAGTGCTCTTACTTCAGATAAGTTTGTCTTATATATAGAACACTAGTTTCTTATAGATAGTGGGTGATTTTTCTGCATGGTTGTTACAGGTCAGAATTCTATTTTTCATATGTTCTGGCCATCGTCCTTTTGTATACTTTGTCTTTTATATGTTTTAGCCATATATGGGAAATAAATTTCTTAAATTCTCAAAGTCATAGTATGCAACAATAATAATTTTTAATATATAACTTGTTTTAATTATAGGAGCAAGTTAATTATGCAATTATTTGTATGTTTGTGATGTATTTACTTTGTAATTTTATTAATGATATATTTTTCTACTAATATCCTTGATTTTAATTACTTTGTTTATGCTTCAGTAATTTTACACAAAGTGAATAATTTTAGGAAAGAATGAACAAATCTGTTGTTCTCATTTATATGTCTGCATCTGTAAAGTTACAAAATAAATCACACATCCTTAGAGCACTAAGTACATAAGTTTAGAAAACCATGCATGCAACTTTTTGCTAAAGACCTTACTATTTTGGGAGGCATTCCAAATGCCCACTCAGGCTTATTCTTGAAATGAAATGTTCTTTTTCTTTTTCTCCTCATTTATCCATTGCTAATAAAATAAATCTCTACAAAATTATACAGAAGACCTTCATGGGGTATAAAAATTCCTTTATTTGAAAGGAATATGAAGGAAATATTTTAGAAGAGGTCCATTTTTTTTTCTTTTTTTCAATGCTTGCAATTCCTTTTTTCTTTAGAGACACACAGCAGAATACAAAATTTCTTACTTTCACAGATGAACTCTTTACCCACAACTTGTTCAATTGAGTTCATTCATCTCATCAAAGAAAAAGCCCACTGGACAGTAAATAGTTCATATTAACATTAAAAAAAGATTGAAAAGTCAGTATAATGGGTAAAAAGGAAACATTCAACTTAGTAATAAAGTATAATAAGTCATCATTACTAATGATGGCTGAAAATTAACTTTTAGAGTGACTATGTTGGTTGAGGTTAAGCACTGTGCTGAAGTGTTATATACTGAAAATTTTGGCCTTTTGTTTGTATAAACGACCTCTATGTTCCTGGAAGTGCCATTGTAAAATAGTAAAATTAAATTGAACTAAAGGAACCTCTTTCTAGTATTCATGCCAGACCATTTAGAAGCAATATTAAATCATCACTTGAATAATTTATGGATGGAGATTGTCATAATGTGATGCGTGGTTTGTGATTATGGGCACTTTTTTTTTTTTTTTTTTTTTTAGAGTTCCAGGATTAATTTCAGGAAAGAAATCCAAGGTTAAAATTCAGGGCACCCAGTCTAGGGTTAAGCCTAAAACAATGCTTTTACTAGAGTTAAGTGCAACTGGCCAATATTTTACCACCCCAGGTTCTAATTCTAAATGACCTGGCTTGTTTGAATACTTAGTGTGTATAAACTCACTTTTTATTATGTATTTCTTACTTCGTTTAATCTGAAACAAATGCAGTTTTTTCATATAAAACCAAAAATTTTGTTAAAATAAAATTTTAGAAAAGGAAAAAAATTGTGACTCATATAGATATAAAAATGAACAATCATTAAAGATTTTACTTAATTCATTCATTGAAGGAACCAGGAAGACATAGGTAGGCCAAGAGAGAATGAGAAACATAGAACTATTTATGCAGAGTTATAAAAGACAAGAAAGACAAGACAAGTTTAAATGCGATACCTCAGTGTCCTGTCCTGGATGTAACCAATGCAGGTGTAAAATAGTTCCTGACAATGAAAGGCTAGAATCAGGTGACCTGGAGAAGGGTGTCCTTGAAGCAATGCATAGATTTCACCAAATCACTTTTTTTTTCTATAACTCACTTTTCATTAACACCAAAATAATAAGTTTTAGACTTTTATCCAGCTAAAAGTCTGGGTGTTTAGTTTAAGGTATCCCTGATATCTAATGTTCTGATTGTTGAAGCGTTTGATTAAAATAGCCATAAATCAGTTCAGAGGCAGTGTCCTTTGAGAGACAGGACACACAAAAAATTGCCAGACTACATACCACAGTAGAACTTAGACCCACACACACTAAGTAACCAGTTTAGGAGGCCAAACCATAAGCTGTCAAACAATCAGCCCCCAAAAGTCACAATTGATCAATGACTATCACCCTTCCTAGTTTTTAGCCCCACTTCTATCTTAGGACCAAATAGAGAAATCTCAATATGCTCTCTAAACCAATCACAAGAGATGGCATGCTTCTAGTTAGCTTGCCTCCTGCTTCCCTGTTCCAACAACAACTTCCAATCAGAACATACCTGGAGCCTCCCCTGTTGTCACTGTAAAGGTTCCTCACTCCAGTGCCTGTGATGAAAGGAAAGTCTCAGCCAAGTGCAAATGATGGTGTCTGACTCCCTTGTTACCTCAAGCTTTGCATGAATAGCTTCCGTTTGTTCTCAAGGGGAGTGGTATTTGCTTATTTCATATCCCAGAGCTAGGAGAATTAGTCACTATTAGTTACCTTAGAGGGGGAAGAAAACTGAAATACTTAAAATAACTAAATATTCCAAAACCCAACCTTGAGGCACATTTGTAGTTTCCTGATTTTCTGTGTTATAAATATTCTGACCATGATTAAGTTCAAATTATCAGCACAAACTCACTGTATTCAGAGTTGGAAAGAAATGTATAAAAACATTATATAGTATTTCTGCCATACAGGTATAATAGATACAGATAGAAATATGATAGATATAAATAACTTCTGGATTATAGATAATAAAATATGGCACAATAATTTGCTAGTGATGAGTTTTAGATATATTTTACCCATATTTTAAACAATTTATTTTCCAGTATGTGTAATTTAATTTTTAATAACTGGCTTTCTAAATTCATAAAAATCTGATAATTATACACTCACATACAGTTCTAGGACATGACTGGTTCCAGGAAATCAAGACCAATCCTTGAGATGGAGGGAGTGGGTAGAGAGAGTAGGGAAATTAAGGAGGTACATAGACATTAGAACAAACAAGTAGGGAAATTAAGGAGGTACATAGACATTAGAACAAACAGGTATGTGAAATTTTGCTGTTATTCTAGATGGCTGACAAACCATTAGATGGTTTTGAGCAGATAAAGGACATGGTCAATTATTTTTAAGTGAGTATCTTAAATTTTTCATAAGAAAGAAGTCAAAGCTTTTGACCTTCAGTTTCCAGAGGATGGAATTGCATTAACTAAGACTAGGAGGCAGAGGGTAAAACATTATGTCGTATTAACTTTAGAACATGCTAAGTTTAAAATGGTATTCTGTAAGTGGAAATGTTGAGTAGGAATTAGATACATGAATCTGGTACTTATGTGTTTAAATAATTTTATAATGAAAGACTTTACCCCCAGATGGTTTTAATAATAGAAGCTTATTGTAATTTGATTAGTAGACAGATAGGACAAGCAGTGGTTTCCATTAAGTAGGAAATGTTTAAATGATTGCCCATGTGCATACATAATAAGTATCTTTGGGGGACAGCTATAGAGGGATCTAAGTTAATTTTGTTGATGAGAGGTATAAAAAATGTATTTTCTTTAGTTTCAGATGCTGTATTTCAGCATTTATTCCCCAGTCGTGAGTGAAGGCCACAGTCACTCAGGCAAATTCTGTGCTTTCTAGTGCACACTCCTCACTGTCCTCAAAGAATAATAACAAGAGACAGGATACCTTGGTTTCTCCTCCAGTTAAAAGAAGAAATAACCACAAAATGTATTTTCTAATGATTGCTATTACTTATACACACACACATATAGACACATACAGCTTTTTTTTTTCCAAATCACATATTATTTACTTATTTTTAAATCTGAGTGTAGTTGACACACAAGGTTACGTTTGTTTCCAGTGTACAACTCAGTGATTTGATAAGCTGATACATTATTCTATGTTTACCACAAGTCTAGTTACCATTATAGTGTGGCTACAATGCTTGTGTCCCATTACATAACTAGTACAATATCAATGACTATATTCCTTACAATCTGCTTTTTATTCCTATGACTTACTCATTCCATAACTGGAGGCCTGTTTCTTCCTTTCTCCTTAATTCATTTTGCCCAGTCACCAACCCCCTTCCTTCTGGCAATCATCAGTTTATTCTCTAGATTTATAGTTTTGATTCTGCTTTTGTTTGCTTATTGATTTGTTTTGTTTTGTTTTGTTTTAGATTCCACTTGTGAGTGGAATCATATGGTATTTGTCTTTCTTAGTCTGAGTTATTTCACTTAGCATAATGCCATCCGTTTCCTCAAATGTCCTGATCTCATCATGTTTATGGCTGTATAATATTCCTTCGAGTAATGTATGTGTGTGTGTGTGTGTGTGTGTGTGTATATATATACACACACTATTTTTCCTTATCCATTCATCTATTGATGGACACTTACATTGTTTCCATATATTGGATATTATAGATAATGCTGCAGTAAACTAAGACTGCATATATCTTCTCCAAATTAGCATTTTTGTTACTTTTGGGTAAACAGCCAAGAGTGGATATATAATTTATTTTTTTAATTCTATGTTTACACTTATCAACAAATGTTATTTCAGGATCCTAAAAACAAAATTCCATCCATTTTAACAACCAGATTTTTTTTTAAGATTTTATTTATTTATTTGAGATATATAGAGAGAGTGCACATGACGGGGAAGGGGCAAAGAGAGAGGAAGAAGCAGTCTCCACACTGAGCAGGAAGCCCAAAGCAGGGCTTTATCCCAGGACCCTGGATCATGATCTGAGCTGAAGGCAGATGCTTAGCTGATTGAACAGCCCAGGTACCCCTCAACCAGAAATTTTTAAAAAGCACATTAATATTCCTTTAACAATTTTCTATCCATTATTTAATTTAATGCTTAGAATAATTGCATGAAATAAATTTTATTTTAATTAGTGATATCCATTACAGCTTTGGAGACCTGAAAACAAAGATTTTTTTCCTGAATGTCATCCTTCCTGTCTGGTCTTATTTGCATAAGTCTCTCTTTACTTTGGCTACCACCACAGAGTGGTAACCAGAGGTTAGACTCTGGTAGGGACCCTAGGCTCCGTTTACAATATCTTTTTTTTTTTTTAAGATTTTATTTATTTCTTTATTTGACAGAGAGCTAGAGAGAGAGAGCACAAGTAGGCAGAGTGGCAGGCAGAGGGAGAGGGAGAAGCGGGCTCTCCACTGAGCAGCGAGTCTGATGTGGGGCTTGATCCCAGGACCGTGGGACATGACCTGAGCTGAAGGCAGCCGCTTAACCAACTGAGCCACCCAGGTGCCCCTCTGTTTACAATGTCTTAATTCTGATTCACAATACCAAAATGTTCCCAATTCTGGGCATATAGGGAAACCACATTTCTACATTGTTCCAAAGAGGGATATATAGTTTTATTCTCTGTTAAATGCAGTCCTGTTCAGGGAACTTACAGATACTTACTCATTTGGACTAAAAGTCAAATAAATGGAATATTTTTTTTAAAAAAAGTATAAACTAAAATGCAATGGAGGTTCGAAGAAGGAAGGAACCATAGTCAGTTGAATAAAGCAGGGGAACTTTTGATAGAGAAAATAATACTGAATTGGAACTTGAGTAAATAAAATACCAACAAGTAGAAACAATAGTAAGAGTTCACTAGGCAAAGGGGTATAGGATTCATAATGGTTCAGATGTTGGAAAAAAGGGAATGTATGGAACATAAATAATCAAGTTTGGCTGGAATAAAGGTCAATATAAAGGAACAGTACACATTAAGTCTGGAAAATATTTTAGAGTGACATTACTGGGAGGCTTGAAATCCAGTGTGAGGTCTTTCCATTTTAATAGCAACTGTAATTCTTTGCATGTTTTTCTGTTTAAGAATTGATATGATATTGCAATATAATTTTAGAAAATAATTAGTGAGATATTAACACTACAGCACCTCAATCAAGACTGCGGTAGGAAGAATTGAAGAAGACAGGAGTAGAAGCCACAGGAGTTGGAAAATAATTGGATATGAGAGATAAAGAACAAAACTGAACCAACATTAACTGGAGTTTTAAGCCAGAGGGACAGAACAGTGCCACAACTAGGAGGAATAGGGAAGTTGGAAACAGATGCAGATGTGGAAAGTAGAAGTTGGTTTTGCTCATGTTGCATATTAAATATAGGGCATCTGGGCCTGGGGCATCTACATCCTTTGGATAATGAATGATAAAGAAAGGGTGACAAGTATGTACTCCAAGTGTTTTCAGAATAGAAATATTCGTTGAAACCTGTGAACACAAATAGGATTCTACTGGTCCTAAAGGGAAGGTTCCACATATTTCTTAATCTTTTCTCCTCTGTCCCGGACTTCCCCCACCTAAAAAAATACCTTAAATTTTGAACTTCATCTTACCCATTTATATCATTTCTTTATGAGAGTTAAACTGGCAAGTTTCTTTCATACTGATGAATTGATAAGATATTGCCCACCCAATATCCTCTTTTCTTTCTTACCACAAAATTCTGTTTTACTTGTAGTGTTAATAGGCCAGCTTTAAGAAATTTAATAATAATAATTAAAAAAACGTTTCTCGCCTCCTTCTGTCATGCTATGTATTTTGGCCCATGATAGGAAGGCAAAAGTCCCAGAGAAACTTCCAAGGACTCAGGGCCATGTATTCCTTTTGTTCTGTGTTCTTTCCTTTCTTCATGCCTGAAACATTGATGTGATGGCTGGAGATCTGGCAGCCATCTGGAGACCATAAAAATGAGACTTAACACCAAAATCAAGGACAGGAAAGATGTTAAGGTGTTAATATCCCCTAATGACATTTGACCCTCTGCTCTAAGCCTAAAATCTCTAATCTGAATTTTCTGTACTCAAAATGTTACCATTTCATTTGGTCAAGACACTATTTTAGAGCTTCTTGTTGTTCCTAACTGAAGACCGTCTAATTAAATGAATTCAGTCTTTTTCCTGTGCCAATTTTCCATAATATGATTATGTGGATTTACTTAACATCACCATAATATACATGCCTATTTTAAGTACAAAATATGTCAATATCCCATGGTAAGATACATGATTGACGTGGACCTAACAGTATGCATTAAACTAGACATAGAGGGCTTTCTGATATTTTTTTTCCCCCAAAAAAGTGCTTTATGGATGACAGGGCTGATTATCACCTTTAAATGACTCCAGTTTCCTTCAGCAATCACCATGGTTAATGAGCAGGAACAAACATGTATTCATCTAAGTAAATATTCCACCAATCACAGATACCGACTGAGAAGGCATAACATCTTGATGTCCTTTGATTTCATATTTCTAGCATCCTTGCTCAGTGCAGTGTGAAATGCATGCAGATACACTAGGGAAGGGGAAAAAGCAATTTGACCAACTAGCAGTTTTCTTCCTTTGAGATAGGTGGCATATGGAAAGTTGTGACAAATTGGAGATCTGGAGACATGAAGAAATATATTAAAAACAGAAAACCTGATTACTTTAACTAATACATCATTTTTTAATGTTTTTATCTTCTGTGCACAGTAATCAGCAATGTTAAAACACATACACACACACACAAACACACACACATACTGCAACTACTCTATTAAAGTCCAAAAAGCAAAAAGGAAAAAGCAAAAAGCAAGTGCCAGTTTAAATATTAAAGACACTCTGAAACTCCCAAGCTGGTGGTTTTTCTTTTCTTTTCTTTCTTTTTTTTTTCTTCATTAAACTTTTGTTTTAATGGGCATCAAAATTTTGTGACAATTTTAAAAACTAATATCTTAAAGCTGCCCCCTCACACACAAAATGGTCCACAAGGCATTCTCCTTTCCTTCTGAAGGTTTTACGAGGCATTGCTCTCATTAACCAGTCTTTTACTATTAAATGGCCAATTGATGCAAACAGTCCTGAGACTATTCTTCCACCACCGATTAAAACTGGGGTGGCACGCAGTGGGGATAATATTCATTAGCCTTCTGAGCTTTCTGGACAGACATGGCGATGTTGCCAGCTCCAGCTGCCTTCTTGGTCACTGCTTTGATAACACCCACAGCAACTATCTGTCTCATGTCATGAAGAGCAAAACAGCCCAGAGGGGGATAGTTAGAGAAGTTCTCAACACATCCAGGCTTGCCAGGAACTATATCAGTGATGGCAGCATCACCAGATTTCAGGAACTTGGGACCATTTTCCATTTTTTTCCTCCCCAAAATGACAATCTATCTATTCCTTAGACTCAGCAAACTTGCAAGCAAGGGAGCTGTTTGACAATGCAGCACAGGTGCATATTCAGTACTGATCTGGCCTGGATGGTACAGGATAATCACCTGATCTTTGAAGCCAACTGCTTCCCTTGGTGGGTCATTTTTGCTGCCACCAGCCACACTGCCACGATGAACATCTTTGACAGATACATTCTTGAAGACCACATTGTGCCCAGGAAGAGCCTCACTCAAAGCTTAATGGTGCACTTCAACAGACTTTACTTCAGTTGTAACATTGACTGGAGCAAAGGAGATCACCATGGCAGGTTTAAGAACACCAGTCTCCACTCAGTCCACAGGGAGAGAACCTATACCACCAATTTTGAAGACATCCTGGAGGGGTCCACAAAAGGCCTTGTTAGTTAGACAAGTTGGTGGCAGAAATGCAATCCAGAGCTATAAGGAGTGTGATTTCATTGGCATTGCCATCATTACAGATGACTTTCCATTCCTTGAACCAAGATACGTTAGCACTTGGCTCCAGCATGTTGTCACCATTCCAACCAGAAATTGGCATGAATTCTAGCATGTCAGGGCAGTAGCCAACTTTCTTAACATAGGTGCTGAATTCTGTAATGATTTCCTTGTATCTGTTCTGGCTGTAGGGTGGCTCAGTGGAATTCATTTTATTGACACCAACAATTAGATGTTTTACATCCAGTGTGTAAACCAGAGGATTTGCTCATGGGTCTGCCCATTCTTGGAGCAGACCTGCTTCAAATTCACCAACACCAGCAGCAACAATCAGGATAGCACAGTCAGCCTAAGATGTGCTTATAATTATGTTTTTGATAAAGATTCTGTGACCTGGAATGACAGTGATGGTCCCATAGTACTTGCTGGTCTTGAATTTCCACAGGGAGATATCAATGGTGATACCATGCTCACATTCACTTTTCAGTTTATTCAAGACCCAGGCAAACTTGAAAGAGCTCTTCCCCGTCTCAGCATACTCTCTCAAGTGTTTCAGTAGTTCTTTTGTCAATCTCACCACATTTGTAGACTAGATGGCCAGTAATGGTAACCTTGCCTGAAACTACATGTCCAATGAGGACAATGTTGATATGAGTCTTGTCTTTTCCCATTTTGGTTTAGGTTTAGCAGAGGTTTTCACAACATCTGGTGGCAAACCTGTTGCAACAAAGCTCTTGTCTCTTATTTGATCAATGAAGAGGAAAGAAAATTGCCCACATTCACTAAAGTTTGCCTTATATTTTACATTTTTTTATATTGTAAAGTGAAAAGAAAGAATAGAGAACAATTTTAGATATCCAACTTGTATTCTAACTGTATTTGTCTTAACCATTAAGAAAAGTAGGGGAAAAAGAACACAACAAAGCAGTAATCTACTCTATTTTTTAACACTTCATAGTGCTCCTGGATAAAACAGTATATAACCGCATAAAAGGTTTGGTAAAATGCTTAATAAATACTAAGAAACTTTGATGACATATCCATGAGCTACACCCCTCTTCTTCATTTCACTAGAACCCAAATTTTATAAAGGTGTTCAAACTCTTTACCATAGGACTTAGGCAAGATCATCTCCTCCTTAACTCCAGTTACCAAACCCTAATGAGTTTAAACCTGTTATCAGGGCTCATTAATAACAGGTTTGTTTACTATTACTAAAATGACTAATTCACCAAAATTCATAGCCTTCTTTTTGTTACTTGAGTTGGAATATTTTCCAGTGTTCAGCCCTCTTTAACCCCAGCCTTCTTCAACCCCACAGAACTTGTTTAGCATACTTAAAATCATAAAGATGCTTAACATCAGCAAATGCAATCCCTAAGAACTTATACAGCATGACTTTTGATAATTTTGGTCAATTTCAGCATATTCCTAAACAGAAAATTATTGGGCTTTTATTACCTTTATATTAATAAATAAACCCCATTTAAAAATTTAGAATAGTAAGGAGATTGTTAGGAATCTGTGCAAGTTCTATAATTTGTAGAATCATTGTTCGGTAAGCATAAGTAAATCAACTTTATTCTAATGATGTTAGCTTAGTAAAGGTTTGAATGATCACAATTGGTTCGGCAAGCCTGTTGTCTAAATGACCAGCACAGCAGATGTTCTTTCTTTAGCTGAGCAATATTCATGGGGATGACTAGTAGATTCAGCATGAACCAAAGATACATACTGTCTGCTGGGAGTTGTTCCCAGTAACAAAGCTGTAGCATCTGCCTGCTGATTCCAAGAACAAATGAGTCAGTTATGGAAAGTAATTCACTGCTTTCAATGTACCTGTGAGTTTATTTGCATTCTGTTGTAATACAACCTCAGAGTGAGTTTGAAAACATACCACTAATAGCATACTGCTATTGGTACTGGTGAACAAGCCATCTTCATTGTTGGGACTCTTACTGAAAGATAATTACCAGAGACACAAGTATCTAGAAACTTAAATTACCAATCACCCTCTCTTGCAAAATATTCTGAATCAATATGACTTATGTGGAATGAGTCGCTTTGTTTTACCTCATGATGTTTTTGCTGAACTTGTTTTGGAAAAGAATATGCGAGTAAACCCAGAATGATTGGCAATACAGTACTTCACAAACTTAATGTTAAATATGCATGCATCATAATGTATTCATGTTTAAACTTATTATGATTCAGATTATATTTACACATTCATAATTTACATTTTTGCTTTTAATATACTATAAAAACAATATAATATAACTATATAGAATAGAATAGAATAGAATAGAATAGAATAGAATAGAAACATGAGAGAAGTTATCTGAAGGTTCAATACCATCAGCTTTTTGATTTGAGGAAGGACTTTTTTCCCCTGACAAAAGAGACAAGCTTGTTTTCAGTTGGCATGACTAACGCAGTGGACTTTCTGTGGAAGCACATTTTAATTAATGTGTAATTAAACTTTTTGCATCAGGATTTTTTTAAAAGGTTTTACTTATTTATTTGACAGAGATCACAATAGGCAGAGAGAGATGGAGAAGCAGGCTCTCTGCTGAGCAGAGAGTCCTGACGCGGGGCTCAATCCCAGGACCCTGGGATCGTGACCTGAGCTGAAGGCAGAGGCTTTAACCCACTGAGCCACCCAGGCACCCCTGCATCAGGATTTTTTATGTAAATACATATTTAACAACTTATCATGAAAATTAAGAGTCTAAAAAGACTTACTCTATAAACATAAAATTGTTCAAATTATTTAATTTATTTTTTTTAAGATTTTTATTTATTTATTTGACATACAGAGATCCCAAGTAGGCAGAGAGGCAGGCAGAGAGAGAGGAAGGGAAGCAGGCTCCCCGCTGAGCAGAGAGCCTGATGCGGGGCTCGATCCCAGGACCCTGGGATCATGACCTGAGCTGAACGCAGAGGCTTTAACCCACTGAACCACTCAGGTACTCCAAATTATTTAATTTATATTGACAATTTTGTTTAAGTTTTAGGGATAAAAATCCTCATGGGGTCGAAAGATTTCTAGTATCTAATCATTTCTGCCAGAAAAGTTCTCTAATAATTAGCATTTAAAAGGAATTATTTGAACTGGAAAGGTAAAACAAGAAATTTTAGGTTCTACCAAATGTGTTTATTTGCTTTATGTCTTATAACAGAGATGTATTTTGCTTTCTCTAGTGTTTGTTACATGCTTTTTGAGTAAAACGAGTGAGAGCACTTATGTATGTCCACTAGGAATATAGGCACTATTACATATTGCCAAATAGTGGCATAAAGAAAGCAAGCAAACAAACAAAATTCAAAGAAATAGTTCTTTCAGTGGTCAAAAAAAAAAAAAAAAAATCGCACTTAGTTTTGTTCCCAGTTTCTAGCTTAATGACATGGTAATATTCTTTCCATAGTTTTAATTCAGAAACTCTTTAATATTTAAAGCATTTTAAGTTAAACTATCTTTAGTTTATAGACAACTTAAAGATACCTTATGTTAAAATTTAATTACTCTACATGCCAGTCCTCTTATTATTGACAGGTTCATTTGCTAAACCGTTAAAATTCACAGACCAATTCATAATCAGAATGGACTATGGTTACCAGAAATAGGGATATTATGGACCAAAAATATTTTGTTGTTTAAAAAATAAAAAAAAAGTGGGGCGCCTGGGTGACTCAGTGCGTTAAAGCCTCTGGCTTCGGCTCAGGTCATGATCCCAGGGTCCTGGGATCGAGCCCCACATCAGGCTCTCTGCTCAGCGGGGAGCCTGCTTCCCTCCTCTCTCCCTGCCTGCCTCTCTGCCTACTTGTGATCTCCATATGTCAAATAAATAAATACAATCTTTAAAAAAAATAAAGAAAAATTTAAAAAAAAAGTGGGGGATGCCTGCGTGGCTCGGTCAGTTAAGCATCTGCCTTTGTCTCAGGTCATGATCCCGGAGTCCTGGGATCTAGCCCTACATCGGGCTCTCTGCTTAGAGGAAAGCTTGCTTCTCCTTCTCCTGCCTGCTGCTCTGCTTTCTTATATGTTCACTCTCTCTCTCTCTATCAAATAAACAAAATCTTTAAAAATAAAAATAAAATAATAAAATTAAAGAGTGGCCATGATAAACACATAGGGATCCTATTCACTGAGGAGGATAATATAATCACCAGAAATTCAAACTAAAATATATCAAAGATCTCAGTTTACCACAAACATTAGTGTAACTTGGATTACCAGTTCCTTGTGCTCTTTCCAATTACCCGCCTTGCCTCCCCCATCTTCACGTGGCTCCAGTAAACCTCTGTCCTCCTATCCAGAGCTTACTAATCCTCCAATGATCAGTGGCTTCACTTACCCATGAATCCTCGCTCACATGTTAGCCAATGCTGATCCGTTTGATTTGAATTCCTGTAGTGTATACAGTTTTTTATTCATTTTGAAAGCTACTTATTCTTGCTCTATCATCCCTTCAAAAAATATCAACTGAACATCTGTTATGAGTAGGAGATGATGGATATAAACATATAAAGAGAGGTTTTTAACAGTATGTGGTGTCTAATTTATTCATTTTTCATAACTAATATTTTATAGAATGCTAGCCATCAATTAGAAGTCAACATCCATTTCTAATGGTACCGATAGTTATTGTTCCTATTCTATGTCTAATACTACCTTAAGAATGTTATGTATGTTTTATTTTTCTACATGGACTACATTCAAAAGGGTGTAATCATTAGACAACTTTTTAAAGAAAATTTTTCTCACTATCCTGTAAACTGAATCTGAAGATTCATTGTTTCTACCAAGCCATTAGATGAATAATTAAGCTGGACTAATAGTATTCTCAACCACTGCTCAAAAATAAACATTCCTCTAGGCATTTTAAGCCCAAGCTGTCCATTTTTATAGTTTCATTGTAAAATTCCAGTGTAAAATAAAATACTCATTCCAATGTAAAATAAAAATAGTTTTCTTATCTCATTTAGAACTTCTTTCCTCCTCCAGCTAGCTATTGCTTCAAGCTTAGGGATGAGGACTGACAGAGTGGTTGTAACCAGTTTGTGATTTCTGTCTTACCTTTATTTCCTCTCTCCCCACCATTTCTGAGCTACTCTACCCTTCCAGGATTTGAGCCAAGAAAACAGTCATTATTGGAAACGAGGTATTTTGTTGTTGTTGTTTGTTTTGGAGAGGTTGTTTGCTTGTTAGTTCTTTGTATTTTTGGGATTGGGTATCAGGGTATAGAAAGCAGTTAGAGCTGGATCTTTCTTCCAGGAAATTTCAAGGTGTGTTTTGTTTTGTTTTGTTTTGTTTTTTATTTATTTGACACAGAGAGAGAGATCACAAGTAGGCAGAGAGGCAGGCAGAGAGAGAGAGAGGAGAAAAAGCAGGATCCCTGCAGGGCAGAGAGCCCGATACAGGGCTCAATTCCAGGACCCTGGGATCATGACCTGAGCCGAAAGCAGAGGCTTTAACCCACTGAGCCACCCAGGCGCCCCTCAAGGTGTTTTTTTGTTTGTTTGTTTGTTTGATTTTTTGTTTTTGTTTTTTTTTTCCTCCCTCTGCTCAGAACCTCTTATTGACATTACCTTGAGTCTTGATTCTGTGTGGCTACTGCTCACAATTATCTCCCCATCAAATGTGTGGCCCTTGCCTCACCCACACTGATTCTTTCTGCACAGCACACTCACCGCATCCCCAAAGAATACTTCCCCCCATTTCAGTCTCTTGATTCTCATATAATTTTAATGTGAATGATGGAGTAGGTAAGATTCCCTAATTAGTTTTAAACATCCCCCAACAATCCAACATCAGTCCATTCATTTAATCAGATATTTATTGAGTTCCCATGTACTGTTCTGAGCAGTGGAAAATCATTTATAAATAGGCAGACATCAATCAGTTCTCATAGAGCTCAAATTTTATTGGGAGAGGCAAACAATAAATATGACTTTTTAAGAAGAACAATACATACTATATATGATCATTAAATTCTAGGTGTTAACTGGCTAGGTTGCTCAGTTGTTTGGTCAAATATTAGCTTTGGTTTTGCTGGGAAGTGTTTTGTGGCTGTGACTAACATCCACAATCAGTTGACTTGAAGGACATTACATAGGGCTTTGTCAATCAGTTGATTGCCTAGAGATGGTGATAGAGAAACGCTGCCTGAATTTCCAGATTTATGACTTGCCCTTTACTTTTTAGACTCAAGATTGCAGCATCAACTCCTGTCTGAGTTTTCAGCCCATCAGCCTCCTCTGTTGATTTCAGACTTACTATCCCTCACAGTCATGTGAGGCAATTTATTAAAATAAATCTTATAATATGTATTTAGAAGATATATAGAAATTATATATATATCTATATATATCCTATTGATTCTCTTTATGTGGAGTGCCCTAACAAATGTACTATGTTAATAGTTTGTTAAGTGCTTAGTAGAAAAATAAAACTGAAGGGAATATGAAATTTAAATGTATGTGTGTAAAAGTTTATGGATAAATTTTAGGTATGGGCATCTAGAGAAGGCCTCATTGGGAAGAAGAGTTGAGATAAAAAAAGTTGAGTTGAGATAAAGAAAGAGAGCCAGTCTTGAGACTACATGGGAGAGGGGGAAGCATTTCAGATTATGAAGGACATTTGCAAAAGGCCCAGAGCTAAGTCCATATCTAGTTTGTTCAAGGAACAATGGAGAAGCCTGTCAGTGAATGGAGTGAAAGTGATAGATGGTTTTGAGCAAAGAAGTGGTCTGACTTTGATTGCTATATTGAGTGTAGACAGAGAAGGGCAATGGAAGGCAAAGGAGGGAGTAGAGAGACCGGTTAGAAGGCTGTTGCATTAATCTAGATGAGAAGTGCTGGTGATGGTGGAACAGGATGGTGTCTTATGAAGTGGAAAGAAGTGATCACATTCTGGAAATATACTAAAAGTAGAGTAAACATAATAGACTTTAGACAAGATGTGGGTTATAACAGAAATAGAGCAATCAGCAACTTTTTGAAAATAAGCAACTGGAAAAAGAGTTGTCATTAGTTGAAATGAAAGAGATCCAGAAGGGGATGAAGGATTAAGGAGATAATGGCTGTACTAAAGAGCTTAGTCCTGTATATGCATGAGCTATCCAAGTCTGGAGAGCAGCAACAGATGATCTAATAACAAAGTTTTGGTCCTGGCCTCTGTGTTCCATCAAGATAGTAATAGCAAATGTTCTAATATCTGGTTATAAGGATATTCATTGGTTTGATTCTTATGAAAAATCATGAGGCCAATAATATTTCCCCAAATTCACATATTAGGAAATGGAGACTATAACATTTTATGTTTATTTAATATTTTGCTCAAATAACATACTAAATCACTGATTAACAAACTCTCAGTATGCATTGATTACATACATAGTTTAGACCATGGTGTTAATTAGGCAAGACATCCCATTTAGAAAGTTCTGGATATTGAGTGAAATTTACCCTCTAGTTTCTCTCTGTTCTCAGGTACAGGTTCTCTGTTCTCAGGTATTTTTTTTTTTTTTTATCTCAACTGGAGATCTGTCTTTAATTTTAGAAGGTTTCAATGTTCATATACACCAAATACTGAAGTAGATGTTTCTCTGAATTCTAGCCACAGATATATCATTTTTTATCTCAACTAGATGTTCTGATTATTTATGCACTGTCCTGGACAAATATCTGGGAGAAGCATCTCTGTGTTTCCACTTCTTCCAGTGTTTCATGTCCTGTCTTAGCTTTTGCTATGCCAACTAGTTGCCAGAATCTGAGAAAATGACATTAAATACTAATTACTTGCACAAGTCATATAGGGTCTGTGAGTGAGTTGAATTAGCTGGATTATGTCTGGCTGGACTGAGCTAAATGAAGCTCTCCTTCTATCCTGGGATCAAAAGTCACTAGTATGTAAGGGGAATATCAATATAGCTGAGACCCCCAGCAAGATTGGGAGCTACATCAGGAATACCCAATGCATGCAGGCTAGAAACTGAAGCCAAATTCAATTTAATCTCAAATGCTAGGGTGATCTGAGTTCATATAAAAACACTTATCATTTTTATTCAGGGTTGTACTGGTGGGTCCTAGCCAGTGTAATAAAGCGTTAAAAGGAAATAAAATATGTAAAGATTAGAAAAAAAGGGAAAAAAGAAACAAGTTTTATATACATAAAATTTTAACACAGAAATTTCTAAGACATCTTCAATCTACCTACAAGTAAAAGATACTTTTTGTTAAAATATAAGAACACTTTATCATATATTTTTCTTGTGTATTTTTTAAAATGTGGCCAAACTTAAAAAAAAGTAAGTTGATTATGATGATGCATTATTTTATTCAATAATTTATCTGCATAATTAGTGAAATCATTTGGCAAATAACAAAAAGAAGTGGAACATAAAAGGACATGAAAATCATAAAACACATTAAATTACAAAATTATGAAATAATTTAAGACATATTAAATCAGTTAAAGGTAGCTAATTAAGAACTATGTTAACTTCTATTCACAGATGGAAAATATCCATATTTCAGATATTGATATGTCACTATCAGTATGACTACAAAAGTTAATGAGAAATTTATTCTATTATTAAATAGAAATATTGTTAGTTAAAAATATTGTGGCATGACAAAGTGTTACTAAAATTCACCATTGCATTTCTTTTTTAAATAGGATTTATTATAGGCATAATATATTTTAAACCAAATTTTTATTAAAATATAATTGGTACTTAACATTATATTACCTTTAGGCAGTATATATATATATATATATATATATATATATACACACACACATATATATATATATAACACAAAATGATTGTCATAATTAGCTTAGTTAGCATCCATCACCACAAATAGCTACAATATTTTTTTCTTGTGATGAGAACTTTTAAGATCTATTCTCTTAGTAACTTTCAAATATAAAATACAGTATTGTTAACTATAGGTACCATGCTGTACATTATATCACCAAGACTTATTTAACTGGGAGTTTATATTTCCCCCACCTCCCTCTCCCCAACTCTGGTGAACATGGTTCTTTGTATCTACAAGTTAGGTTTTGGTTTTGTTTTGTTTTCTTTTCTTTTAGATTCCACATATAAGTAAGGTCATGCAGTGTATTTTTTTCTGTCTGACTTTAATTTCACTTAGCTTAATATCCTCAAGAGCCATGTATATTGAATATAGTAAGGTTTCTTTTATTTTTTCCCCTTCCTTTCTTCCTCCCTTCCTTTTATCCTTTTTTTGCTGAATAATATCCTATCATATGTATACACCGTATGTTCTTTATCCATTAATCTGTCAATGGACACTCAGGTTTGTTTCCATGTCTTGGTTATTGTAAGTAGTGC
The DNA here is from genome assembly GCF_010015895.1 of Lontra canadensis. Classification (NCBI taxonomy): domain Eukaryota; kingdom Metazoa; phylum Chordata; class Mammalia; order Carnivora; family Mustelidae; genus Lontra; species Lontra canadensis. The sequence continues at coordinate 19,606,282 of NW_022631023.1, forward strand.
CGCAGTGAGCATAGTGTTGCAGATGTATTTTCCCTATTTCCTTTGGATTAATACCTAGAAGTGAAATTGCTGGATCATATGGTAGTTCTATTTATTTATTTATTTTTGTGAGAAACATCCATACTGTTTTTCACAGCAGCTGTTATCAATTTACATTCCCACCAACAGTGCACAAGGGTTCCCTTTTCTCTATATCTTTAGCAATACTTGCTATTTTTTGTATTTTTGGTAATAGCCATCATAACAGGTGTGAGCTAGTGTCGCATTCTGTTTTAGAGATTTTTGACATTTTTCTGATGATTAGTGATTTTGAGTATCTATGAATGTACCTGTGGGTCATCTGGAAGTCATCTTTGGAAAAACGACTATTCAGATCCTCTTCCCATTTTTTAATCAGATCTTTAAATCAGATTAATATTTAATCAAATTGTTTATTAGAGTTGTGTTAGATATATGGTTTGCAAATACTTCTTCCAAACTGTAGTCTGCTTCTTCATTTTATTAATGGTTTCTTCACTGAAGAAGCACTTTAGGTTGATGTAGTTATGGTGTATTTCTTAAAAAAAAAATAAAGATGGGTGGACTTAGAGGATATTATACCATGTGAAATAAGTAAGATAGAGAAAGACAAATAACTTATGATTTCACTTATATGTGGAATCTAAAAAATAAAACAAATGAGCTAATAAATAATAACAACAAACCATAAAGACCAGACTAGTGGTTGCCTGGGAGACAGGGGTAGGATAGGTAAAATAGGATTAAGAGATACAAACTTCCAGTTATAAAATAAATAAGTCATGAGGATGTAATGTACAGCATAAGGAATATAGTCAAATATATTGTAATAACTTTGTATAGTGACAGAAGGTAACTATACTTATGGTGAGCATTCCGTAATGTATATAATTATGGAAACAGTGTGTAGTAAACCTTAAACTATTATTATATGTCAATTTCAATTAAAAAGAAAGAATTTAAATGTTTCTGGTATTAAACATTAAGTTGACATTAAATACATGTCAATTATGTTATGGGTTTAAAAGGAATTCTATTGCTGTGAGAACACTTAAGACAGATCCATTCTCTTAAATTTTTAATTGTATGATACCTTATTATTGAAATTGGTATTTTTAAACAATTAATCATTTTCTTTAATCATTTATAATAGATGCATTAACAATGTACATAATTAAATTTCCAGTTGTTATTCATTAACTACAGTCAACACTAAAGTGTCCCTGAACCTTGTAGACATCTTTTTTAGCACATCCCTTCATGTTGGTTTGTAAAATTATATATTTCTCTATATTTTGTTATACTATATCAAGCACTGTAGTTTTCTTTCTATTATATATTATTCTATAATTTGGGATTTTTAAAATCTCAATGTTAAACTATCCTCTGAGTTACTGATTTTTGCACTATGGGTCAAAGCAAATATACTTGATGCAATAACTAGCTTCTTCAGATGTTTTTAATGAGGAAATGTGTTGATTGAATTGCAAACTACAATTCTCAGAATTATCAATAAGGTTTATATCTTTGCCCTGAAAGCGTGGGAGTCACTGTGATTTCCTACATGTTATATATTGAGGGCAATAGTTCAATTTTACATGGAAGGATAGAAAAATCAAAGATTGTCATATTTCTCTGATTCCTTACCTGCCTCAAGCTAGATGGAGTATTAGTTACATATGTTTGATATCCCAGAGGCCAAACAACCTTCTAAATATTAGTTTGGAAAACAAACAAATAAATAACAACAACAAAAAGAAAGTGCTAACCAATTTCTTGGCAAGTTTCAAGTGCATGTACTAAATTCTGCAAATCATATAAACCATAAAGACTATCCTACTAGAATAGTAGCAAAATCATTGCTATGGTTTGTAGTAAGTTCAGCTGGTGATTGACTGATTCAATTTTATCAAAAACAATAACTGGTGGTCAATACGGCTCTTCCTCTGTACAATTGATCATGTGGCTGAGTGATACAGTTATGTCTATGAAGAATTAGGTATTATCTTCCCTTCCTTATTTGTAAATAGTGAAATCTGTAACCTATATAATTAGAAATTATACCTAGGAGATTCTGAACACCTCTAGGAAAATGTGAAGCATAATAAATAAGTCTAGCTTTAATTACTAACACCTAAACTATCTGACATAATTAAATATTTTATTTACCTTTAACTTGCAAAGATAAGAGCAAATCCAGGGAGAAAAAAGGAGATCTCCCAATTACTCCAATTATTTAGTATTATCTCAATTTTAAATGATTAACTTGGTATATTCAGCAACTTAGGATGATATTTAATCAATGTCAAAATCAAGTTATATAAATACTTCTATTTAGAAAAATAATGCCATACAAGGAAAATTAGAATTGTCATTTCCCTAAATATTTAAAATATATCTGAATTATGACAGAATGCATTCAGTTCTTTGTTTCCTTGTTTTATTTAAACTCAAGTTAGTTAACATAGAGTGTACTATTAATTTTAGGGTAGAATCTAGAGATTCATCAGTTGCCTATAACACCCAGTGCTCATTACATCATGTGCTCTGCTTAATCTCCATTCCCAGTTACCCCATCCCCCCAACCATCTCCCCTCCAGCCACCCTGTTTGTTTTCTATAGTTAAGAGTCTCTTACGGTTTATCCTAGAATGCACTCAATTCTGACATTTAAAGCTGGATTCAGGCATCTAACACTGGCATGTTTAGGTATATTTTCTACAACCAAGTTACCACCCCAGGTTGTGGACCCCATAATTAAATAAATACATTTAAATCTGGGCTCTGAGAACAATGATGCAGTCAGTCTTCAACAGGATTATTCATCACTGTGGCCCTCAGTCACTTCATTTGAAAATGCATCTAAACTATCATACTCGTAAAGTTTTTGTGAGAGTCAATGAGATAGTCTAAGTAAAGTATTTAAAATAATGTGTGGACTTAATATTCATCTGTTCCAATAAAGTTTATGTCCATCTGTCTTGAAAGGTGGTGGCAGTATTGACAGATCCCCTTTCAAGCAGTTTCTGGACAGTGCACACGTGATTTTTTTTTTAAGATTTTTTTATTTATTCCACAGTGACAGAGAGAAAGAGAATAGGGGGAGGAGCAGAGGAAGAGACTCTTAAGCAGACTCCCTGTGGGGCTTGATCTCACAACCCAGGAGATCATGGACTAAGCTGAAATCACACCAATTGGAAGCTTAACTGACTGAGCCACCCAGGTGCCCCAACACACAGGATTCATGTTAAGTGCAATTCTGTACCTGTGGTCTTGTATTCACTGCCATTCTTCCTTTACTCATCTTCAAGTTTCTTTTTGTGTTCTCCCTTTCATAGGATTTATTATAACTGGGTCCTTCCTTAAATCTGTCTTTTATTTTGGTAATTTGATAATTGACAGAGAGCCGAAAGACCTTAAAGTCCTCTTTCAGTTAAAGATACTTTTGTTTCTAATGTCCCCTTCAGCTTCCTGCAAAATCTTGCCTCCAAATATCTTATAAAAAGAAAAAGATAAGGTTTTATCTGATTTTAAAATAGGATATATTATCTTAAAAAGCAAACTTAAACTTGGCAGATAGCAAATTGCTATCTATAGAGATATTTTCTTTTAACCAAGTCTTTGGCAAAGCTGTTACTACTTTCTTTTTTGTTTATAATTCCTGACACAGATTATGAAGCATGAATTTTATTAGTGAACCACCAAAATTTCTCTACCTTTCTTAAAACCTCAATAAACAATGTTTTATAAGTTTTTAGATTAGAAAAGAGAAAATAGTAGTAATAACATACACCTTGACTAAGATAATTTGCTTTCCTCAGTTTATATTGTGTTAGTTATAACTCACACTTATATGGCATAGAAAGAAGAGATTTTTTTTTCCCTTGACACAGAAACATTAAAAGCATCTACAGTTGATCATTAGTTAACCTTAGAGAACTAACCAGTTTCAAATCTGGTTCTTTGTCCTATAAACTCAGAAACTAAATATGATTTCAGATAAAATAAATCTACATCGAGAGCAGAAACATTTGCTGAGAGTATGACAGTGACAAATTTTTATTCATTTCAAATAAAAAAGAAGACAAATTACATGCAGCAATGTATATTCTAATGTTAGCATAAAAGATAGCATTTTTCTCCAAGCACAAGTAGCCAAGTGATTGCAGCAGGATCTTTAAAAAAACTGTGTGACCAGAACAACAATAAAAAATATTCAGGGGGCACCTGGGTGGCTCAGTGGGTTAAAGCCTCTGCCTTCAGCTCAGGTCATGATCTCAGGGTCATGGGATCGAGCCCCACATCGGGCTCTCTGCTCAGTGGGGAGCCTGCTTCCCTCCCTCTCTCTCTCTCTGCCTGCCTCTCTGCCTACTTGTGATCTCTCTCTCTGTCAAATAAATAAATAAAATCTTTAAAAAATATATTCAGTGTTTAATTGTATCAAGATTTGACAGTTTGATGTATATCTCTCAGCCTAAAGTAGCTCATTGTCAATAAGAACAGAATATTTCAGTTCCTGTAGTTAAGAAGTCATTTTCCTAGGGACACTTAGATGGCTTAGTCAGTCAAGCTAAGCATATGACTCTGTATTGGTTCAGGTCATAAGCTCAGTGCTGAGCAATACAGGCCCCTGTTGGGCTCTGCTCTCAACGCAGAGTCTGCTTGGGTTTCTCTCTCTCCCTCTCCTTCTGTCCCTCCTCTCTCTCTTTCTCTCTCTAAAAAGAAATTACTTCTCCTAGTGTATTAGCCATAGTTTTAAATATTGTATTAGTCATCCTTAGCTGCAATAATGCATGTGAATCTTTTCTTTCCTTTTTTTTTTGTCTAAATTACCAAATTTCTAATAGATTATTCTTCTTTCACATCTTTTTTTTTTCTTTTCTTTTTTTTTTTTTTATGTTAGTCTATCCAACCTTCTAGGCATGGTGACCATTTTAATTCCTTGATGGGGTTTCATTTACTCTGATGGAATTTGTATCATTTAAACATATTCCCCTCAAGTTAGTTCTTAGTTGGTTAATGCCTCAGAATAGATCCTAAGAAATAGTATATAAAACATGATTCAGATGTTATACTTAGAAAATAAATAGATATGCCTATACTAAGTGAAGACAAAGTTAAAGTCAGCCAAAAATAGTTTTAAAAAAATAGAATGTACTTTCCTGAGATAATAAAATTAGGTGAAAGGTGAAGAAAAAACAAAACACAAGTCAGACATAATAATTTTTATTATAAGCAACCTAGTAGATCCTAGTGTCCATGGCCTTGGATTTGATGAATAACATTGTGTTCTAATAAAGTGTGCCCTCTGTGCAGTTAATCATGAAGATATTACCATTTGCTCTCCTCCCAATTTCTCTAAGCAATGATTCTGAAATTATTCTGGGATAGTTAACCCACAACCTTTGACCTTGATAAAGTTTTCCTGTATCATATTAAATTATCATTGGTATTAAATTACTATCACCATACATTATTATATTAATTTTCATTACATTATGAGCAAGTAGAAACTACAACTCAGTAAGTTTGTATAGTATATTTTAACATGATCTGACACTTGGAATGCACAAATCCTCTTCTATGTTTCCTGTTTTAACTTCAGTCCTGTATTTCTAAATGCGTGATGATAATCTTCATTGGATGGCCAAGCAACACTTCAAACTCACAGTCAAAGTAATTCTGTCACTATTTCTTTTAGTTTTCTTCTATTTTGTTCTTGTATCTGTTTTGCATCCTCATTTTCCCAGCAACTATGATGGATTAAACAGTGCATTATCTGGAACATGTAGCACAACTTCCTTTCCTTTCAGTTCTGCCAAATGCTACAATCAGAAGTACGGTATCTTTTGTGCTGGTTATTTAACCCCTTGACACTTAGGTGCTAATGTGCGAATGAAGGAACTTGGATCTTGCTGCCAAGGGGTTAAAATTGGGAACCTCAGTCACTCCTAAATCATAGTTAAAAAAAAAAAAAAAAAAAACACAAAAACCTAATAATGTTGTCATTGTTGCTTTATGATTCCATAGCAGCAGTCACTGAATTGGAAACAAAGGTTGCAACATGACAAAAATTGTGTAGTATTTACCAGCACCATTCAGTAATACAGCCTTAATCATACCTCTTTGAACTATTTCATAACTTGTCAAGAAAAGCAGTTTGGGGCAAGGGCATGTGATGTGCACCTAGTATTAAAATTGCTTTGTCTTAAAATTGAGCGTGAGGATATTAAAAAAAAATACATTGTGAAGAAGACTGCTTACCTCAGAGTGAAGATACAACAGCTGAAAAGCACTAGCTTGATATTTAAAAATCAAATTACCAAACCCTCCAACTTTGAAGCTGAAGAAGGTAAACCTCTCCATTATTGCTCTGCATTACAACTTGTGGAATCTCTCGAAAGCATAGACTGTCTAGTTCCTATTTACCAGACTGTTCTACGGATGGAGTGCTTCAGATGCAGGAGGGAAGCTCTTTACCTGTTTTATTTCCCTGATTTAAGTGACAATTCTCCTTTGTTCTCTTAGGCTGCAGTGGAATAACTTTAACAGGGTTTTGGCATTTCCTTTCCTTTATAAAACATGTTCAGTAAACTGCACCAGTTGACTACAGTTTGGTAAATTGTTATGTTAATAATCATGACATCTGCAATGTTTTATAAAAAATATATATATATTAGATATAAAACTAAATTTTTAGATATAAAACTAAAATAATAAAATTATATTTTAGATATAAAATTAAAATTGTTTTCCAGAACTCAGCAGAAAGAGATAAAAAGAAAAGAACAGATATCACAAGACATACATATAAATGATAGATTAAATATTTTTAACATACTATAGTATTAAAAATGAGTGAAAGAGAAGAAAACAATACTCTAAGTGATAACAACATAAATTTATATCAAATTTATAAAAGAAACAAAGTTAAAGGAAAAATAAATCCCCAAGCAAGATAAGTGAAATTAAATCCACACCTACAAATCTCACAGGGAGACTGAGAATAAAAGATAAGTTTACAATGTTTTGACATCTATTCTTTAATTGATTCCAAAAAACATATGAAATTTGAGACACCAAGTAGGTAACCACACTAAATTAAAGAGACATCAAACAGGTAGCTCTTTGCATTGATGCTCTGATAGAAGGTTACATATTCTTAACCTGCCTTGTGGAAAATTGTATTTGCTGGAAAGTTGAAAATGAAAAGAGGGTAATTCCTCTACAAGGCACAACACTCACTATCAATTAACAACTAGTTTCTAACAATAAGTAGAAGAAAAATTTATGATAAAGTATCATTAATAACACCCAGAAAGAAAACTGAGAAGTCCAGCATATATTCTAGATTTAAGAAAGGGAAAATGCAGTTTTAAAATTAAAATTAAAAATTAAAATTATAAAGCTCATCAAAATGATATTCTGAAAATATAATTCTGAATAAGGAAATAAGGAAGAAAAGAATTATTTCAAGGTATCATATCTAACATAAAGCTCTGGAACAAATACATATTTAAAAGTTAATGAAGATAGACAAAGATAGTGTAATTAATGAAAAACAATATCATAAACTCTTCAGAATACCATAACAGGATGGAAACCCAGATAAAAATACTACTTGCAAAAATGCAAAGGATAAGAAGAGATTTCCTTGGCTTTCGGGGTGGGGGGGGAGAAAGAAGAGCAATGCAATCTGAGGTCTGCTGCTTAGAATAGATGGAAGAATGTTAATGAAATATAGAGTGAGAAAGTCCTCAAAACTATTTCATGTCCTTCTCTTCTGTTTCTGTCCATTATATTAACTTAAAAAGTGATATATCAGAATTGATAAGAAAAAAAACATTCAAGGGCATTTGATGAAAATTTTAAAAGCAAACTTAGTTTCTAAGTCCATCTAACACAAATAGCTCAGACCACTTGCTCCTTGGTGCACTGAAAGATCCTGTAGATGATATTAAGCTAATGTCATCTGTATGGTCGGAATTATGTGATACTATAGAGGTGGTTCAGTTGGAAAACAATAAACTGAATTTACTCTCAAAAGAAGACGATCTGTGAGCATTTAGAAATGAAAATCACATTCTAAGTGTCTAATAATGAGACATTTTTGGAATAACCATGGATTGCTTTTAACAAGAAATAGTTGTACTATGCTCTCTACAGATTATTTTCACCTGGAAAGTTGAATTGGTTTAAAGGTAATGGGAGCAATTGAAGCCATAAAATTTTGGAAGTAATGGAGGGGATGGAAGAGGATTAGCTAGAAAGAGGAAATATTTAAAAGACTATGATAAGTGGAAAAATGAATTAGAAATATTTGACACAATTCTATCAAGAAAGAAAATAAGTACAATAATTCCAGGTTAGTGGAGTCTAGTGATCTGCCTTTCAGGGTAGAACAAAATAGTCTTGAAAAGAATTAGAGCTGAGGTTGTATTGGGGATGTTTAGAGGATGCAAGACATATTGAAATGTTAGAACTTGTGATCTTTTGGATCTAGTCCACATATGATGTTAACAGAAGGATGGATCGTGTGCTAATGGCTACAATTATTGTATTAACATATGCAAAATGGCAAGAAGACAGTAAGATCAGCTTATTTTAGCTACTATTTTCATCTTCAGTGTCATTATAAAATGCTTTACTCAGTTATGAACTCACTTAGCGAGACCTAATAGTTTAGATCATTAAAAACTGGGCAGATTCCTAGGAAATATACTCTAGAGAAGAGTTGTGCATGCCAAATTGATGTCCCAGTTGACTCAATAGTTCTTACCTGACTGTAATTTCTTAAGAACTCTAAGGTAATACTTAGGACAATTATACCATATAGTAAATTATTCTATGTATCTATCATAGGGATTATGTTGCCAAATGCAGTACATTTTCTTGTATTTTAACTCTAAATCTCCATAATTAACATCTTATACTTTATAGCAGATATATCTCATTTATTTTCTAATTCACAGTATTTAACAGCAAGATAATTACCTCATCTTTCTATAAAAGAACTCAGGACACATTTCCTTAGAAAGGTTTTCTTTTAATGAGTGGATAAATCTATTTAATAGCAAGTATATTTTTTAATATCAAGAGAAAATTCTGGTCACTTAACATGCCAAACATGTGGATGATTTTATTATCCTGACCTCTTGTCTCACTCCAAACACAAAGTTATAAAAAACAAAATATTGAAAGGGAGAATATAAAGGAAACATGGTAAGTTCAGGATAAACATAAAACAGCATGTAGATATATAGGTATGATGGGTTCTGAGTCAGAAAGGAAGCAGAAGAGGGTTTACTTCTTTGGAGTAACAGGGTTTTATAGTATCTTTAAAAAGATAGGAACATGCTACTGGGTCCTTGGAATCAGAAACTCAGAAACTGAGATAATACTTTTTCTCTTTCTCTCTCATCCTGTCCTTCAAAGAGGTTTGAAAAAAGAGAGAAGAAAAAATCTGATAGACTTTGTCCTGGAGGACATGATTAGGTAAACTTATAACCTAATGGTAGGATGGGGTATCTAGGGCATAGGCATTAGAAGGAGATAGATAAATTTATATACCTAATGAGATGCAATAGAACAGGCCAAAGAACACAAACAGCTATAGTCCATCTTGCCTACTCGATATAGAATATAACAATATCAACAAAGGAAAGGAACTCTGAACAACTATATAATTGTAATTAGAATGGTTAGATAAAGAGATAGATAAAGATTAGATAAAGGAATGGAAAGAGAGAGAGAATAAGTAAAAACACAAAATACCCCTCTGTTCGGTAGAACCAACAAGTTCAAACTTTGAAATATGTTAGGAAAGATAGCCAAATAAAACAATTACCAGAATTTGAGTTGACTACAGATAAAATAATAGTCAAGCAAACAAATTACTGAATAAAGAGAAAATTAAGAAAAGACCATGTTTTTATGTAAAACTTGTTCAAAAACCCCTACAATGGGAAAAATATCATCATTGAAATATAACAAAAGAATTGGTGGGATAAATTCTAGGCTGCACACAAAGTGACAATTAATGAGTTGGAACTCATCAAGAGTGAAACACAATGAGACAAACTGACAGATTTATCAGAAAGAACAGTTAAAAGGAGCAGTATAAAGACATGGAGACAACAACAATAAAATACCTATTAGAATGACCAAAATGTGGAATTCTGACAATACCAAATGCTGTCAAGGATGTGGAGCAACAAGAATGCTCATCCACTTCTGGGGTGGTGAAAAATGGTACAACCACATTGGAAGACAGTTTGGCAGTCTTTTCCAAAGTTAAACATAGTATTACCAGAGGAGCCAATAATTTTGCTTCTAGGTATTTACCCAACTGACTTGAAAACCCAGGGCTTTCACTCTTGAAACCCAATAAAACACCTGCATATGAATGTCTACCCCAGTTTTATTCATAATAGGCCAAGATTCAGAGCAACCAAGATGTCTTCAATATGTGATTGGATAAACAAACTGCAGAAGATTCATCCATTCAAAGGAAAATTTTTCAATAATAAAAAGACCTGAACCAAGAAAAGTGGAAAGAAACTTAATTGCACATTTCCAAGTGAAAAAAGCAGATCTGCAAATACTACATACTGTACTATTACAATTATATGATGTCCTGCAAAAAGTAAAAATATAGAGACAAATAAAAGAATAAATAGTTGCAGGGGTTCAGGAGAAGGGGGAGGGGCTTACTAGAGGAAGCACAAGGAATTTTGGAGGCAGTAAATATGTTCTCTTATGATACTGCGTTAATTGGACATGAACTTATCAATTGCCAAAATTCACAGAACTTCACATCATACTTTTTTTTTTAAATTCAGGGGATTTTCTAAGAAATGCAGATTGGAAGAAGAAAATATAACTGTATTAGAAATGTATAAAGCAATCTCACTGAAGGGAGTGGTGGGGAAAATTGTATGATGTAACTTTGGGAGTGGAATCTGTGACACTAAAAGCAAAGGGAACTAACTGCACATAAAAACTGTGCTCTGGTCAGTAAGTTGTTTCCCATGGAGGGATGGGTTAACAAGTCCAACATCCACATACATATACACAGAAACTGAACAACTGAATAAATGGATGACCGATGGTAGGAGACCGGTTTCTCACTGATGGAGTGAGAATATACATATAAGCAAGGAAAATACCTGGAATAGTCCATGTTAATAGATTAGAGTTGGATATATCAGTATGAACTAAAGTTTAACTTTACATGAATGTATATAGTTATATTTAGAAATATTTATTGATGTGTAGTTGTATATGCACTGGTATACACATTTATTTCCTCATCCTCTCAGCTGATAGGTCATGGAAACAATGTCACTTACAATGGATGGCGTTTTCTGGATGAGGAACAGTAATTTTCCATGAATCAAAATGATCACTTATAAATGAAAAATATAAAATCCAGGGCAATGAATCCGTTGTACAAATTTGCATAACTAAGTAGTTATAAAATCAGGACTATAGCATATCTTTTCTGTTCACTATTCTTTCATATATATATATATATATGATTTATTATTTATTTTAGAGGGAGAGGGAGAGAGAGTTAGAGTGGGGGAGGGACAGAGGGAGAGAGAATCTCAAGCAGGATCTCTACTGAGTGCAGACCCCTATACAGGGTTCAGTCTCACAACACTGAGATCATGACCTGAGCAGAAACCAAGAGTCAGATGCTCAATCGACCAAGCCACCCAGGAGCCCCATCTTCTAATAAATATTAATAATATTCCCTGAAGACTTTACATAAGAAAGATAATAAAGTATAATGATCTAGTGTCAAAGTTATAGTTAAAAGGAGGTGATTTTCATATTTTCAAATTCAATTTTAAATTTAATTTTCAATTTTAAATTTTGATCTCAATTTTCAATTTCACTGCTTATAGTCTCTCCTATGCAAAGATATCTAGAAATTGTTCTAATAAGAATGCAGTTTCGGGACACCTGGGTGGCTCATTTGGTTGGACGACTGCCTTTGGCTCAGGTCATGATCCCGGAGTCCCAGGATCGAGTCCCACATCGGGCTTCCAGCTCCATGGGGAGTCTGCTTCTCCCTCTGACCTTCTCCTCTCTCATGCTCTCTTTCACTGTGTCTCTCTCAAATAAATAAATAAAATCTTTAAAAAAAAAAAAAAAAGAATGCAGTTTCATAGGCTAAAGAGTCAAACTAAATCAGTCAAAGCCTTTTTGTCCATAAGCAAATTTTTCCTCATTCTTTTTAGTATATACCATATTTTCCATGTTTCTTATCATAAAATAATATTTTCTCCCTGGTGAAACCTGCTTCAAGTTCTTCACAACCCTGTTTTGAACACAAGATTCACAACAGCCATGTTTCAGTTTTAAAAGGTAAGAAAACTTTATTATGATTATGATTATGATTAAGACCTAACAGAAACAAAAGGAAAGGAATCTACACATAGAATCTACACTATAGTAGTAGGCAATAAATGAGAATAAGGCAAAGTTACATCAAATCAGGTACTTATCACACCCAGCCTCATCATCTGGGAAAGCCCCGTGGGGACAACCAGGTTGGATTCCAGATTGAGAGGCCTGGGCAGAGTGTCCTCCCCTCAGGTGAGACTTCCAATTGACCATCCCCATGAGGGCCATATTTAAAGGGGAAATAACAGGGTTTGAAAGTAAACATTTGTCCACCTACATGCAGTTTGAAGAAAGCTGCATTTCTATGTTCTCAGGCTTTTATAGTTTCAAGGTGCCCAGGCTATGTGTGTCTGCCTCCCCTCCGGGATTACGCTGGGGTGGGGAGGGGGAGGTAGCCCCAGAGCAGGAGGGAATGCGAGGAAAGATTTGTAGCTCCTGCATCCAGAACAGAAATGCCAGTTCTGACCTGGAGGCTAGACAATATATTTTTAAAAATCCAGGCTCCCAAGGTTATTTACAGGAGTCTCACAAACAACATTTCTTAGCTTGCTTGTGTACCTGAAAGCCCAGGTGGTCAGTTATGCCAGACAAATAACAGAAACATCTATCCATATAGAACAATCCCTTTTAAGGCTCGATGGCTTACCAAAAATGTCATGGGAAACCCTCTGGTTCATGGAGCATTATCAAGCCTACTGTGTACTGCAGATTTTACTCATGTAACTATTTCTGTGTCTCAAATCACAAAGAACATAAAAATATTTACATAAAAGAAGGTATTTGAAAATGTTTTAATGTAAGTTGCATTGTTCATCATTAAATTTAATAAGGATATTGCCTCATAAGAACGAATGGCTATGGATACCCAACACAGGTTATAGATAATATGATCTGGTTTTAAATGGCCTCCCCTAACGTAACTTAGGTGTGTAACATTAAGCATGTTAATTTGCTTCTATGAGACCCATTTTCTTCATCTTCAAAATAAGAAAAATAACACAGGCCAAATCTCTCCTGCTGCCTGTTTTTGTAAATAGTTTCACGGGAACACAGTTGTCTTTCACTGCCCTGGAACAATAGCAGAGTTGAATAATTGTGACAGAGACCACATGGTACACAAAGCCAAAAATACTTACTGTCTAAATCTTTACAGAAAAATGTTTGCCAATTCCTGATTGCCAGATTTAATAAAATAATAATAACAAATTAACTGTTTAGTCATAGCTGTTATAATTTCCTAGCACAGTACCTGGCTATGGTTGTTGCCATATAAAATTTGTATTGGCCCACACATTCAATGCAGATACTTTAATCAAATAATGCAAAATTGATGGGGGTGAGGTGATTAATTTCCTTTCATTTCTTACAAAAATGCAATCCATAAAATATAGGCCTGCACAGATCATTCTTTCTTTCTCTTTTTCTTCCTTTCTTTCTTTCTTTCTTCCTTTCTTTCTTTTTCTTTCTTCTTTTTCTTTTCTTTTTTTTTTTTTTAAGAATGTCTGTGTGGTATTCTTTCCAATAATTTAGATAAGGTTTTTTTTTTTTTTTAAGATTTTTTTATTTGACAGACAGAGATCACAAGTAGGCAGAGAGGCAGGCAGGGAGAGAGGAAGGGAAGCAGGCTCCTTGCTGAGCAGAGAACCCGATGTGGGGCTCGATCCCAAGACCCTGGAACCACGACCTGAGCTGAAGGCAGTGGCTTTAACCCACTGAGCCACCCAGGTGCCCCTAGATAAGGGTTTTTAAAAAATATTCACCAGTGAGATTCTCTGTTTGAAAGGATCTTGGATACCCAATTTACAAAAGAAAGTGAAACCTGTCTTCGTTTAAGCACAAGAGGTGTTTTAGTACCTTATCTTTTACTCCATGTATATTTTTTTCCCTCTGCTGTAAACTTTGATGAGCTTTGCAAAATGGTCTAAGTTCTAGAGAATAAAGTTTAAAAAAAATTATACGGGGATCCCTTGGATGGCAGTTGGTTAAGCATCTGCCTTCAAGTCATGATCTCAGGATCCTGGGATGAGCTCTATGGAGGGCTCCCTGCTCATCAGGGAGTCTGCTTCTCCCTCTGCCCTCCTCCTCTCCTGTGTGTGCTCTCTCAAATAAATAAATAAAATCTTTAAAAAATGTTTTAATTAAAATTATATGAGTTAGAGTTACAGAAAGACCATATGCAATTATTTACTTTTGTGTGGTATAAACGATATATTTAATAATGTTTTCAGGCATTTTAATGTGAGTGTGCATATGTGTGTGCACACAAGCACAATAACCTAAGACTAAACAAAAAAAAAATAACAGCACCTCCTCTGAGCTGAAATCTCCCTGTTTCTTTAAATGCAAATTCCAATTATTTAATATAATAATTTTATCTCTTGAAAATGAGTTTTAAACTCAAGGAATATAATTATGTAACTTATACCATTGGGAAACTTTGTAAAAGAAATTTTGCTCTTTTTCTAAGTCTGAGGAACATGAGTAGAAAATAACTTGAACACTATTACACAATGTTTTATTAAAACAATAAATCCATAATCTCATTTATTTATGGCATTTTTTATGTTGATTTATTAGTTTTATAAAATTATGTTAGGGTTTATTTACTGGGAAACCATGAAGAATTTCAATAAGTAACTGAAATTGCCACTACTAATATTTTTTGCTTTTTTAGTCAGATATGCATACTGTAGCTTTTGGAGAAAATAACACCTTGCATTCTAGAAAAAGAACAGTAGTCACATAGGTAATGTCTGGATCAGAGTAGGAGATACAGAGAGGTAGCTTAATATATCACAAACAATACTGAGTACAAAGCATGACAGTGCTATCAACTCAGAATTCTGTAATTGATGTCCCAGCAATGCTAGTATGAGTATCAGTTATAATTTCACTGAACAATGTTTCTTCAGGCATTTTAACTGTGGGATTTTGTTTTTTATTGCTAGTCAAAGCCAGGTTTATGTAATGCACATAAACTTATATCAACCATGATTTACATTTTAGTGACTAATCTAAAATACTTTTCCAAGAACAAATTATTTTATTTATTTTGCTGAAATAGATACAGATATTTTATTGTTTGGTACACACTGCATATTTTATACAATATGTTTCTATTGTGCTATATATACTTATACCACATTCAATCTTCATACTCTGAATTAAAATTCCTCTGAATTAATCAAAGAAAACATGGTAAGATTCTTGGCAACTTATATGAAATTATTATATATTATAGTGCCAGCACAGTGTCTAATGTTTTTTAGATATGTTTTTTCAATGCTCTATCCTCAATTCTTAACTTTGATTCAGATTTTTGTAGTATTCTATGAAAAAAAATGTTAATGTAATAATATTGTCCCTTTTGTCTCATAGGTAAAACTAGCTATTCCCTACAGTAATCTCATTTATACCTTGGGTTTTAGCTGCCATTTGAGGCTGATAACAACGAAATTTTAAATTCAGCTTATATATCTTTCATTCACTTATAATTTATGTATTTGCTATATTTGCATATTTGGGGCTTTGCACAATGCTGAGCAGATAATATGATGGTCAAGAAAGAAAATTCATTCCCTGTTCATTACATTCATTCGGAGATTTTTAGAGAACAAGCAAGCAGAATCAGGATTTCAACTTTGGAAAAGGTGTGATGGAGATGCTAATCCGACCTCTAAGCAAAAATATTAAGCACCTCATTTGGTAGCACTAAGCTTAATTCCACTTGGTTCATCCATTGCCACCATAGATGGAATGTAGCCAAACCTAAACCTGCTATTGCTGATCTGATCTTATGCTTTTTCTTAACAGCCTTAGAGAATGGCAGCCCGTTCTGTTCAGTCAACTAAGAAGCCTGGGTGTCATTCTAGACCCTCTGTTTCCTCCACTTGCTACATCTAATCAGCTTCATAGCCCCACTAATTCTAACATCTTATGGTTTTTCCACCTGTTCCTCTTGCCACATGCATCTGGAACCTGGAGCACCACAACAGATTACAAATTGGTCTCTCTGGTTTCTTTATTAGACTCTTCAAAGGGCCTTCCATCAATACAGATTCAGGCAGGCAATTTGTCTGCATAAACCATGAATAATCACTATGTTGTGTACAAATATAAACCCCATGGAATGGAAAAAAGTCCCTTTGGTTATCTGGCTCTTGTTCTACTTCCAACTACATCTCTCATATGGCTTTATAGAGAGCTTCATGCTTCAGGCATACAAGAGTTATTTTAATTCCCTAAGCTTCTGGACACTATATAAGTTTACTTAGGCTGTTTTCTTTGCCTTGAATATCCCATTTGTAGTCTTCACTTTTCTGATTCAAGTATCACTCCCTCATTGATTTCTTTCATACATCCTATTGGTCAGATTAGCATTGTGAACATATTTTCCTTACAACGCACTTGTTTCACTTTGCTATTTTTTAGTTGCAAGTGTAGTGACTAATGGGTTATGTTATTATATATATGCTGTGGTAAATAAGGAGGAGGCAGTTCTTACATATATTTTAGGACATCAGTTACAGAGAACAAGATCTCATGGAGATTAGTAGAGCAGTGAATTTTGGCTTCAAGTTGACTGTGGCCACCTTACAGCCAGACTCTCTAACTCTTCATTCTCCAATGGATTGTATGGCCTAAATATATTCTCAATTCTTGTTTCTTTTTGTAACTTAACTTACTCTTAGCATGAGCACCTTACTGCACACCATTTTCCCCATGTGACTTTAATTTGTACCTCATTCATCCTGGCCTTCCAGTCTCATAGCTTTCTCATGGTGTCTCCTCTATAGCTCCCATGATCCACTGCCATATGTGTCTCTTTGCTTAACATTTGAAGGGCATTATGAATGATTCAGCCAGTCTTTTTATATTCAGGCCACAAAGTCCACCTAGATCACATCGATTGTTCTTTATCACCAACCCTGATGTAGAACCATATATTAAAGATTATTACTACCTACACAGAAAGGACAAGGGCTCCAAAGTTTCGTTAGGAAAGTATATTGAGACTGAGATTAATTGAACCCATTTCAATCTTAAACTATTATGGTATGAACTTTACCTTTTCTGGTTCTAATATACCTTTACATACACTGACCTAACCATCTTGTATTCTGCCAAAGACATTGATGTCTTCCATTCATGAGATAATTTTCTGCTCCCACAAAAAACCAAAACAAAATTAAAAAAAAAAAAAAATCAGAAACACAACTTGATATAAATGAACACAGATGTAAAATTGTTTATTACTGTGAGGAGCCCAAAATTCTCTGAGATTACCATTTTCACAGTTCACTTATATTTATTTATAATACAGATTTTATTTATTTATTTATTTATTTATTTGACACAGAGAGAGAGAGAGAGTAAGAGAGGGAACACAAACAGGGGGAGTGGGAGAGGGAGAAGCAGGCTTCCCACCAAACAAGGAGCCCGATGGGGCACTCAATCCCAGGACCCTGGGATCATGACCTAAGCTGAAGGTAGACATCCAATGACTGAGCCACCCAGGTACCCAGTTCACTCATATTTAAATAGATTTTTTAGTTACTTTGGAAACCTATGAAACAAATGGCAAATCTGAACACCAACAGCACACACATGTAATAATTGGGGAAGAACAGCAAGACTGCTGTAGGAGAACTCATTTGGGAAAGGAGAGAAGAGACATCCAGCAAAACCTTAGAGAGCTCAACTATCACTAAAGCAACCGTTGGTCAAGATCGAGTATCTAATAGGTCGTTTAATTATTTGAGCTTTCCCTCCTTTTCCTTTCTTCCTTCTTCCACCCCCTCTTTCTGTTTTATGATAGATTGAATACCTTGGATAACACATCTAACTCTTTGGAATTCTATATAGTAGAGAAGTTCCTCTGTGAGACAATGTTTCTCATAGGATGAGCAATGGGTAAGTTTGGTTTGATTGTGCCACAGACTAATGGCCACCAAATTTTATTTAATTTAGATTTGACTTTATAAATTCATCAGAGTGAGTCAGAACATTCTGACCAGGATTATAGTCTACCTAGCTAATCATTTCACTAATCATATCTGAAACCCTTCTTTTGCTGTGAAGCTATCCTGTCCAATCCATCCACATTTACCTATCCTTGACTTCAAAATGCCAATACCATTCAGGATCCTACAAGGGAGCAAAGTAATCTCCCAATTTTCAGGGGCATGTGTCCCATAATTGTCTCTTTTATCCTAACTGAAGAAGTTTCCAGAAGCTTCTTCACTACTGGGAGGCAAGTTTTTCATCTGTTATTAGTGAAAATTCCTGATTAAGAAAATCTACGTGGGTGAAAACCTCATTGGAGTACAATGGATTAGTTGTAATCTCCATGGACCATACACCCTTAGTAATGTACCTGCCTTCTGGTTTGATCCCTGTGATTATGAATGTGAAGGTCTGGGTTAAATGTTGTATAATCTGGCCTTTGAGGAAACCAGCCATGTGGGAAAACAGAGTGGTAGAGAGGCAATAAATCAGTGGTTTCCTTTAGAAGGTGATATGAACAGACAAGATATAAAGAATGCAATGTCTAGCTTGACTATGAAGTTCATATTTAAAATCTGTTCTATTATATTTGCATTCTTTTCAAGATCCTACTTCATGTCTCATTCACAACTCTTTAGTGTTAAATATAGGAATAATAAAGAAGAAAGGACAGCTATATTGTATTCTTCATAAGGACCATCATAATGTTAGAAAGTGATTGTCACAAGTACAACAATGGGAAACTAACCTTACGAGTTTATTATAAGTATTTACAAGTGTATTTTTAAGTATACTTTGTAAAATCAGAAAATTTCTTCCAAGTTTTCAGGCACTGAATTCAGGAACTATCTATAAAAGCACAATTTAATTAAGTAATTAAGTCTGTCCTGTTATATATTTGATCAAATGACTTGTGTTCTGGTCTGCCTATTAAGCATAAAAACAATTAAAAATAAGTATTGATATTTAGGGACACCTGGGTGCCTTCATCTCAGGTTATGATCCCATGGTCCTGGGACTGAGTTCAGCATTGGGGCTCCCTGCTCAATGGGGAGCCTGCTTCTCCTTCTATCCCTCACCCTGCTTGTACTCTCTTTCTCTCTGAAGAATAAATAAGTAAAGTCATTAAAAAGAAAAAAAATATTGAGAGGTGACTGGGTGGTTCAGTCAATTAAGTATGTGCCTTCAGGTCAGGTCATGATCTTAGGGCCCTGGGATTGAGCTCCATGTCTTACTCTGCTCAGAAGGAAGTCTGCTTCTCCCTTTCCTTACTGCTACCCCTGTTTGTGCTCTCTCTCTCTTTCTGTGCCAAATAAATAAATCTTAAAACAAAGTATGGAGATCTAATCACCACACTCTGCTTTTTAATGTTCTTGTAAATATACCACGTGTGAATACTGTTTTAAAAATAGTGACACTGATAAGAAATTGATCATAATTTGGGAATACCTCCAGTCAGTTCATACCCCACTTTATTTTATTTTTTTAAGATTATATGTATTAATTTGAGAGATAGAGAGTCAGAGTGAGAGATAGCATGAGAGGGGAGGTCAGAGGGAGAAGCAGACTCCCCATGGAGCTGGGAACCCAATGCAGGACTCAATCCGAGGACTCTGGGATCATGACCTGAGCCAAAGGCAGTTGCTTAACCAACTGAACCATCCAGGTGCCTCATACTCCACTTTAAACATCTTGTTTATATCATGTGAATGTTAGGGTTTTGTTTTTGGTTTTTGTTTGTTCATTTATCTTTAGGATGAGGATAATCTCCCAAGCATGAAATGTTTGGGAGATTAGAGTCAAATGTTAAGGCAGGTTAGTAACATTTATTCAGTATAGATATATGGCACATGAAAAATAAAGGGATTAGACATAAGAAATAAAGGTACATTTCTTAAATGCACAAAATGCCACATATTATTTTTGGTTTTGTTGCTTCCCAGTGTATGGGTTTCTTTACATAAATAAAAAGACCCATGGGATACTAACCATAGTACTGGAGAAATGATTTTCATTAATTATTTGCATAAAGAATGGAAATCTGTTAAAAATTACCATTCATACAACCACCATGGTGGACATGAGATTGGAATCCTGGCACACAAAAATGTACTCGTAAAATGTGTACTTGTGGGAGAGGTATGAACAGCTTGAACTTTCCAGTTAGTTTTTGCAGACAATGTCCTTCCAGTGAAAGTTAGCACTAAATGTTTCTTCTGATGCAGAACCCTGTTAGTCCAAAGATATCTCATTCTGGTAACAACCACTGACTATCCTGAAGCCTGGCAGAGAGATTTGTCATCATCCCCTGACATGCTCCATTGCTCAGTGTGCAGGGAAAGCATATTGAGGGATTCAGTGCATGGGCAGTTTGCTGCCAGATGTGCCCGTGAATGTACCACTGAGATTAAACCATTTCAGAAAGACTTGAAGAGGTAGAAACAATTTCCCTCCTACAGGGAGTTTGAGATAATCCATTAAAACTATTATACTGAAAATGCACTATTTTAGCTCATTATGGGCCTTATTTTGGATTTCTTTATGTTTAATGCAAACCTGTGATAGCTACAATTCAACAGAGAAAGACCAGTCTATAGAAAATATGAGGTTTCTATCTCAGTGCCTTTACGCATTAGAAAAAACGTGCATATTCTGCATATTTTTCAAATAAAGCTATGTAAGAGTCCATATATACATGCAATCTCTAGAGAAAAATAATGTAGATGTGATTTATGGAGGATATTATATTTAATTGATAGTAGAATTCCCTTTCTTCTTTATTAACTCCTGTTAACCTAATATAGAAAGTTTCTTTTTTATCCTTGTCCTAACATTTTAATGAATATAGTTTTTGGATTAAAAATACTTACCATTAATTCATTTTGGAAATACCTTTTTTTTGTATTTTCATCCAAAATGTTGCAAAAATGGAAAATTCTAAAAAATTTAGACATGATTTGCTTTTAAATTCTCTATATTAATTAATATGTGCATCAACTTAGATATTCATGCAATATATCTAAACGTTATGTAATATCCACCACTTTAAAATGACTTTTAGGTGAGATAAAATATTATAATTTTATGGAAGATAATTGATGGAAAAATTACTTCACTCTATATTTTGTGACCTAACTTAAATATTTAATAGCAAGCTAGAAAAGGAAAAGGAAGAATGCTTCTTATTTGTAAAAAGTGGTGTCCTAAGAAAGTGAAATAAAGTGTTAGAAAAGACAGTGCGGCCATGTGGAAATATTTTTGAGCTGCTTTTCTTAGTCTGAACTTTGTGATATTTTATTTTATTTTATTTTTTTTAAACTTTTTTTTCTTATAATTTTATTTATTAGTTTGACAGAGAGAGAGCACAAGCAGAGGGAGTGGGAGAGGGAGAAGCAGGCTTCCCGTAGAGCAGGGAGCCCGATGTGGGGCTTGATCTCAGGACCCTGGGATCATGACCTGAGCCAAAGGCAGATGCTTAACAACTG
Source organism: Lontra canadensis (assembly GCF_010015895.1). Lineage (NCBI taxonomy): Eukaryota > Metazoa > Chordata > Mammalia > Carnivora > Mustelidae > Lontra > Lontra canadensis. The sequence continues at coordinate 19,628,204 of NW_022631023.1, forward strand.
AGCCACCCAGGTGCCCCTTTGTGATATTTTAAATAACATTTATCCCCTTGGGATAGAGCAAGTAAGAATTAACTAGGGAGTCATTTCTCCACTGATTTCGATTAGTATCAGGATAAACCTGTTATTAAAGTGAAATGTATATACTTGAAATATATATGTATATTTCAAACCATGAAAAGCCAGTTGTGGAGACTTAGAAAACATTTCAGATATTGAGACAAATCTGACTCTAGTTGGGCAGGCCAGTGCCCAGAAATTGTTTATGGTGAAAATCGTTACTCAGATCCCACTGTCTATGGATAATGGAATTCCAAAGCACTCCTTGCCTCAAATGGAAATGGCTGCCTCACCAGATTCTTTCCTTCTTAGTTATAGACTATAAGATGTTAATAGTTTGTGAATCTACATCTTTTCTCTTCAAGTATTTACGAGAGACACTGTTACCTATACTTCTGTATGATCTCTTCTGTTGGCCTCTGTGTTGTCTCAATCAAATGCACACTCAGTTCATTGGGCCCACTGACTTACAAATCTTGATTTCACTAATTAGACAATGTAAATGAATATTTGATAATTATTAGTTGTTTTGGAAATTTAAGTTTTCTTGTGAAGAAAGCCCCTAATTAGTAATTCCCATTCATCACTTGTGGCAAACACACACATCTAATTAAGTAACAGAAATGAAGTCTTTAAAACATGCCAGTTTCCAATTAATTGATTACTTCCAAATTATATTAATTTTTGCACATTTAATTTTCCAGTTGCCCAGGTCAGAAATGTAGAGTATCTTAAATTAGCACACCCATGCATTTCTGACATTTAAAGAAGCATATGTTTTATAGATACTATCTTTATAAGCCTCTTTATTTTGCAATTCCAATTCCCAGGCTTTGGTTAATACTTCTTACTTCTTGCCTGGTCAATTAAAAGAGCTTTTATTTGGTCTTCTGACCTTTAATGTTGATTCTCTTACAATACATTGTTGATATAGATACTAGAATGAGCTTCCTAAAATGAATATCTAATTACGTTACTTCCTTGAAGGTGAATCAGTGCATACCCCAGATTGGGAGCCACTAGCTTAATGGTTTGCTATTAGCTACAAAGTAAAATGTGATTTGACATACAAGGCTCTTGAAAATGTGACTCTACTTAGATTTCTAAGCCCATAGGCTGCCCCAGAGTGATGTCAAAGTGCTCACAGTTCTCTGAACGCATGATGATATTTAACCCTTTGTGTGTCTTTGATCTACTTTACTTTGAATGCCCTTCACCACTTTTTTTATTTGTTGATGTTATTATCCCATTAAGAGTGATTCACCAGGTATGTATCAGCCTTTCTTTCATGGAGCAATCATGTCACTGCAATTACCCCCCCTTCTCACTAAGAGTCTGTGCTGTTATCTATTGACACACATATTTGTCTCCTTCACTAGGTAATGATTTTCTTCAGGTTAGGGACAGTGACTCATTCTTCTTTCTATGGAGAGGGGCTGTCAATATTTAATGCCTTGCACATAGTAAGAGCTCAATAATTACTTTTCAACCAATGGATAAAAGGAGGAATGTAGGGATGCCTGAGTAGCTCAGTCAGTTAAGTGTCCGTATTTGTCTCAGGTCATGATCCCGGAGTCCTGGGATCAAGTCCACATCCTGTTTCTTGTTCAGTGGGGAGCCTGCTTCTCCCTCTGCTTGTGCCCTCCTTTCCTCTGAAAAATAAATAAATAAAATCTTAAAAATAAAAAGAAAGGAAGAATGTGTTAAATTTTTATTATGCTTTCAAAAAATCAAACATTTCTGCAGAAAAAAAGCATTTTCTTTGATAATGATTAAGTAAATAATTAGTAAAGCTAAACTATGTTTAGAGTGAGAACTTAGATAATTGAAGAATATCATAATAAAAAAAAGAATGCCATAATAAAAATTAATTTTAAACAGAAAGATTTCAGTTATTATCCAAATTAGAATATTCTCTCTGCCTTTTATGCTTTCTAACATAATACTCATAAAATAGCTGAATCACTATGTTTTTAAGAGATATATATTTGATGTAATTCAAAAGACTAAACAGGTCTACAAAAGATTAAATAGGTTTGCAAATCAATTATGTTATGGTGAATACTATAGATGGGACATTTTTATCTCCTCAAAATTAATATGTTGAAAACATAATCTCCCATGTAGTGGTATTTGGAAATGGGGACTGTGGGACGTGGTTAGGTCATGAATGCAGAACCCTTATGAATAAGATTAGTGTGCTTAAGAAAGAGACTCCAAAGAGCTCTCTTATCCTTCTACCATATGAAGATACAATGAAAAGATGACCACCTACGAACCAGGAAATGGGATCTCACCAGGCACTGAATCTGCTGGTATCTTGACCTTGTATTTCCTAGCCTTTGTAACTATGAAAAACAAACTCCTATTGATTACAGGTGACCTATTCTGTGGTATTTTGTTACAGCATGATGAATGGATTAAACCAGTGAACCATCCATACAGTTGACAATACAAGAGAAACAAATGAGAGGTTACATTTTGACATTGTTCTCCATACGCTATAAAATGAGGCCACAGTGAAAAAATCATTTTTTTCTATTCTAATCATGTAGATTTTACATTACCTGAATGAAACAAATTATATCAGTTAGGTGAACAGAGAGAATGCTTTATCTCATGACCCGTAGTGTTTTATTACCATGGCAATGTTGTCATACTTCAAGGGTGTAGTTTTTGATTTGTTACAGCAAGAACTCCTGCTCTTTTCTAATGGAATGGTCTTGAATTCAGAGCTCTGATCAAGCATACACTGGGTACTGGGTACCAAAGCTAAAATGCTAGATGATTTGTTCATACATCACAGCTTGAAATTCTTGTCATTGGTGTTGCTTGAAGGGACATGGCCTCCAAATAGCTCCTGGGACAATATAATAAGTCAAATTGTAGCTTCTGAGATCATAGTGATTCATTTATTTCAACTGATTTAAAATATTAATTTTTATATTAATTTGTAATAGAATTAGATCAACAATGACCAATTTTCAAAGGAAAAAAAAGTATATAGGAACAAAACAGACTGTTTTGAGTGTGAAGTTTGAGTAAGTGAGGAAACTATGAGATTCTTAATCAATATAGGAAATGATGAAGTTTCTCATGTCCCTGGACAGAGGCAAACAAGAAAAGGAAAACTAAAAATGAAATGGAAATACAGATTTTTGTCTTTTCACTCAGGATGTGATGAGGATTAAACAGCATAAGCCAAGAAAAGAATTTTTTTGAAATGATAAAAAAAAATCAAGTGCAAGATCTGTCAAAAATAATGAAAACAAGTATTAGAGAAAAAGCAGAATTTCATTTTTCTTCCACACTTAGTAATTTTTAAGGGTTTTGATAGAATTTCTTAGTAGTGATATTTGCTAAAGTAAATATACTTATTTTTGTTTCAATCTTAAAGAAATTTGCTATTTCACGAATAGCTAGTTTGTAATAAGTGAATAGTCACATGTTTCTCAAACTAATTTTTCAGCTGAGCATTCATTGAAGCTATTGAATGTTCAGGCGTTTCTAGACTAAATACTTTTCCTGTCCCTTGACTGGAGAGCTGTTCAGTCTAAAGACTTAGTCGTTTGGCTTCTCAAAAAACGACATGAAATTCTTTTAGCTAGTGACCCTCCATCTTTGTTCCTTGGAGATTTGCAGTGGTGTCAGGAAAGCTATGGGGAATTTGAAGCATTAACCTCCCCTTTCACACTTAAAGGAGACACATTCTTGGTTATTCTTTTTATTTGGCTTCCTTACGAGATTTGTGAAAAATTTTCCATGTCATCTATAAGTTTGAAAATTAGCACTTTGAGGCAGAGGACACAAAATGGCATGCAAAAGCAAGGGTAAACTACAAGCATGATAGTTAGTTCTGTTTTGTTCTGTTTGTTTTTTTAATATTGTCAATTTAGACAGAAAGAGGCTACATTTCCAGCTTCTTAAGAAAGGAAGGAAGGAAGCAAGCAAAAGCCATACATGTCTTGCATTCCCATAATGCAATAACCAGCGGGAGCAAAATAACCACTGTAAAGTAAACCAGATTAGAAGGAATTTGCATTCGTAAGCCCTCCCCACACCTACAAACATGGAAGCACTGCTATCACTTAAAATTCTTCTTGCTTGCCTGCCTCACTTATTAATGTATGCAACTGAATTTGGTCATTGCTAGGTTATTATTTTCTCAATGAACAGTGAGTCAACAAATCAAATATATAGACTAAAATAGGAGAACGAGAATAAGATGAATAACCGTGGGCCTTCTTATCTCTCTCTCTCTCTTTCTCTCTCTCACAAACACACACACACAAAATGGATAAGAAACTAGACATAAATTTAAGTTTTTAAGATACATTTTTAATAGCTAAAATTAATTTTTAATTTAAACCTCCATTCTTCTCAGGTCACTCAAATTGGAGTCCCTTTCTTTACCCCTACATTTTTCAATAGTTTGGGAGATGATTAGGGTTTGCTAAGGTCCATTCATCTTTCAAATAATCTGTCCATATAGAAATCCTCTGAGGCTTCTGTCACTGATCTGTGTAGATAGCCCCTGATCTATCTGATCCTTTTTTCACCTCTGCTGTTTATTCCAGAAGAAACACACAGTTATTTTCACTCCAGGATTTAAGCCCGGAGCAATACTGGGTAGATTCTTTGTCATTCTGGGGCATGGGAAAGGGGTGAGGCTATTGATGGCTCTTATCTTCTTCTGCGTCACAAACATTCCCAGAAGCAATGAAAATGGAATGGCTTAAGTGCTTAAATAGGACAGAAAGAGAGCTACTGGGAGAAGGGGGAAAAAAAAAATCCAGCCTCCCAAACAAACAGAACTGACAATCCATAAAATTGCAATGATTAAATCACATGTCATTCTTAACTTCCTTCAGGTGATGTCCCCCTGTGCCAGATGCCAAATATAGTCACCAAAGCTTTATAATACAAAGGGATAAGTAAACCAACCAGCTGAAAACCTAATTAAATTAAATTCACTGGACCATGAAGCATACAAATGTCTAATATCTGTAACAGCCTAGGCAAACATAAAAACTCAGAGTGTACTGATACAGAAAAAGAGAAGGGACATAGTACTTCACAGCGAAAATGAATGGATCTCAAACATGCAGAGGGAAGCAACATTAGCAGTATGCAAAAAGGAAAGAGAATCAAGAATATTAAACTTGTTGAGAGGGAATTGGGAAATCTCTTAAATGAAGTTCAGACTGATAATTGAATCACTTGGGAAATTAAATTTGAGACACTATCTACCCAAAGTCTTAATTTCTAGAACTTTTTCATCGGTTTAAACAGTTACCACTGTATGCATGCATGTGCACACACATATGCACACACTTTATTTTACTGATACATGAATATAATACATTTTCCACCATAGTAGTTTTGATTGTTTAGGTGCGTTAATCATTTGAGAATTGGATGTCAGATTTACCTATAGTGAAGTTACTTTCTCATACTGTGGTATAATACAGACCAATTCCTTCAGAGTAGAGGTAGAGAACTCTGTTGCTGTCTGTGGCATTGCCACCTTCCCATGTATTTTGCTTAAATCTGAAAGCTATTTTTTAAAGATTATTTATTTATTTGAGAGAGATAGAGGGAACTAATGCCCGTGTGCACATGAGCGGTGGCAGAACTAGGAGCAGAGAGAAAGAATTTTCAAGCAGATCCCTGTAGAGCAAGGACCTCACCTGGGGTCGACCTCACAATCCATGAGATCATGACCTGAGCCTAACTCAAGAGTTGGTCGCTTACTTCACTGAGCCACCCAGGTGCCCCTGGAAGCTACTTTTAATTCAGTGTTCTTTGGAGATGATTTCCAATAGATCTTTATGATCTATCAATCAACACTTTCATAAAAGACCTACAATTCTTCTTTTAAAGACCTGCTCTCACCACCATGCCTGGTTTAGTACAATCTCTCTCTTTTTTTTTTTTTTAGATTATTTATTTATTTATTTGACAGACAGAAATCAGAAGTAGGCAGAGAGGCAGGCAGAGAGAGAGGAGGATGCAGTCTCCCCGCTGAACAGAGAGTCTGATGCAGGGCTCGATCCCAGGACCCTGGGACCATGACTTGAGCCGAAGGCAGAGGCTTTAACCCACTGAGCCACCCAGGTGCCCCAGTACAATCTCTTTTTTAAGTTTTCCCAAGCTTTACTTTTACATAGTCTCCTAATGGAGACTATAGGCAAGAATCCTCCAGGAACAAAGTCAGGGACTGTGAGTTACCTTGGTCAAGGCAGTTCAACCAGCATAGAATAAGAGTCTAGCAGATGGCATAGTCAAAGATTTACTTAAGAGCCAGAGAAGAAAATTGTCACTATTTTTACCTGTGGGGTTTGAGAATTTGCCTGGATCAATAACAGCCATATATTTCCTATTTTTTTTTTCTTTTTTTACGCCCAAACGGGAGTTTTAATTCTGGGTTTCCAGTTCAATTTCTCTTATTATATATCTGATGTCACTGGATATGATAACTTGAATTTTGGTTTCTTAGTTGTCAGTTTGCAAGGAAATTACACGGACGTGATGAAATGACTGATTTTGAATTTGAAGCTAGAAATGTGACTGGAAGGGTCTCTTGAGATGTCTCTTGTGAAGAGGGATGATTGGGTTTTATGTGTGAGAGGCAGGACATGAAGGGCAAGCTTAAAGCCCTTACATTAACATAAATATCCCAAGTATACCCAGCAAACTGATCCCACAATGTCTTATCTTAGAGTCCTTATTACTGGTATTCCCCCTCTCTACACACATACACTGGCATAATAAAGAAAATAATGATGTCTTTTTATAGCTTTGTAGAGAGGATTATGTGAGATAATTTACAAGGAATATGTGTGATATATATGTGTTATTTATTATTTCATGATTCCTATTGTCATTATTATAGTTATTCTCATTCCTAGCAGACCTGAGGCCGATGGTGCCGCTCTGGAGGATGCCCCTTCTCAAGACTTAATATATTAAGTCTCTTCCTAATCTCTCCTTTAGTCTCTGCAGTCTTGTTTCAAACATCCTGGAACCCCTGGGCACATACGACTCCTTGTATGTGGTGAAAGACGCAGTATAACTTAGAGACTTGCGGTTGTTGCTATTCCCTTGAAAATTTTTATATTTCTATCGGAAGGTGTCGGGCCACTTATAGTAATTGGTTACCTCCCCATGTATTTAATGGAGGCCTCAAGATGACATGATATTTTTTCCATGATTCTTTTGTTCTTATTTCCATTTATTATTCCACCTTTTTTCAGATTTTTTCTTTCAAATTCAGTCTTCAACTACCTCTTTGACTTTACCTCCAGAGATGAACACATGTATCTTATCAGTAAAATAAAAACCATTGGGAAGAAAATACTTCAATTTCCTGCTATTGAGTCTACAAACATACTTGTATTCATTCTTCTTTTTCTTCATTCTTTCCTCTTACAAAGATAAGAGGTGTTTCTTGTCCCTTCTAAAACTCTTTCTTCTACATAATCTCTGCCTCCTATGATGGCTGAGTCTGCTCAGGCTTCTATAACATAATATCATAGATTGTGTAGTTTATAAATAACAGAAATTTATTTCTCACGTTTCTAGAGGCTGCAGATCTAAGATCAGAGTGCCTGCATGGTCAGGTTCTGATGAAAGCTCCTTTCCAGGCTGCAGACTTGGTAAAAGAAGGCTAGCTATTTCTGGACTCTTCTTGTAAGTCACTAAACTCATTCAAGAGAGATCCTTCATGACCTAATTCCTTTCCAAAATACTTGCCTCCGAATACCATCCTAATCATGCTCTCCATAATTGTCTCTACAGCAGAAGTCACTTCTATGGACCTTATCTGAATGCATCATCTCCCTTTTCCTTGTGTATAACACATTTTTATTTAGTTAGATTCTTAATTATTTGCCTCTGAAATGTGATTTTTATAACATCATCATCTAATCTGTATTGTTTATCATTGAATGGCCAGCCCATTGCACAATATATTAATGAATCTGAAAAAATAAAAGGATAAGTAATGTCACATAGTCCTCTCTCTATTCATACTCATTTTTCTCCCTTTCCACATGCATGCCACAATTGAGTCTTCATTCTTATGATTAATCTTTTAGGCTATAGAGATAGTGGAAGATAAATCTCAAAAGACATTAGAATAAAATAGTGTTAAATATTAGGGCATGTATCTTAAACTCAATTTGTTAGTAAATGGAGAGTGTATGGGCACTTTAAGTAGCCATTACTAAAGAGATACCAGAGCCATGAGCTTCGGTCCCACACTCAGTCTAGTCAATTAAAATGAAATGACCACCACATTAATGATATTCTTAGTAGAAATGTGTGGTTAGTACTAATCCCTGAATTATTTAACAGAAGACACTATAAAATCAGAATGATGGAATATTCTCTGTACTCATTAACTTGGCACATAATGTTAAACAAAAGGGGAGAGGAAGGTAGAAGATAAAATCACCAAAGTGACTTTGTTGAATAGAAAAACACATAGAGGGGCGCCTGGGTGGCTCAGTGGGTTAAGCCTCTGCCTTCGGCTCAGGTCATGGTCTCAGGGTCCTGGGATCGAGCCCCGCATCGGGCTCTCTGCTCAGCAGGGAGCCTGCTTCCCTTCCTCTCTCTCTCTGCCTGCCTCTCTGCCTACTTGTGATCTCTGTCTGTCAAATAAATAAATAAAATCTTAAAAAAAAAAAAGAAAAGAAAAACACATAGAAAAAAAAATGCAGTCAAGATAAGATGTGGGTGGGCATATCTAAAGAGAAAAATAATTTTTCAATGCAAAAAATACAAGAAATGCAAGGGTGGCAGAAAAATAGCTAAGTGTCATAATAGATAATAAACTAACCATGATCAGTGATGCAGCCCTCAGGAAAGCAAACACAGTGTAGAATTCTTAAGTAGGAGCCATGCACCAAGAAACCATAAGGTGATTTTCATATTCTATTCAGCACTGACTTGACTTGTTTTCATAATCAAAATTAATGCTTTGTGGGAAACGTAGGGAGAGTTTAGAAGAACGCAATGGTGTTGGATTATAAATCAGAAAGAAAAGGCAAAGAAAGACAACACGGAGAGAAGACAAATGGTAATGCAGAGTGTAGAGCAAGTTTTACATGTAGGCAAGATATGGTGGGGATTTCTAAGAGCTGATAAAACACTAGCAGGAGATACTACAAAGATAAAGATTAAAATTGATTTTCTTTGAACAACTTAAATAAAGTCCCATCTAACTGAGGCTAAACTAAATTGCCTTCAATTTACTCCTAATCTTCATAGTAATGTGGATGCTATTATTTTAGCATTGATTTTGACAAGCTGCTAAAAAAGCAGTAATCTCCAGGATAGATCTTTATAAACACTGCAAATGATAACAGTGTGGACAAAGCCAGATAGTGGGTAACACGGAGTCAGATATGGTCCAGCACAACAAGCAACAACTTTCAATACCCGAACTGGGAGGAATTAGCTGTAATGAATCCATGGTGCACTGGATGCCAGGCTGAGTGCACTGACTGCCTTGACTTTGTTCATTTGCTTAGTGACTTCATGTGTAGGTGACATGATACCCTCCCAGTTTACAGTGTGGAAACTGAGGTTTATTAGATGAAGCAGCAAACACACAGACTTAGAATTAAGGTGTGTTATTTAAACTCATGCTTGTCTGACACTAAAACCCATGTTCTCTACCACAAACAATATTCAGTTTCGAGTAGTGGTTTATTTTCCCCACTATTCCCCCAGAGCCATGTATATGGTTGTTGTGTAATAAACATTCATTAAAAGACTATTATAGGTAACACATTGGAGGAAATACAGGAAGACAGGCTGGAAAATTCAAAGAAATCTATATAAACAGAAGAATATACTTTTAACAATTTTGAATTTGGTAGTTATACTGATCTCTTCATTTGGGCATTATATCATATAAAATATCTTAGTATCACATTACTTTTCCTGTGTGCTAATAATTTGTGTGGTTTTTACAATGTACAAAACATACCTTTTATAATTACAATAGTGTGTGAATGTTAAGGGAAGGAGGACAGACATCTGTTAATTCTGTTAAACAGAATTTCACTCATATAATGAAAAGAAAAAGAAAAGAGGAAGAAAAAAGAAATAGAAAGAAAGAAAGAAAGAAAGAGAGAAATAGAGAGAAAGAAAGAAATGGAGAGAAAAAGAGAAGGAACGAAAGAAAGAGAGGGAAGGAAGGTGGGAGGGAGGGAGTGAGGAGGAATTGAAAAGCGGTGTCTTAAAATTGTAAGGCAACATAGTAACTTAGAATAGATTATGTCTACTCTTTCAAAATAACAAAAACAGATCTGTTAAATCTAAAAATATATGAGTTCTTCAAAGAAAGCAAAGATGATTGTGAAAATACTACTTTTAACAGAACCTTGCTCCTAGAAGGTCTTAGATACATTTATTTGTTTCTTTTTTTTTTTTTTTTAATGTAAAAAGACTGCATGAAAAATCTTAGTTTCACTCTTTACAACTTAGATAAATGGCATGAGAGACCAGGGACAGACCTTAGCCCTGAAAATAATAAAAGTGAAATAATCAGTTATGAGAACTGTACTAGTCAAGGTTATCCAGAGAAACACAAAAAATAGGAGATACACACACACAAACACACATATGGAGAGGGAGAAGAGACTGGGATTTAACGAACTGGCTCAGGTCATGATTGCAGAGGCATTTTGAGTCCAAAATCTAATGGAAGAAAGAGAATTTGGCTGGCTGGAGACACAGGAGATGATGACACGTCGCGTCCACAGCCAATCAGCTATTGAGCCAAGAAGAATCAACATTGCCGGTGAAGCCTGAAAGCAGTCCATAGACTGAATTCCCTCAAGCTCAAGGAAGGTCCCTTTTTGTTCTAGTTAGGCCTTCAACTGGTTGGAGGCTTAAACTCTTTACTCAAAGTTCACCATTTACATGGAAATCTCATTCAAAAACACCCTCACAGAGTAACAGTTGACCAAATGTCTGTGCATTGACCAAATGTCTGTGCACTGTGGCCCAGCCAAACTGACTCACAAAATTAACGCATCAGGGCAGCACCATTTGCTTTTGCTTTTGAAGGAATTATAATTTTCATAGGATATTACTTCCTCCCTTACCCACTTTTAGAAAATATAAAGGGCAGATTTATTCATTCATGTGTTTATCATTGGAGACAAGAATACATTTTTCTGGGGGAGGAGTCAAGATGGCGGAGAAGTAGCAGCTGAGACTACTTCAGGTTGCGGGAGATCAGCTAGATAGCTTATCTAAAGATTGCAAACACCTACAAAACCAACGGGAGATCGAAGAGAAGAAGAACAGCAATTCTAGAAACAGAAAATCAACCACTTTCTGAAAGGTAGGACTGGCGGAGAAGTGAATCCAAAGCGACGGGAAGGTAGACCACGGGGGGAGGGGCCAGCTCCCGGCAAGCGGCGGAGCAACGGAGCACAAAATCAGGACTTTTAAGTCTGTTCCGCTGAGGGACATCACTCCAGAGGCTTAACCGGGGTGAAGCCCACGCGGGGTCAGCGTGGCCTCAGGTCCCGCAGGGTCACAGAAGGATCGGGGGTGTCTGAGTGTCGCTGAGCTTGCAGGTATTAGAACGGGGAAGCCGGCTACAGAGACGGAGCCGAGGAGTGAGCTCTCAGCTCGGGGTTACCTTGAACCGCTCGCAGGCTCGGTCAGCTCGGAGCGCGGCCAGAGGCCAGGGAGACGGGAGCAATTGGGCGCTGTTCTCTGAGGGTGCACTGAGGACTGGGGCCCCAGACTCTCGGCTCCTCTGGGCCGGAGACTGGGCGGCCGCCATCTTCATTCCCGTCCTCCGGACTCTACGGAAAGCGCTCAGGGAACAAAAGCTCCCGAAAGCAAACCCGAGCGGATTACTCAGCCCGGCCCCTGGTAAGGGCGGTGCAACTCCGCCTGGGGCAAAGACACTTGAGAATCACTACAACAGGCCCCTCCCCCAGAAGATCAACAAGAAACCCAGCCAGGACCAAGTTCACTTACGAGGAGTGCGGTTTCAATACCAAGGAGAGCAGCGGAATTCCAGAGGAGGAGAAAGCAAAGCACGGAACTCATGGCTTTCTCCCCATGATTCTTTAGCCTTGCAGTTAATTTAATATTTTTTTTCTTTTTCATTTTTTTTTTCTCTTCTTCTGCTAAATATTTTTAACTTTTACCCTTTTCTTTTTTAACGTTTTTTAACTAGTTTATCTAATATATATATTTTTTCCTTTTTATATTTTTTCATTATTTGTTTTCTTTTTTATTTGTTTCTTCTTTCTTTTTCTTTTCTTTTTTTTTTCTTTCTGAACCTCTTTATATCCCCTTCCCCCCCCCTCACGATTTGGGATCTCTTTTGATTTGGCTAAAGCATATTTTCCTGGGGTTGTTGCCACTCTTTTAGTATTTTACTTGTTCCTTCATATACTCTTATCTGGACAAAATGACAAGGCAGAAAAATTCACCACAAAAAAAAAGAACAAGAGGCAGTACCAAAGGCTAGGGACCTAATCAATACAGACATTGGTAATATGTCAGATCTAGAGTTCAGAATGACGATTCTCAAGGTTCTAGCCGGGCTCGAAAAAGGCATGGCAGATATTAGAGAAAAACTCTCGGGAGATATAAAAGCCCTTTCTGGAGAAATAAAAGAACTAAAATCTAATCAAGTTGAAATCAAAAAAGCTATTAATGAGGTGCAATAAAAAATGGAGGCTCTCACTGCTAGGATAAATGAGGCAGAAGAAAGAATTAGCGATATAGAAGACCAAATGACAGAGAATAAAGAAGCTGAGCAAAAGAGGGACAAACAGCTACTGGACCACGAGGGCAGAATTCGAGAGATAAGTGACACTATAAGACGAAACAACATTAGAATAATTGGGATTCCAGAAGAAGAAGAAAGAGAGAGGGGAGCAGAAGGTATATTGGAGAGAATTATTGGAGAGAATTTCCCCAATATGGCAAAGGGAACAAGCATCAAAATCCAGGAGGTTCAGAGAACCCCCCTCAAAATCAATAAGAATAGGTCCACACCCCATCACCTAATAGTCAAATTTACAAGTCTTAGTGACAAAGAGAAAATCCTGAAAGCAGCCCGGGAAAAGAAGTCTATAACATACAATGGTAAAAATATTAGATTGGCAGCAGACTTATCCACAGAGACCTGGCAGGCCAGAAAGAGCTGGCATGATATATTCAGAGTACTAAACGAGAAAAACATGCAGCCAAGAATACTATATCCAGCTAGGCTATCATTGAAAATAGAAGGAGAGATTAAAAGCTTCCAGGACAAACAAAAACTGAAAGAATTTGCAAACACCAAACCAGCTCTACAGGAAATATTGAAAGGGGTCCTCTAAGCAAAGAGAGAGCCTCAAAGTAGTAGATCAGAAAGGAACAGAAACAATATAAATAACAGTCACCTTACAGACAATACAATGGCACTAAATTCATATCTCTTGATAGTTACCCTGAATGTTAATGGGCTAAATGCCCCAATCAAAAGACACAGGGTATCAGAATGGATAAAAAAACAAAACCCATCTATATGTTGCCTACAAGGAACTCATTTTACACCCAAAGACACCTTCAGATTTAAAGTGAGGGGGTGGAAAAGAATTTACCATGCTAATGGACATCAGAAGAAAGCAGGAGTGGCAATCCTTATATCAGATCAATTAGATTTTAAGCCAAAGACTATAATAAGAGATGAGGAAGGACACTATATCATACTCAAAGGATCTGTCCAACAAGAATATCTAACAATTGTAAATATCTATGCCCCTAACGTGGGAGCAGCCAACTATATAAACCAATTAATAACAAAATCAAAGAAACACATCAACAATAATACAATAATAGTAGGGGACTTTAACACTCCCCTCACTGAAATGGACAGATCATCCAAGCAAAAGATCAACAAGGAAATAAAGGCCTTAAATTGACACACTGGACCAGATGGATATCACAGATATATTCAGAACATTTCATCCCAAAGCAACAGAATACACATTCTTCTCTAGTGCACATGGAACATTCTCCAGAATAGATCACATCCTTGGTCCTAAATCAGGTCTCAACCAGTATCAAAACTTGGGATTATTCCCTGCATATTTTCAGACCACAATGCTCTGAAGCTAGAACTCAATCACAAGAGGAAATTTGGAAAGAACCCAAATACATGGAGACTAAACAGCATCTTTCTAAAGAATGAATGGGTCAACCAGGAAATTAAAGAAGAATTGAAAAAATTCATGGAAACACATGATAAAGAAAATACAACGGTTCAAAATCCGTGGGACACAACAAAGGCAGTTCTGAGAGGAAAATATATAGCGGTACAAGCCTTTCTCAAGAAACAAGAAAGGTCTCAGGTACACAACCTAACCCTACACCTCAAGGAGCTGGAGAAAGAACAAGAAAGAAACCCTAAACCCAGCAGGAGAAGAGAAATCATAAAGATCAGAGAGAAATCAATGAAATAGAAACCAAAAAAGCAATAGAACAAATCAACGAAACTAGGAGCTGGTTTTTTGAAAGAATTAATAAGACTGATAAACCCCTGGCCAGACTTATCAAAAAGAAAAGAGAAAGGACCCAAATCAATAAAATCATGAATGAAAGAGGAGAGATCACAACTAACACCAAAGAAATACAGACAATTATAAGAACATATTATGAGCAACTCTATGCCAACAAATTTGACAATCTGGAAGAAATGGATGCATTCCTAGAGACATATAAACTACCACAACTGAACC